>NC_048583.1:26242916-26577916 GCF_013265735.2 Oncorhynchus mykiss | reverse complement strand
GTCATACAAGCATAGAGCATTTATGGACAAGCGACTGCCCAGAGAGTGACCCCTTAACAAAACTAGCCCCAAAACACAAGATTAAAATTAACACAAGTGATCTGACCCCATGGACAAAATTTACAGTTGAAGGTCAGAGAATGATGGAATGTTGAAGGTCAGAGAATGATGGAATGCTACCAAACATTGGAAAGATACTTCACTTCAGCTGAATACTTAACCTATTTAAAAGATCCCCAAAAAATAAAAAACCTTGACCAAATGCAGAATTAATGATCATAGCCTGGCAACAAAAAACATGTTTGGCCAGTGAGGATGTCCTCACTGTGGGCTAAGGAGAAATAGAAAGCGAAGGTAACTGCCAAAATAAAGGAAACACCAACATAAAGTGTCTTCATAGGGCGTTGAGCCACCACGAGCCAGAACAGCTTCAATGCACCTTGACATAGATTCTACAAGTGTCTGGAACTCTATGGGAGGGATACGACACCAGTCTTCCACAAGAAATTCCATAATTTTGTGTTTTGTTTGATGGTAGTTGAACACGCTGTCTCAGGCACTGCTCCAGAGTCTCCCATAAGTGTCCAATTGGGTTGAGATCTGGTGACTGAGACAACCATGGCATATGGATTACATCGTTTTCATGTGGGTCAGGGCATTGTCATCCTGGGTCCATAGCATGGTAGCCAAAATAATGGCCAAAATAATGGCCTGCCCAGAATTTTTATACAGTACATGACCTTAAGGATGATGGGATGCAAATAATTGCCTGATTAACTCAGGAACCACACCTGTGTGGAAGCACCTGCTTTCAATAGTCTTTGTATCCCTCATTAACTCAAGTGTTTCCATTATTTTGAATTTATAATTGATTAAATGTACCTTTTTTTATTTTAATTTTATTATTATTAAAAATGAAAAGCTGAAATGACTTGAGACAATAATCACTCAAAATTAAATGTTAGGCAAAAAGGTAAACTCTACTCTATCATTCATTGAATCAGATTGGTCATTCATCACAAAAGTAACTGATATTGCCAACTACTTTAATGATTTTTTCATTGGCAAGATTAGCAAACTTAAACATGACATGCCAGCAACAAACGCTGACATTACACAGCCAAGTATATCTAACCAAATTATGAAAGACAAGCATTGTAATTTTGAATTCTGTAAAGTAAGTGTGGAAGAGGTGAACACAATTGTTATTGTCTATCAACAATGACAAGCCACCGGGGTCTGCCAACTTGGATGGAAAATTACTGAGGATAATAGCAAACGATATTGCCACTCCTTTTTGCCATATCTTCAATTTAAGCCTACTAGAAAGTGTGTGCCCTCAGGCCTGGAGGGAAGCAAACGTTATTCCCCTACCTAAGAATAGTCAAGCCCCTTTACTGGCTCAAATAGTCGACCAATCAACCTGTTACCAGCCCTTAGTAAACTTTTGGAATAAATTGTGTTCAACCAGATACAATGCTATTTTGCAATAAACAAATTGACAACAGACTTTCAGCACGCTTATAGGGAAGGACATTCAACAAGCACAGCACTTACACAAATGACTGATGATTAGCTGAGAGAAATTGATGATAAAAAGATTGTGGGGTCTGTTTTGTTAGACTTCAGGGTGGCTTTTGACATTATTGATCATAGTCTGTTGCTGGAAAAACGTATGTGGCTTTACACCTCCTACTATATTGTGGATTAAGAGTTACCCGTCTAACAGAACACAGAGGGTGTTCTCTAATGGAAGCCTCTAAAACAAAGAATCAGGACTTCCCCAGGGCAGCTGTCTAGGCCCCTTACATTTTCCAATCTTTCAAACAATGTGCTACTGGCTTTGAGTAAAGCACTATACACGCCAGCTACCACAGCTACTGAAGTGACAGCAACACTTAACAAAGAGCTGCAGTTAGTTTCAGAATGGGTGGCAAGGAATAAGTTAGTCCTAAATATTTCAAAAACTAAAAGCATTTTATTTGGGACCAATCATTCTCTAAACACCAAACCTCAACTAAATCTTGTAATGGATAATGTGGAAATTGAGCAAGTTGAGAAAACTAAACTACTTGGAGTAACCCTGGATTGTAACTGTCATGATAAAAACATATTGTTACAACATTAGCTAGGATAGGGAGAAGTCTGTCTATAATAAAGTGCTGATCTGCATTCTTAACAGCACTATCAACAAGGCAGGTCCTACAGGCAATATTTTTGTCAGTCGTGTGGTCATGTGCCACAAAGAGGGACTTACAATTGGCTCAGAACAGGGCAACACGGCTGGCACACAGCTCAGACATCCATGCATACCCCACAAGACATGCCACCAGAGGTCTCTTCACAGTCCCCAAGTCCAGAACAGACGATGGGAGGCGCACAGTACTAAATAGAGCCCTGACTACATGGAACTCTATTCCACATCAAGTAACTCATGCCAGCAGTGAAATTAGATTTAAAAAACAGATCAAAATACAGAGATAGATGTGGTAGTAGAGTAGAGGCCTGAAGGTACACACTCAATATGCTGTGAAATCTGTTATGAATGTATTGTAATGTTTTTAAAATGTATAACTGCCATGTTTTTTTATTTTTTTTTGCCTGAACCCCAGGAAGAGTAGCTGCCTTAGCAGCAGCTAATGGGAATCCATAATAAATCAAATACAAATATTTTGTTATGGCAAATCTAAATAAGTTCACAATTAAACATTTGCTTAACAAGTCACATAATAAGATGCAGGGACACTGTGTGCAATAATAGTGTTTAACATTCTTCTTTAATGACTACCTCATCTCTGTACCCCACACATATAATTATCTGTAAGGTCCCTTAGTCGAGCAGCGCATTTCAAACAGAGATTCAACCACAAAGACCAGAGAGGTTTTCCAATTTCTCTCATAGAAGGGCACCTATTGGTAAAAATAAAGGAGACGATGAAATATCTCTTTGAGCATTAATTACACTTTGGATGGTGTAACTCACTACAAAGATACAGGTGTCCTTCCTAACTCAGTCACCGGAGAGGAAGGAAACCGCTCAGAGATTTAACCTTGAGGCCAAATTAAAACAGAGTTTAATGGCTGTGATAGGATAAAACTGAGAATGGCTCAACAACATTTTTGTTAATCCGCAATCCTAACCTAATTGACAGAGTGAAAAGAAGGAAGCCTGTACAGAAGAAAAAATAATCCAAAACATGCATCCTGTTTGGAACAAGGTACTAAAATAATAACACTAAAAAATGTGGCAAAACAATTAACTTTTTGTTCTGAATACAAGTACAGTGGTGGCTGCATCATGTTATGGGGATGCGTAATCGTTAAGGACTGGGGAGTTTTTCAGGATAAAAAAATAAATGAAATGGAGCTAATCACAGGCAAAATCCTAGAGGAAAATCTGTTTCAGTCTGCTTTACACCAGACACTGGGAGATGAATTCACCTTTCAGCAGGACAATAACCTAAAACACAAGGCCAAATCTACACTGGAGTTGCTTACCAAGAAGACAGTGAATGCTCATAAGTGGCCTAGTTACAGTTCTGACTTAAATCTACTTGAAAATCCATGGCAAGACCTGAAAATGGTTGTCAAGCAGTGATCAACAACCAATTTGACAGAGGCCAGCGAGCATCTGGCCTCCCTTGACAAAAACAGTGTAAAACATTTTCCAATCACCGTTGATCTAAACTGAGCGAGCTCTACTGTGAATGGTCGGGGTTAATGGAAGCCAGCTTGGATTTGGTGTCACTCCTATCAAATCCCATTGAGAGCATACGTCATTGACAGAAACACTTGAATTGTTTCATCTTGTAGTGTTGTTTTCCTCCACTGGCTAGCTAGCTAAAATTAGCCCTTTCCTAAATTAGTCATGGATGGAGATAGCGATTTGGACTTGTGGTTTTACTTAATTCTTCATTATGGGCAATGATTATAACGGCGATTCTGATCCATTCATTAATTTGTACATTGTTGTGCCCCTGGCCTGAGAGGATTGAAGTTCAACATGTAGCTAGATGTAGAAGGGTATTGTTAACTAGCTAACGTTGCCCATGATTGGAAGTTAAGCTAGTGAGCAAGCATTTTAGCCAGGTAGCCTAGGACAACAAAAAAATAAGAGTGTACTGTATGACAGAGTGATATACTGTTTCGTCAAGGAGGAAGGCATTGGCGTTTCTCTACAAGTAGGGAAGGTCAACATGCGAGCGCACACACACACACACACACACACACACACACACACACACACACACACACACACACACACACACACACACACACACACACACACACACACACACACACACAGAAATCAGAACCATAGACAGCCACATCATATTTAACGTACGTTGATTGGACTAAATAGTTTTTGGTATCTTTTAGTTGTCACTGTATTAGACTAAGTATAGGTGATTTGATAATGTTGGGATGTTAAAGTTGAAATGATGCTGGAATAGTGAAGGCAGCTCCTGTTTTCTTTGCCTCATGAGGCACAGCGGTCTACGGCACCACATCTCAGTGCAAGAGGCATCACTACAGTCCCCGGTTCGGATCCAGGTTATATCACATCCGGCCGTGATTGGGAGTCCCATAGGGTGGCGCACAATTGGCCCAGCACCGTCCGGGTTTGGCTGGAGTAGGCGGTCATTGTAAATAAGAATTTGTTCTTACTGTGACTGACTATCCTAGTTCAATAAAGGCTAAATTAAATTATTATTTTTTTTTACAAAAAACTCTCTGTGGTTCTAAATCAATAGTTTAGATATAGGTCCGAAAATGTCAGAAAAATTAACTTGCATGACCATTATGTAGGTCATGCAACTGTTCATTACTGTACATGCAAAAGTCTTAGTGGACTTCACTGGACAGAGGTTGCTATCCGGTTTTGTGATAAAACAAAGATGTGGTTGAATTTATTCTGCCACTGTGTCTTCTTATTGTCTTGGCCTTTTGGCCTATATATATATATATATATATATATATATATATATAGAGGCCATTCCTGAAACATATATATATACATATATATATATATACAGTGCATTGCAAAAGTATTCGGCCCCCTTGAACTTTGCGACCTTTTGCCACATTTCAGGCTTCAAACATAAAGATATAAAACTGTATTTTTTTGTGAAGAATCAACAACAAGTAGGACACAATCATGAAGTGGAACGACATTTATTGGATATTTCAAATTGGGCGTGCAAAATTATTCAGCCCCTTTACTTTCAGTGCAGCAAACTCTCTCCAGAAGTTCAGTGAGGATCTCTGAATGATCCAATGTTGACCTAAATGACTAATGATGATAAATACAATCCACCTGTGTGTAATCAAGTCTCCGTATAAATGCACCTGCACTGTGATAGTCTCAGAGGTCCGTTAAAAGCGCAGAGAGCATCATGAAGAACAAGGAACAACACCAGGCATGGCCGAGATACTGTTGTGAAGAAGTTTAAAGCCGGATTTGGATACAAAAAGATTTCCCAAGCTTTAAACATCCCAAGGAGCACTGTGCAAGCGATAATATTGAAATGGAAGGAGTATCAGACCACTGCAAATCTACCAAGACCTGGCCGTCCCTCTAAACTTTCAGCTCATACAAGGAGAAGACTGATCAGAGATGCAGCCAAGAGGCCCATGATCACTCTGGATGAACTGCAGAGATCTACAGCTGAGGTGGGAGACTCTGTCCATAGGACAACAATCAGTCGTATATTGCACAAATCTGGCCTTTATGGAAGAGTGGCAAGAAGAAAGCCATTTCTTAAAGATATCCATAAAAAGTGTTGTTTAAAGTTTGCCACAAGCCACCTAGGAGACACACCAAACATGTGGAAGAAGGTGCTCAGATGAAACCAAAAACTGAACTTTTTGGCAACAATGCAAGACGTTATGTTTGGCGTAAAAGCAACACAGCTGAACACACCATCCCCACTGTCAAACATGGTGGTGGCAGCATCATGGTTTGGGCCTGCTTTTCTTCAGCAGGGACAGGGAAGATGGTTAAAATTGATGGGAAGATGGATGGAGCCAAATACAGGACCATTCTGGAAGAAAACCTGATGGAGTCTGCAAAAGACCTGAGACTGGGACGGAGATTTGTCTTCCAACAAGACAATGATCCAAAACATAAAGCAACATTTACAATGGAATGGTTCAAAAATAAACATATCCAGGTGTTAGAATGACCAAGTCAAAGTCCAGACCTGAATCCAATCGAGAATATGTGGAAAAAACTGAAAACTGCTGTTCACAAATGCTCTCCATCCAACCTCACTGAGCTCGAGCTGTTTTGCATGGAGGAATGTGAAAAAATTTCAGTCTCTCGATGTGCAAAACTGATAGAGACATACCCCAAGCGACTTACAGCTGTAATCGCAGCAAAAGGTGGCGCTACAAAGTATTAACTTAAGGGGGCTGAATCATTTTGCACGCCCAATTTTTCATTTTTTTTCAAACTTTTAAAAAAAGTTTGAAATATCCAATAAATGTCGTTCCACTTCATGATTGTGTCCCACTTGTTGTTGATTCTTCACAAAAAAATGCAGTTTTATATCTTTATGTTTGAAGCCTGAAATGTGGCAAAAGGTCGCAAAGTTCAAGGGGGCCGAATACTTTCGCAAGGCACTGTATATACAAATAAAATTATGAAAACAACAGTGACAACATAATCTTCATTGTTGTGTGTATCACTTCACTTTGGCAACATTGACCTTGTCATTCATGCCATTAAACCATATTGGATTTGAGAGTGGGGGGGGGGGGGGACACACAGAAAGAGAGAGAGATTTTTATTAAAGTGTAGGCTATTCTTTTTATATATTTATCGGACACATTTTATTTAGCCTAAATGTGTGTATTCTTATTACATATTTGCATATGCATTATTAAAATATTGCTGTTCCTGCAGCAGAAGAGACAGGAGTACTAGGGGAGTACTAGGGGAGACCAGAGAGTATTTTTGGTAGCTAGCAGGGTTGGAGTTGATTCCATTTTGATTCAGTCAATAAACTGAATATTTTCCTCAATGCTTTTCAGTGACAGAAACTGGAATTAGAATCAGAATCAACTGAATTGAAATGGACCTGACCCCAAACCGGGCGAGGTGGTGTGTAATTCACTCAGTAGTGAGTGAAGAGGCCTCTGGAAGAGGGATGGTTTAAAGCCAGGCTGCGTCCCAAATGGCATCCTATGCCTATTCTATATGTAGTGCACTGCTTAAAAAAAAAGCCAAAAGTAGTACACTACAGAGAGAAATAGGGTGTCATAAGGGACACAACCCCAGAGAGAAACATCAAAGTTATAGCCCACAACCTCCACGGAATACAACAAGATAAAGAATTTGTAATCTGATTATCATGTTTTATTATCGGCTCATGGGATCATCTCTGAACCCTGTTTCGGTGTCACTGAGGCTGTTTTAGTTAATGAGCTAGTTTAATAAGCACTGGATTACTAATCCCTCGGATAGAGGACTCTCTCTCAGATATGGCTACTACAATTATACATTGGTATAGTGAGGGTAGGCTAGTGTTTGTGACAGAGGAGGGAGAGGGGAGAAGAGGAGCAGAAACAGTTCCTCCTTCCCAGATATACTACAGGCTTCTGTTTTATTTTCAGAATTATTAGGATACTACAATTATAAATTGGTATGGGGTGGTAGGCTAGTGTTTATGGCAGAGGAGTGAGAGGGGAGACAAGCAGCAGAAACAGACATTCCTGAAACATAAAAAACTCAAATAAGAAGAAGCTTTGACAGAAAAAAAACGCTATCCGAATTCTAAGAGATAATAAGAGGATGTATGATTGAATGGGTCTCCCGATGAAGAGTGTGAGTGTGTGGGCAACAGGCCATGGGGTGGGGTTGGTTTGGTTGGCATCAGGGCGGGGGTAAAGAGGGTTGGGGGATTTCAAATCTGCTTCGTGACCATCTGGCCCCAGCAGCAGCTGTTGTCCAGGGCAGGGGAGAACGGTCCTGCCCTGATGCCCCATGGGATTAATGAGAGGTCAGTCAGCACGGTTGGACTGGAGACACTACTGTCACCTAAACACACAGACATGCACACACACACACACACACACACACACACACACACACACACACACACACACACACACACACACACACACACACACACACACACACACACACACACACACACACACACACACACACACACACACACACACACACACACACACACACACACACACACACACACACACACACGTCTCTAATGATCTGCCAGCAGCCTTTGGGCATAATTTTGGAATCATCCTGCTTCGCGTAATAATATAAAAAGAATATGCATGTTTAGTAAGAATTACATATTATTTGGTGAGACAAAAGACTGAGAAAAGAAGAGAGCGAGAAAGTAATCGAGACATGGGGAGAGAGAGCGAAAGAGAGAGAGAAAAGGAAAGAGGCTGATAAAAATTGATTTCCCTGTCTGTGTTGCCGTGGCGACAGTGGTGGATGGTGGATGACTGATTTCCTGTACAGCTGTGTAGCTGGGGGGGGAAAGGGGGGAGCGAAGGATGAGGAGGGGTGAAGAGAGAGAGGGACACTATTGACGTCATAGGCTGGGGGAGGAGTTTAGATGTCCATGTTTCCTGTAGATTTGAAACCACATCTGATCTCTCTACTCCTCTGTGTTTTTACATGGAAAGATTGGCTTCTTGAATTGACAGTTATTACAATTCACGACAGAATTTGTAGGGTACAATAGTAAATATACAAACAATTGGGAGATGAGGTTGAAGATGATGTTGAATGGAAGGTTATGATGTTCCAACCATCATACTGAGAGAGGGAGAGAGAGAGAGGAGGGGTGTCCCTATTGTGTACAATGTTATTAATGTTCTCTTTAACCTAGCCACCCACACACAGCATCTCTCTCCACGAGAAACACTCATCCAAAGCACAACACAACTCTCCATCCCACTCAAGTACTGTAGTGTAGAGCAAAACTCAACAATTGGGAACACTTACTCATGTACTCTTACGCACAAAGCGTACCGTACACAGTTCCCTCATATACACATGCTTATAGCTATAAGAAACCACTGTAACTTTTTGTCACACTCAAGTAAATAGTATACTGTACAGAAAAGCCAATCACTCTCGTACACTCACATATGTATACATTATTCCCTCTTAGCCAGAGGAGCCAGAGCACATCGGGAGGGAATAGAGAGAGACAGGCATGTTACATTTATGTGCAATGTGTGTGTGTGTGTGTGTGATGATGATGATGTTGCCTCATGATCCCTCATCTCTATTCGACCCTTCTGCAGACCTCACGGCTCTGGCTTGGTGTTGTAGGAACACAGCCAACATTGGCACCTGGAGGCTAACTAGGGTATGACGAGGTAGAAAAACTGCTGAGGAAAGATGTTCTCCGTGGGCAGCAGAGGGCAGCATGTCTTCATGGATACAGCATCCTGGCTTTCTCCAGTGTTCTCAGAATGTCAATCAGAGAGCAGAGGACTCAGTTTGAATCCTTTAAAATTCCCCACTTAAAGTAATTCATGATCTAAACATGATTTGGACAGGTGACTGACTC
Source organism: Oncorhynchus mykiss (assembly GCF_013265735.2). Classification (NCBI taxonomy): domain Eukaryota; kingdom Metazoa; phylum Chordata; class Actinopteri; order Salmoniformes; family Salmonidae; genus Oncorhynchus; species Oncorhynchus mykiss. Next base: position 26,568,353 of record NC_048583.1, on the reverse strand, counting down.
TACTACAGAGCTTTGCTTTGATAAACCAACTGTTAGATCCGTGAATACTTCACGGAAGGGTTAAAGTATTCACTCGTCTAACAGTTTGTTTACATTTGAGTCATTTGGCAGACACTCTTGTCCAGAGCAACTTACAGTCATTGCACTCAGCCAAGTTAATTAAGTAGCGGAAAACAAACGGAAATCACAGTCACTGCAAGTAGATCCATCTTCGAAATAGCCGCTATCGGAATTGGTTTCAGGAAGAGAATAAGTACAATGTTTTAAAGTATTCGAACAGGGCCAGTGTGTTTGACTGTCGGATGTTTTTATTGCTCTGTCTGTTATATAATAATGGCTTCCACAAGATTGACCAAACATCAGAGAGGACAGGACAGCTCGATTTTGGCAAATAAATGTACCTTTTTATTGAATATTGTTATGGGTATTATTACCAAGGCGGCACGCCCCAGACTTCATATTAACAAAACATTTTCACTACTACAGGGTTTGACCCCAAAAAATGTTTTTCCTGAAGGGAGATCCTTTCACAGAAAGGACTATGGATACTTAGTGCAGACATACAGACACTTACTCGGTGTCAGTATGGCCGTGTATATACAGTGCATATCATAAGCATTCACCCCCACCACCCCCTTGGATTTTTTTTCACATTTTGTTGAGTTAACAAAGTGGGATTGAACTGGATATAATTGTGATTTGTTGGTACATTTTTATCACTACCCCACACACACAATTATGTGTAAGGTCTCTCAGTCGAGTAGTGTATTTCAAGCACAGATTCAAACACAAAGACAAGGGGGCTTTTCCAATGACTCACAAAGAATGACACAGATTGGTAGATGGGTAAAAAGCAGACACAGAATATCCCTTTGAGCATGGTAAAGTTATTAATTAAGCTTTAGATGGTGAACCAATACACCCAAGACACAGGTGTCCTTCCTAATAACGGAGTTGCCAGCAGAGGAAGGAAACAGCTCAGGGATTTCACCATGAGGCCATTTAAAAAAAAGTAACAACGTTTAAAGGCTGTGATGGGAGAAAACTGAAGCTAGATCAACAATATTGTAGTAACTCCACAATACTACCCTAAATGACAGAGTGAAAAGGCTCTAAACAATTCATACTGCAACAAATGTGCCAAAGGACTTTTTGCTCTGAATAAGTTTTATGTTTGGGGCAAATTCAATGCAACACATCGCCAAGTACTATGCTCCATATTTTCAAGCATGGTGGTGGCTGCATCATGTTATGGGTATTCTTGTCATTGGCAAGGATTAGGGAGTTTTTCCAGGATAAAAATAAACAGAATGGAGTTAGCCACAGGCAAAATCCTAGAGAGGAACCTGGTTCAGTCTTCTTTCCACCAGACACTGAGAGACAAATGCATCTTTCAGCAGGAAAATAACCTAAAACACAAGGCCAAATCTACACTGCAGTTACTTACCAAGATGTTCCTGAGTGGCCTAGTTACAGTTTTGACTTAAACCTGCTTGAAAAGCTAATGGCAAGACTTGAAAATGGCTGTCTAGCAATGATCAACAACCAACTTGACAGAGCTTGAAGAAGTTTGAAAGAATAATGTGAAAATATTGCACAATCCAGGTGTGCAAAGGTCTAAGAGACTTACCCAAAAAGTCTCACAGCTGCAATCGCTGCCAAAGGTGTTTCTAACATGTATTGTTAGAAGTTACATATTTATCTAATCAAGACACACTGTCCATGACATAGACTGACCAGTTGAAAGCTATGATCCCTTAGTGATGTTGCCTGGTAAACCCACATCAATCAGTGTAGATGAAGGGGAGGAGACATGTTAAAGAACGATTTGAGACAATTGAGTCATGGATTGTGAACTTGTGCAATTCAGAGGGTGAATGGGCAAGACAAAAGAGCCTTTGAATGGGGCATGGTAGTAGGTGCCAGGCGCACTGGTTTGAGTGTGTCATCATGAACTGCAACGCTGCCGAGTTTTTCACACAACAGTTTCCCATGTGTATCAAGAATGGTCCACAACCCAAAGGACATCCAGCCAACTTGACAGCACTATGGGAAGCATTGGAGTCAACATGGGCCAACATCCCTGTGGAACGCTTTTGACACCTTGTAGAGTCCATGCCCAAAAAATTGAGGCTGTTCTGAAGGGGAAAAAACAGGGTGAAACTCAATTTTAGGAAGGTGCTCTGTTTTGTACACTCAGCGTATATGTGTGTCCTATTTTCCATGAATTCAAATGTACATGAGTATTTTGTGTAGATCATTGACAACAATAAATTTTGAAGAAATCCATGGGGGCTGAATACTTATGATATGCACTGAAGCCTAAGTCACCAGAGTAGAGAGTTTATCCGAATGCAAAAGTTTTCAGGTTGTGATTCTGTTTTTATGGCTATGTACCTGGACACACACTGGGTTAATATATCACCAATAATCTACCAGAAAACGATTCATTTCAACATGTGAACAACCTTCTTTCTGTTTCTCAGATACCCAATATTAATGAGTTGGAATATAAACTGTTACAGCGTTAATTTTTGCTTTGAAATCAGACAATGATATCAAATTCATAAGTGAATTAATTATTACACATTTCTTTCCAACAATTGTTTCTTGCTGCCTTGGCCTGATCTGTGTTTCTAGGCCAAGATGCTTTGCTCTGTGGTTCTAGGCCAAGATGCCATGCTCAGTATTCTAGGCCAACGTGTCCAGCTGATGAGACCAGCTGTGAAGAGAAGTGAAAATGTCAGGTCTCTCCACTGTACCACAGCAGAGCTGCTTCTGAAACATTCTAAAGGTTCCAGAAGTGTTTTAGAGGGCTCTAGAATGTTCTAGAATAAAGATCTCTGGAGCAGCAATGGAAAAGCTCAGCTAGAATGTTGATCCACACTGACAAATTATTGCTTAACTGAGGCACACAGTAGTTTTGAATTCCAAGTACATATTGAAGTAGTAATTTTTTGTTCATTACTCTAGCGATATTAAACCATGTGAATGAGGTTTGGAATTCAACTGTACATGCCTACTGTACTATCACTACACATAAAACGAGGAGGTCACTGAAACGGTCTTCTCAATAAGGTTTACTGACTGGGGTAGAAATGCAAAAGTACTGAATGTAAAACAAATTTGGAAGACAAACGCTAGATTCAATTTACATTGAGTAGGTACGGTTCGGAGATTTAAGAGTAAGAAATCTCTATGACGATAGCGAATAAAAGAGGCAAGAGAGGGCAGTCTTGTCTGTTTCTACACTTTAACAGAAAGTAATGTATAAGAAATCTAACTTTATATTTGTGAAGTGTTGGGTTTCACACCTTGCCTCTTGGCCAATTAAACGGATTGTTATCAATGTTCTTCAGCTACTGTACGTTGAAATCACGACTATACCTGGGTAAAAAAGGGCCCAATATTGAAAATAAGTGAATTTGGTGTCACAGGGTTGTAACACTGTCACATACACTCCTCGGACAGTTCATTAGGTACATCACAGCGTCTAGGGTTTACATCCAGTCAGCGGAGGTCCTGTGGGCGAAAACAGCTCGGTGACGACGGAGGTCAAAGGAGAAAGAAGAATCGTGCAAGCTAACAGGCGGGCCACAAACAGATAAATAACAGTACAACAACAGTGGTGTGCAGACCGGCACAACGGAATGCACAACTCGTCGATCCTTGTCACGGATGAGTTGGAACGGGCTGTTTGCAGCATAAATGTACCACCATCCGATCTGCAGCAACAGGCGTGATGCCATTGCGAGGACCAACATCCCTGTGGAATGTTTCCGACACCCAAAGTATTTGGGCTCTTCTGGAGGCAAAGGGGGGGGTCTGACCCGGTATTAGATGGGTGTACCTAATAAACTCTCCGGTGAGTGTACTTTGCTTATAATACTGACACACACCAACTGCACACAAAGAATACCTTTTCAACATATACAACGAATCTCACTGTTCTAAAACACCCCATACAAAAAATATTACACTTTCTACTTCCAATCAGCTAAAATGATCAAATGAAAGAAACAAATGTAACAAGTTCCAATTTAAAATAGTTATCGAGACAAAACAAACAAAAGACAGTTTTAAGGACTAACAAAGACAGCCGAGTGAAAAAAACAATAAACTACCAACATATAGAAAGAACAAAGTGAAAATGTCAGTTTCATAGCTGGCCTAAAGCCAACCCAGCTCCATTGTGTGTGTGTGTGTGTGTGTGTGTGTGTGTGTGTGTGTGTGTGTGTGTGTGTGTGTGTGTGTGTGTGTGATTACATCTTACAGCTTTCCTCAGCTCTGTACACAGACAGACAGGTGAGGGCATGTAGAAACTCATCCTGCCCCAAGCATCAGACCTGGCACAGCCAATGATGTAGTCAGGAAGTCTTGAACCAGCTCATGACGTCATCTGGGCTACTTTTCACATGACAGGAACCTAACTACCACAGATTTAAATAAGTGCCACGTTTAACATAAAGCTAGGCTAGGGATGGTAGATGACATTAGGGTAATCCCCTTCATTGATTATTGGTTAATCTGCTAAAACTGTTTGAATAATGATGTTTAAACTCTGAAGTCAATGATTAAAAGTCCAATGTATTTTTATCTCAATATCAAATCATTTCTGGGTAACAGTTAAGTAGCTTACTGTTTTCAGTTAAAATGGTGAAAAACAATAACTTTGCTAGGACTGTCTGTGAGTGTTCTGAGTGGGGAGGGGAAAACTAACTGTTATTGGCAGAGGTTTGGTACTCTTTCTTATTGGTCTGTTAACTAATTTACCGCCTGGTGATGTCACCAGGCAGGCTAAAACTCCATCACACCAAAACAGGCTAAAATATCAGGCATTCATTTCAAATAGCTTACACTAAAAGGGCATTTTTACAGTATTTCATCAGTATATCATCAGTATATCATCATAGTGTGGCAATGTATAGAAAAACACAGAACAATCATGTTTTTTTGACTGCACTGGGCCTTTAAATACCAATGTACTGCTGACCAAGAATAAAGTTACAGATGAAGAGCTTAAAATTGACCTTATGACTTAAAACTGATCTCTGTGACTCATGTGGGAGTGTTGCATTGCTTAGTGAGAAGCTGTGATTGATTGTCAAGGCATGGTTGTGGTTCAGGGCCTGCATAGGTGATGAAGGCACGTTGGGTGTATTCATAATATCAGTCTAGTCGCTACACTAGGACACAACTCTACAGGGGAACTGTTGACACATTGCACTTCCTTGTAAAGAGAGGAGCGGAGGCGCGTCACTTCTAATCTCTTGTGACAGACTAGCGCACGCTGGATTTGGTTCTGGGCTCCCAGATTATGTCACATCATACATACTTCATACTAGAGACAGAGGGATGGAAGGGAGAAACGTGAGAACAAGGACATCATTAGCGTTCCTTGTTCTAAAAATACTCTGAGACCAATCCAAATTCCCTCCTCTGGATCAACCTCTAGATTCTGAAACGATACAGAACCTGCGCATGGTGATATCATATCCTGTCATGGATTCAGGAGGCTGTATCATTTCATTGGTTGGTTGGATGCACACTAAAATAATAATCATGTGGACATGAGGGCTTGGAGCCAAGTGGCTTTTCTTTTCGTGCTTAGTGTAACTTGTCTTTGGTTCATTGCACATCTAGCTTGACTATCAATGAGAGTTCCCTTCTTTCTGTAGGGAAAGGAGAGTGGGATCTACTCTCCATGGTAGAATATTTTGATATCTTCGCTGTGTGTGTGTTTGTTTGTTTGCACTGCATTAGTAAAGTCGAAGTAGGCACACGCAAGTGTGTTAACATCAGAACGTTTGTTTTTGTTTTCTGTGCGAATTAAGTATTATTTATCTTCGCAAGCACAAGAATCAGATCCAGAAAACATCTGGAGAGAATACATGCTTTGGAAACGCAGACAGTCAGAGGTTGTTTGAATAAAAAAGTGATGGTGAGATATTTCGACATTCCCTTACTTTTCCTTTTACACTCCATTCCCAACCAGCATCGGTCCAATTAAAAGGCGCAGATAGGTTTTCTTGAAACCCAGCAAATGTTGATCCTTTTTTATTTATTGCCATTTTGGCAACACAAAAAATACCTCAAAGGGCTTTCACTGTCAGTTATTTGTCTCTGTAGTGTGTTACATATGTCATCTCAGGTGGTTACATGGTTATGTTGACTGGTGATGTCAGTCTGGTGGATGTAGGGCTTTTACAGTCCATCTGACTCTTCACAAGTCTGGTGCTGACAGGTTATGGCTGACAGGTTATGGCTGACAGGTTATGGCTGAAAGGTTAGGGCAATAGAAAGACAACCAAGTATCACCTCTCCAAAACTCCAACCCTCTTCTCTCGTCCCATTCAGTTTCCTGAGGCCCCTCCAAATCTGAGATGTGGAGGCAGGGGAGCAGGGGTCTCCTCATCCCCGTCTCCCCCTGATCAGCCATCACACCACGAACTCTGGGACCTCTTCGCTGGTCAGGTCCAGGGAAAAGTACTTGCTGGTCCTCTTGATGGGGAAGCAGTCAAGCTGGTCACCGCGGATACCAGCGCACTGCTCGGCCAGGTTGCCCTGGTAACCGCTGCTGTCGCTCAGCTCCTGGGCGCAGCCGAAGGTGTAGCTGTGGGCGGTGTCCTGGCATAGCTCCGCCCAATGGAGACAGCCCTTCTGGTAGAGACGCACGTCATCAAGGGATTGGCTGTGGCGGTCAGTTGACGTCTGAGGCTTCCTGCACATGGAGGTCTGGGGAATGGAACAGAAGCAGAACAATCAGTAAAATTATTGACTTAAATGACGTAAAAACTGCTGTTCTGTTCTGCTGTACCTTTTCCTTTATTCTTACTAGCAAAGATTATGCAGATTTTCAGTTCTGCCCACTAATTTGCTATAGGATTGAGGTCAGGGCTTTGTGATGGCCACTCCGATACCTTGAATTTGTTGTCCTTAAGCCATTTTGCCACAACTTTGGAAGTGTGCTTGGGGTCATTGTCCATTTGTAAGACCCATTTGCGACCAATCTTTAACTTCCTGACTGATGTCTTGAGATGTTGCTTCAATATATCCACATAATTTTCCTACCTCATGATGCCATCTATTTTGCGAAGTGCACCAGTCCTTCCTGCAGCAACATGATGCTGCCACCCCCGTGCTTGACGGTTGGGATGGTGATCTTCGGCTTGCAAGCCTCCCCCTTTTCCCTCCAAACATAATGGTCATTATGGCCAAACAGTTCTATTTTTGTTTCATCAGACCAGAGGACATTCCTCCCAAAAGTTTGATCTTTGTCCCCATGTGCAGTTGCAAACCGTAGTCTGGCTTTTTTATGGCGGTTTTGGAGCAGTGGCTTCTTCCTTGCTGAGCAGCCTTTCAGGTTATGTCAATATAGGACTCGTTTTTACTGTGGATACAGATACTTTTGTACCTGTTTCCTCCAGCATCTTCACAAGGTTCTTTGCTGTTGTTCTGGGATTGATTTGCACTTTACTACACCAAAGTATGTTAATCTCTAGGAGACAGAACGTGTCTCCTTCCTGAGCGGTATGACAGCTGCGTGGTCCCATGGTGTTTATACTTATGTACTATTTTTTGTACAGGCGTTTGGAAATTGCTCCCAAGGATGAACCAGACTTGTGGAGGTCTACGTTTTCTTTTCTGAGGTCTTGGCTGATTTATTTTGATGTCAAGCAAAGAGGCACTGAGTTTGAAGGTAGGCCTTGGAATACATCTACAGGTACACCTCCAATTGACTCAAATTATGTAAATTAGCCTATCAGAAGCTTCTAAAGCCATGACATCGTTTTCTGGAATTTTCCAAGCTCCAGGCACAGTCAGTTTAGTTTAGTTTATGTAAACTTCTGACCCACTAGAATTGTGATACAGTGAATTACAAGTGAAATAATCTGTCTGTAAACAATTGTTGGAAAAATGACTTGTGTCATTCACAAAGTAGATGTCCTAACCGACTTGCCAAAACTATAGTTTGTTTAACAAGACATTTGTGGAGAGGTTGAAAAACAAGTTTTAATGACTCCAAGCTAAGTGTATGTAAACTTCTGACTTCAACTGTATGTTTTATGAAGGTTTTACTTGATGAATCAATGATCATGATTGTTTTATCTACTTTAGTTGAATGCACTCATTGTAAGTTGTTCTGGATAAGAGTATCTACTAAATAACTAAAACGTAAGTGCCAAACAGGAAATGCCGTCACTGTCACTGACCTGAGGGAGAGACACAATGCTCTGGCCTCTCATCTTGACCACGGTCTCAGAGGAACTGGAGGTGGATGAGCCGACGTCCTTCACTATGAGCCCTACGGTACAGACAGAGAGGATGACATTTAGTACTACTACTTCTTACTACTATTTCTTACTACTACTTTTTCTTATTACTACTACTACTACTACTTCTTACTACTACTACTTACCACTACTACTACTTCTTACTACTACTTCTTCTTACTACTACTACTACTTCTTACTACTACTACTACTACTTCTTACTACTACTACTACTTCTTACTACTACTACTACTACTACTTCTTACTACCACTACTACTTTTTACTACCAGCCAAATTACAATTCAACCAGTCTCAACGCACTGAGATAGGAGGCTAAGACAGGCGGAATGAATACAGTGAGGAAGTGATTGTATACCTGAGTATCCATTGGTCTGGTCAGGGGTCATGGTCAGCATGTCCTCAGTGATGTGGATGCACAGGTCCTGGTTCAACTCTAGGGCCAGCTCATGGAGCTCCTCATAGTCTTTAGGGTCGTCCACTAACATCTCAATCTCTGGAGAGAGAGAGAGAGAGAGAGAGAGAGAGAGAGAGAGAGAGAGAGAGAGAGACAGACAGACAGACAGACAGACAGACAGACAGACAGACAGACAGACAGACAGACAGACAGACACTACTATTATTCTCTGGAGGGACAGACACCTAGAGGGTCAGTGATGACCACTAGTTGAGCAGGCGAGCAGGCATGACCAACAGAAGAACAATGCCATGAACAAGAGCAGAATATACTTTTCTAAAGGGAGGAGATAGATTCAGTCTTGCTCTCAGTGTGTGTCTGCATGTGTTTGTGTTCAATGTGTAATTGTGAAATAGTTTGCCTTACCATCATCGTCCAACATGCGCTCCTTTCCCCCACTCTCCACCCCTGAGGTGTGTGAGCTCCCATGGCTAATCGTTGAGGAGCTGCAAGTCCTTAGGGCTCGGTGTGGGGTCCCTCCGGGGGCCCGGAAACTGTCTGTCTCGATGCCCGAGGTGTGTGAGCTACCGTGGCTGGCGGTAGAGTGGCGAGACAGGTGTTTGAGGTGAGACACAGTGCTGCCGGCACTGCTACCGCTGGCCCGGGAACGCTTGTCCAGCCCGTCCATATCCAGCTCCAACGCATCGCTGATGTACGACTCACGGTACTGCTTCTTCTCTGGAGAGGAGGGATAGACACACACAGAGGGTTAGATACAGCAGTACCAAAGCTGTTGTTGGTCAGAGAGACCCACACATAACACATACACCATTACAATCGGCAAAGTTGAGGTAAGCTGAAAAACACAGAGAAGCAGAGAGACAGGATATAAGAGCCAGTCTGATCTAGTATGGAAGCATGGCCACGTAGGTAGCCAGAATGCTCCAGTATGAAGGATGGCCAGGTAGGTAGGTACTAGGTACAGGTTATGCCCAGGTATGACGAGGCAGGTGAGTACCAGGTGTGTCCAGGTAGTTTACCTTCGTTTTCCTCCAGCCTGCGGACCTGTTTGAGGACAGGCTGCAGGTTCATGTAGAGGCGATGGCTGTTACTGAGCAGCTGCAGGAGGTGGCGGGAACGCAGGGGACAACCGGTGTAGTAGATCAGCTTACGGGCCGACGGAAGACCATCAGGCAGGATCTCAAACTTCTTCCCCTGAAACACAGACAGACAGACAGACAGACAGACAGACAGACAGACAGACAGACATTATAGGATATATTCATGCTATATGTCATCCAGATGACGTTCATCCAGCCGTTTTAACTCTGCAACAAATTGATTGCTTTATTTATTGAAATCATTGATTGATTGATGTTTAACTTTATGATTATAGAATAGTTTTGAGCCTGAGAAACAACCCTGTCTGATTCCAGTGTGAGTGTTGCATCTTTGTTAATTTTCATAGTCTTTGTTCATTTTCTGAATCTTTGTTCAGTAGCAGAGGGGATGCATGAGAAGATTCAGACACTTTGCTAGAGTGCCAGATACATAGCCCACACGCAAACAACACAATAGGAGGGAGAGCAATGAGAGAATGGTCTCTTCTTGAAAACTACTTCTGTTGTACTTCTTTACAACCAAAACACGCTCTGGAGAAGTATTTATAATATAGATAAGAGCGTAGTCTACTGATTGAGGGACACAAACAAAACTGCATTAACATTTCAAAATGTTCTTATTTTATAACCAGAGAGCAAATTCCAAAGGCTATGTCTCAATGGCACCGTATTCCCGAAATAGTGCACTACAACATAGAGCCCTATGGGCCATGGTCAAAAGTAGTGCACTATATAGGGGACTAGGGTGCTATTTTGGCAAAACCAAAGAGTCAGAGCTTTGAGAAACCCTGACTAAAACAGTGGCCAAATAATTTCTCTATGGACCTTGGCAGAAGTTTAACACAATAACAGCAGTCTGTAGTGACAGCAACAGTTGTATTTTCTATACCACCATATAAAATATTTCTGCTGGGGTTTGTACTTTGAAAATACAAGAGGTGGTTTGAAGCAGTGTACGAATGCACAAGAGTTGCAGAATTTTTCAATCTAGAATTGAATTTCCATCTACACTGAGTGTACAAAACATTAGGAACACCTGCTATTTTCATGACATAGACTGAATAGGTGAATCCAGGTGAAAGCTACAATATGATCCCTTATTGATGTCACCTATTAAATCTACTTTAATCAATGTAGATGAAGGGGAGAAGGCAGGTTAAATAAGTATTTTTACTTATGAGACAATTGAGACATGGATTGTGTATGTGTGCCATTCAGAGAGTGAATGGGCAAGACACATGTTTTAAGTGCCTTTGAACGAGGTATGGTAGTAGGTGCCAGGCACACCGCTTTGAGTGTGTCAAGAACTGTCACGCTGCTGGGTTTCTCATGCTCAACAGTTTCCCGTGTGTATCAACAATTGTCCATCACCCAAATGACATCCAGCCAACAGCAGGCCAGTGGTCGAAAACGGGTCATTGATGAAAGAGGATAAAGGAGGCTGACACAATTTGGGCAGCGCAATAAACGGGCTACAGTTAGTCAACTGACAGTCCAGTACAACATTGGTGCCCAAAGACCAATAACAGATTGCACAACTCATCGTACTTTGACACGAATGGGGTATGGCAGCCGATAACCTTACAGAGTTCCACTTCTTTCAGCAAAAAAATAAGAAACTGCGATTGCAGTGGGCTAAGGAACGAAGACACTGGACGCTGGAGAATTGGAAAAACATTGCCTGGTCTGATGAATCCTGGTTCCTGCTGTTTCACTCTGATAGGACGACTAGGGTATGGAGAAAACCACATGAGTACATCCATCCATCATGCCTCATCTCAACATTGCAGGCTAGTGATGATGGTGTGGGGTGTGTTTTCCTTCCATACATTGCGTCTCTTGATAAAAGCGGAGTAACGTTTACCACAGGATATCTGAACATCATTGACAATCAGGTGCATACCTTCATGGCAGTGTACCTATCTGCAAATTGAGTTTTCAGCAGGATAATGTCCCATGGCACAAGGCTAGGATTGTCCAGGGATGGTTCCACGGACATGACAGTGAATTCAGCTTACTGCAGTGGCCTGCCTAGCCACCAGATCTCAATCTGATTGAGCATCTGTGGGATGAGACGGAACGACCTATTTGGAGTAGAGATCCACTACCAGCCAACTTGTCACAACTGTGGGAAGCATTGGAGTCAACATAGGCCAGCATCCTTGTTGAACGCTTTTGACACCTTGTAGAGTCCATGCCATGACGAATTGAGGCTGTCCTGAGGGCAACAGTGGGCGCAACTCAATATTAGGAAGGTGTTCATAATGTTTTGTACACTCAGTGTATTGCGGTCTAGCTACCCATAGAGAGAAAAGGAAAAGCACAGTGGTTGTATAACCAAGCATGGAAAAGCTAAATTAGGACCTTCTGGATAGTAAACGGATGACGACGATCCCACATGAATACACTCTGGGGCTGCAAAGTCGAAGCCGGTATTTTGTGAAGTGCACCAGTCCCTCCTGCAGCAAAGTACACCCACAACATGATGCTGCCACCTCCGTGCTTCATCGTTGGGATGGTGATCTTCGGCTTGCGAGCCTCCCCCCTTTTCCAACAAACATAATGATGGTCATTATGGCTAAACAGTTCTATTTTTGTTTCATCAGACCAGAGGACATTTCTCCAGAAAGTACGATCTTTGTCCCCATGTTCAGTTGCAAACCGTAGTCTGGCTTTTTTATGGCGGTGTTGGAGCAGTGGATTCTTCCTCGCTGAGCGGCCTTTCAGGTTATGTCAATATAGGACTCGTTTTACTGTGGATATAGATACTTTTGTACCTGTTCCCTCCAGCATCTTCACAAGGTCCTTTGCTGTTGTTCTGGGATTGATTCACACTTTTTTGCACCAAAGTACGTTCATCTCTAGAAGACAGAACACGTCTCCTTCCTGAGCGGTATGAAGGCTGCGTAGTCCCATGGTGTTTATACTTGCGTACTATTGTTTGTACAGATGAACGGGGTACCTTCAGGCATTTGGAAATTGCTCCCAAGGCTGAACCAGACTTGTGGAGGTCAATATTTTTTTTTCTGAGGTCTTGATTGATTTCTTTTAATTTTTCCAAGATGTCAAGCAAAGAGGCACTGAGTTTGAAGGTAGGCCTTGAAATACACACACAGGTACACCTCCAATTTACTAAAATTATGTCAATTAGCCTATCAAGAGCTTCTACAGCCATGACATCATTTTCTGGAATTTTCCGAGCTGTTTAACGGCAAAGTCAACTTTGTGTATGTAACCTTCTGACCCACTGGAATTGTGATACAGTGAATTACAAGTGTCTTTAAACAATTGTTGGAAAAAATGACTTGTGTCATTCACAAAGTAGATGTCCTAACCGACTTGCAAAAACTGTAAACTTCCGACTTCAACTGTAGGTAGTTGGATGGGCTATTTACAGATGGGCTATGTACAGCTGCAGCGATCGGTAAGCTGCTCAGATAGCTGATGCATAAAGTTAGTGAGGGAGATATAAGGCTCCAAATTCAGCGATTTTTGCAATTTGTTCCAGTAATTGGCAGCAGAGAACTGTAAGGAAAGGCAGCCAAAGGAGGTGTTGGCTTTGGGGATGACCAGTGCGATATACCTACTGGAGCACGTTGTTATCGTGACCAGTGAGCTGAGATAAGGCAGAGCTTTACCTAGCGTAGACTTATAGATGACATGGAGCCAGTGGGTCTGGCGACGAATATGTAGCAACGGCCAGCCAACGAGAGCATACAGGTCGCAGTGGTGGGTAGTATATGGGGCTTTGGTGACAAAACGGATAGCACTGTGATAGACTGCATCCAGTTTGCTTAGTAGAGTGTTGGAGGCTATTTTGTAAATGGCATCGCCGAAGTCGAGGATCGGTAGGATGGTCAGTTTTACGAGGGTATGTTTGGAAGGAGGCTTTGTTGTGAAATAGGAAGCCGAATCTAGATTTAAATTTGGATTGGAGATGCTTAATATGAGTCTGTAAGGAGAGTTAACAGTCTAGCCAGACACGTAGGTGTTTGTAGTTGTCCACATATTTTAAGTTAGAACCGTCCAGAATAGTGATGCTAGTCGGGCGGGTGCGGGCAGCGATCGGTTGAAGAGCATGCATTTCGTTTTACTAGCGTTTAAGAGAAATTGGAGGCCACGTAAGGAGTGTTGTATGGCATTGAAGCTTGTTTGTAGGTTTGTCAACACAGTGTCCAAAGAAGGGCCAGATGTATACAGAACGGTGTCGTCTGCTTAGAGGTGGATCAAGGAATCACCCGCAGCAAGAGCGACATCATTGATACAGAGAAAAGAGTCGGCCCGAGAATTGAACCCTGTGGTACCCCCATTGATCTATCATTCCGACCAGCTCATTTGAGATAAATAACTATAACAGTTCCCTGGTCCAAACCAAAGCCACACAAAGAGTGGAGCAGTGTCAGATATCAGTTTATTAAAAGGTTAGCCTGGCACTCCTTAAGTGGCTCTCTCTCATGCTGTCCATCTGCACGATCAAGACCATTTGATCTCTCAAGAGTCTGACAGTTGTCAGAAAAAATGTCTTCCTCTCCCCTTTCTGGACCTCCCAGACTGAGCCCACACACAGTGGAGCAGGACATACCCTGCTAATGACTGTAGGGCCATACCCCCGAGGCTCTGCCCTAGCCTGAGCCTGTCCCGTCCTATTCTACTCGGACACCTTGTCCATCCAACCCTGGGATCTCCAGAGACCAGACCTGGGGCCAGGCCCAGAAACCTCCTCTCTGTCCATCAGATTCATACCCCCTGCCAATGGAACAAGCCCTGGCCCCCCTTAACCATCAAAACTCAGACCCTGCCAATAAAACAAAGCTTATCCACCCGCTAACCATGACAACATCTGGTGGTATTTATTGACACGTCCCTCCACCCTTCCCTCCCTCCGCTCCCGCCCACTGCTGCGCTGGGCCGGCTGACGTGCTCAGGGTGGAGCAGCAGTGGAGTGAGAGAGAGAGTCTGTTATTCAGAAGAAGGGTGTGACTGACGGTCCCTGCTGTAAGAGGCCCCTCTAGTCCCTATACAAACCACATCCACCACTACTCCATGCTTTCGTAAGTCTTAATATATGAATAGAAAGGCTATACAGGGACATAGACAGAACAAAACAGGGTCTCTTATCGTAAGTGGCAAAGCATTGCGGTGGCATTGATGACTGTACCACTAGATGAAATGATAGGGTATAATTCATAATTACACAAAGCTTTACTAGAGGAACCAATTCACTGAGACATCCTGACATTTACAGTGTGATAGTTGTAAGAAGGGGGCTGTTACATTTTGGACACACCGCATCAACGAACAGTTCAAATATTATTATAATAACTTGGTGGGTGCGTATATTTGTCCTATTTCACACATGTACAAGTGTGTATTGGGAATGTGTTTTTTTGCATATCCCAACTCCCCCTGAGACACCCTCAGTGGTTGCGATCAAGGCCAGGGTCTGCCATTATCAACGGCGATCCTGGAGCAATTAGGGTTTGATGCCTTGCTCAATTGCACTTTAACAAACTTTTCATCTTGTCGGCTGGGGGATTCAAACTAGCAACCTTTCGATAACAGGCCCTACGCTCTAATCGCTACGCTACTTGTCGCCACGCTAAAAGCCGCGGCTTGGTGGCGGTTTGAGCCGATTCAACATGTAGAATAGCTGAAACATGTTGGCCAATATTCTGATCAGAGGCACTCAGTTGCACTTGGCTAGTTCCTCATTGTGGTGTGTGTTCTGCTTAAGACTGAAAAATGGAGACATGGTAAGCTGCTCTCTCTGATAACAGAGACCCTATGGTAAGAAGACTAACTAGCTTCCGTCAAGGAAAAATACACACATAT
The DNA here is from genome assembly GCF_013265735.2 of Oncorhynchus mykiss. Classification (NCBI taxonomy): domain Eukaryota; kingdom Metazoa; phylum Chordata; class Actinopteri; order Salmoniformes; family Salmonidae; genus Oncorhynchus; species Oncorhynchus mykiss. Next base: position 26,552,711 of record NC_048583.1, on the reverse strand, counting down.
AAATCTGGTCTGTTAACTTCTTTGGGATAGGGGGCAGCATTTTCACTTTTGGATGAAAAGCATGCCCAGGGTAAACTGACTCCTACTCTGTCCCAGATGCTAATATATGCAGTATATTATTAGTACTGGATAGAAAACACTCTAGTTTCTAAAACTGTTTGAATGATGTCTGTGAGTATAACAGAACTCACATGGCAGGCAAAAACCTGAGAAAAAATCCAAACAGGAAGTGGGAAATCTGAGGTTTGTAGTTTTTGAACTCAGCCCCTATCAAATACACAGTAGGATATGGATCATTTTGCACTTCCTAAGGCTTCCACTAGATGTCAACTGTCTTTAGAAACTTGTTTCAGGCTTCTACTATAAAGGAGGGGGGAATGAGGGCTCTTTGAGTCAGTGGTCTGGCAGCAGCCTTAATCTCAGTCATGCGCATTTCACATGAGAGGTAGCTCTCTCCATTGCTTTTCTACAGACAATGGAATTCTCTGGTTGGAATATTATTGAACGTTTATGATAAAAACATCCTAAAGATTGATTCTATACTTAGTTTGACAAGTTTCTACGACCTGTAATATAACTGTTTGAACTTTTCGTCCGACGTTCGGTTGGACCTGAACGCGTGTTTGGATTTGTTTACCAAACGCCCTAACAAAAGAAGCTATTTGGACATAAATGATGGACTTTATCGAACAAATCAAACATTTTTTGTCAAACTGGGATTCCTGGGAGTGCATTCTGATGAAGATCATTAAAGGTAAGTGAATATTTATAATGCTATTTCTGACTAATGTTGACTGCGCAACTTGGCGGATATTTCTTTTGGCTGTTTTGGGCTCTGAGCGCCGTACTCAGATTATGCTTTTTCCGTAAAGTTTTTAAAAAATCTGACACAGCGGTTGCATTAAGGAGAGGTTTATCTATATTTCCATGTATAACACATGTATTTTCATCAACATTTATAATGTATTTCTGTAAATTGATGTGGCTCTCTGCAAAATCACTGCATGTTTTGGAACTACTGAACATAACACACCAATGTAAAATGAGATTTTTGGATATAAATATGAACTTTACCGAACAAAACATACATGTATTGTGTAACATGAAGTCCTATGAGTGTCATCTGATGAAGATCATTAAAGGTTAGTGATTAATTTTATCTCTATTTGTGCTTTTTGTGTCTCCTCTCTTTGGCTGGAAAAATGGCTGGGTTTTTCTTAACGAGAATTTTATCTTTAAAATGGTGCCTAATACTTGTATGTTTGAGAAATTTGATTTATGAGATTTCTGTTGATTTGTATTTGGCGCCCTGCCATTTCATTGGCTGTTGGTGAGGGATTCCCCGTTCCCAGACAGGTTAAGAATTAAACGGAGAAAAGAGAGAAGACTAAACGAGACAGAAAAAGGAATTGAGATAATGCTACTGATTTTGTGTGTGTGTGTTTCCTGGCCAAGGGGAGTTTTCCTAAAGCCCTAATTAGTTCCAGGGGGCCATGGTAGCATGCCGAATGGCACCCTATACCCTTTGTAGTGCACTACTTTTGACCAGGGCCCATAGGGGACGCATTCCTAGCTGTAGCTGTTGAAGGGGTAAGAAGACCCAACTGTAATACGGACAAGAGGAGATCTGCGTCACTATTTCCACAATTGTAGTCTGCGTAAGAGCTGAACTAACCACTGCCATAAGCCAGAACTGGCTCCAAGCTCCAAAGACGTCACCAACTCTGAAATCACGAGTGAAAAAACAACAGATCTTCCAGAGAGAGGGATTCCCCTGAGCCTTCTAAGTGCCAAATGACATCCAACGTCTGACATTTCTGAACAAGGGACACAGGGAATGAGAAGATGTTCTACTTATAGAAAAGTTATTAAAACACTATATATCAGTGTTGTAGGACTTGAACTCGAATCTGACTCAAGTCACAATTTTCATGACTCATATATTCAATATGTATTATCTCTATGGCTCTACTCACCACAAATACCAGTTTGCCCACGTTGCTCCAGGGAAAATCATACAAGAGCTGTCTCACTGTCCCCATGTTCTAAAAGAAACACAGAAACATACAGTACGTGATATTAATCACCATCTAAACCATATACATGAACTGTGTATTCCAAGACACAAGCCATCACAACCACTTCATTCTTACTCTCGTACCTGGAATATTTGGATTCCACGCAGGGTCAGTCCTAAGGTAAGAGAAGCCTCCACTTCCTTTTTGTCCTGTGGAAGAGATAGAAGTTTACTGGTAAGTTTATCATGTGTGTGTGTGTGTGTGTGTGTGTGTGTGTGTGTGTGTTTGCGTGTGTTCAGGTTGACTGCTGACCTTATAGAGTCTGTAGTAGTGGACTGTGACATCATCCAGAAGGGAACACTCCTTGATGTATTTGAGATAAGCCTCGGAGGCGGTGAGGGCAAACTGGTCTTTGTGCATGTTGGGGATGTGTCTCAGGATGTAGTCCCGGCCTCGCTTGGCTATCACCTGGAAGAGAGCGGCAGAGACAGAGGCTGAAAATAAATTCTCTCTTAAAAGCATCTCGGTGGAGTGTGATTACTGGCTAATGGCTCTAATTTCAGCTCAATGACAGAAGACAGGAAGGAAGGCTTGCCAGCGGGGTTAATGGAGGTAGATGAAGCCCCCCAACCAGGGGAGGAAAGATGTCTCACATACTGAGATTACGTCCCAAAAGGCATCATCCAGCTGGGCACGAAAGGCATCGTCCACCCTATTCCCTATATAGTGCACCACTTTTGACCCAAGCCCTATCGTCAAAATTGTGCACTATATAGAGAATGGGGTGCAATTAGGGAGGGGCCCCCAATCCCACTGGAATCTAGAAAGCGGTCAGTGTCAGGTCTGGATTTGGGGTGCTTCTCCTGAACCAGTCACTCATTCAGATCCAGTTAGAGAACATCCTAAGAGGAGGTATTTATGTACCATTCGTGATCGTACAACTATTTCCGTCCCTGTGGCTTCAAAATGGAGATTGGATGGCAACAGGCTAATCACAGGACGTGGTTGGTAAACAGAGGGGTGGACCACCGTTGTGTCTGGGAGGGGGAGGGGGTCAAGTCGAGCAGGGGAGTAGCCGGATCGCATTCAGATCCTTTCTCAAAAGAGTAAATCGTGCTGCGTGCCACTTCCAGGGACCAACATAAAACTAGTGTTCTAGATCCAGCTATCCCAGCATGCTCCAATGAGGGAGCATGTCAAAGTGTTGGAGCACAGTGATTAATAAAACAGGCTACAGACCTACATTTGGGCTGTGTGTTAGACTACACTCAGTTTGTCCTAATTCGCACCCTACTCCTTCCTCTCGGCCCTAACCCTTCCATGTTTGCAGATCTGTAGCAATATGTTGGATACTTCACCACTACTCTGATTATACCTATCCCGCCAAGGGGCAGGGGAAGGGGGGGAGAGTGAATTGGAACAGTCTGAATACTGCCTGGGAAACCACGTGGTACCAGTTAGGTTAGAACAGTGGTATTCAAACTTTTTCAGCGGGGGCCCCATTGTTTCCAGTATAATTTATTGCGACCCCACCGCACCCCAAATCTAATGACACAACCTTAAATTCGGCACATTTCGATTTTTACATCAACAAATAACCTTCAATTCTTTGCATTTTCATCTCATCAAAATAAAAAGAAACCAATAAACACATTTGATCAATAAAATTGAATTGTTCTAATTATCTTTCATTTTATTTTGGCGACAACACCGCAGTTCCCTAAGGGTCGCGACCCCGACTACGAATACCACTGGGTTAAAAGGTTAGATCTACTCACCCATGGGGGGAAGTAGGCCTCAGGTTCAAAGTACTTCCCAAAGTGCTTGTTGCGTTTGAAGTTGCCCATATCGGCTTGGAGGGCGAAGGCTGCCAGCAGAAAGTAAGCCTCCTCTCTCTGGATACACTGAGACAGCAACACCTGCTTCCTCAGGTGCCAGTAGTAGTAGTACCTGGCCGAGCGGTCACTATGGGGGAGAGAGGAGAATAACCTTTAGACACATATAGCTATGTAGTAGTAGATCTACATAACTAACGTAGTAGTAGTACCAGGTGCCAGTAGTAGTACCTAGTAAACCTGGGACGATAAACCCAAAAATTATCGACACCGACTATACCAATCACTTATCGCAGGCATTTTGCTGATATACTAGAGAAAGGTCAAGTTTGAAACAAGGTAAATGAGCTAATATGGATGAAGGGACAATTGATGGCTACAACCATCTACAGTGCCTTGCGAAAGTATTCGGCCCCCTTGAACTTTGCGACCTTTTGCCACATTTCAGGCTTCAAACATAAAGATATAAAACTGTATTTTTTTGTGAAGAATCAACAACAAGTGGGACACAATCATGAAGTGGAACGACATTTATTGAATATTTCAAACTTTTTTAACAAATCAAAAACTGAAAAATTGGGCGTGCAAAATTCTTCAGCCCCTTTACTTTCAGTGCAGCAAACTATCTCCAGAAGTTCAGTGAGGATCTCTGAATGATCCAATGTTGACCTAAATGACTAATGATGATAAATACAATCCACCTGTGTGTAATCAAGTCTCCGTATAAATGCACCTGCACTGTGATAGTCTCAGAGGTCTGTTAAAAGCGCAAAGAGCATCATGAAGAACAAGGAACACACCAGGCAGGTCCGAGATACTGTTGTGAAGAAGTTTAAAGCCGGATTTGGATACAAAAAGATTTCCCAAGCTTTAAACATCCCAAGGAGCACTGTGCAAGCAATAATATTGAAATGGAAGGAGTATCAGACCACTGCAAATCTACCAAGACCTGGCCGTCCCTCTAAACTTTCAGCTCATACAAGGAGAAGACTGATCAGAGATGCAGCCAATAGGCCCATGATCACTCTGGATGAACTGCAGAGATCTACAGCTGAGGTGGGAGACTCTGTCCATAGGACAACAATCAGTCGTATATTGCACAAATCTGGCCTTTATGGAAGAGTGGCAAGAAAGCCATTTCTTAAAGATATCCATAAAAAGTGTTGTTTAAAGTTTGCCACAAGCCACCTGGGAGACACACCAAACATGTGGAAGAAGGTGCTCTGGTCAGATGAAACCAAAATTGAACGTTTTGGCAACAATGCAAAACATTATGTTTGGCGTAAAAGCAACACAGCTCATCACACTGAACACACCATCCCCACTGTCAAACATGGTGGTGGCAGCATCATGGTTTGGGCCTGCTTTTCTTCAGCAGGGACAGGGAAGATGGTTAAAATTGATGGGAAGATGGATGGAGCCAAATACAGGACCATTCTGGAAGAAAACCTGATGGAGTCTGCAAAAGACCTGAGACTGGGATGGAGATTTGTCTTCCAACAAGACAATGATCCAAAACGTAAAGCAAAATCTACAATGGAATGGTTCAAAAATAAACATATCCAGGTGTTAGAATGGCCAAGTCAAAGTCCAGACCTGAATCCAATCGAGAATCTGTGGAAAGAACTGAAAACTGCTGTTCACAAATGCTCTCCATCCAACCTCACTGAGCTCGAGCTGTTTTGGAAGGAGGAATGGGAAAAAATGTCAGTCTCTCGATGTGCAAAACTGATAGAGACATACCCCAAGCGACTTACAGCTGTAATCGCAGCAAAAGGTGGCGCTACAAAGTATTGACTTAAGGGGGCTGAATAATTTTGCACGCCCAATTTTTCAGTTTTTGATTTGTTAAAAAAGTTTGAAATATCCAATAAATGTTGTTCCACTTCATGATTGTGTCCCACTTGTTGTTGATTCTTCACAAAAAAATACAGTTTTATATCTTTATGTTTGAAGCCTGAAATGTGGCAAAAGGTCGCAAAGTTCAAGGGGGCCGAATACTTTCGCAAGGCACTGTAACTAGTAGTAGTAGTAGTTTAAAGGATCATAAAATAAAACATTTAAAAAAAAAGTAAAGCTGTGGCGCACATTCATGTTATAAACTTATGTTCTATTTATTGTTATTGCATCAACTCAGGAAATGTATTGCAATGTGGATTTTCATCCATATTGCCCAGCTCTAGTACCTAGCAGAGGCTCTAGTACCTAGCAGAGGCTCTAGTACCTAGCAGAGGCTCTAGCACCTAGCAGAGGCTCTAGCACCTAGCAGAGCAGTCACTAAAGGGGAGTAGAGAGAATATTATGCTACTGATCTTTACACTGTATTAAAGTAGTAGTAATACCTGGCAGAACAGTCACTGTGGGGTGCAACATAATGGACATTATATTAGTACTACTATTTATATACTACAGTAGTGGAGGTACTAGTACCTGGCTGAATGGTCACTGATAACAACCTTTAGAGACACAGTCCAGCATACTAGGGCTGGGATTCAATCCGTAGAGAGCTGTTTAAATGAGATGGCATTCACGGTGAACGCTGCAGATGTCGGCTCAATCGGAAATGACCTTTAAATGACAAGCCATGCTACAACAGTCTTGGATTGAATCCCGGCTTAGGTCTTCACTCTATTCGTGTTACAGTCTCAGCATCTATCAGAATCAAATAGTACATTTCTATTGCTAATAGTAATTTCTAGGACCTCTGTCGGATTACTTGCCTTATTAATCTCCCATTCTCAACGTAATACTGAGCCCTGAAGTGGATAATCATGGGAGGCCCAAACTGGTCGATGCCCTGAAAAAATCAAGATACCTTGGTTATTTTCGAGCCAATCAAACCATCAAGACAGTGTATTCATTCTATCAATATAATATCAAAACTACCATCCTGACAGTGAAATCAAAAGCAGATGCTGACATCAAATTTAATTGTACTATGTATGTTGCGTTAATCTTGGAAACCTTGAAACCCTGATGAAGACAGCTTAGCTGTCGACATGTTGGTTAAATAAATTATTGCATCGGAGCCCTTAGTGTGCGGCTTTTCCTTTTCTTTTCTAAAGGGCTAATCTTGCAAGCCATATTCCACGTCTCTAGAGAGATATTACTGTTGTCTTTTACTGTAGACCAGTGCTTTACAACCTTTTTGGTTACTGTACCGCAAACTGATTTTTGCTCTGCCCGGAGTACCCCTGAAGTGTGCATTCTCAAGTACCCCCTGTGGATAGGCCAAGTATCCCCAGGGGTCCTAGTATCCCTGGTTGGGAACCACTGCTGTAGATTGACTCACCTTGCTGGCCTCTCTCTTCCACTCCTTGGGACAGTACTTGGACAGCTTCTGGCCCAGCTCCATGTAGATATGCTCATTGTCTGGAGGGGGAAACAAACAAACCAGAGTTACATACAGAAAGCAGCTGTGTTAGAGAGCATTAAATATGCGATGCATTGGTGCGTAAATTGCGACTGACTAATCAATAAAAAATAATGAGTAGTGAGTATGATGCAAGGTAATTTGTAGATCAGTCTGTTGGCAGTCGACTGTAACGTCTAACAATGGGTGCGTTCCTCTGCCCAGGTGTTGCTGACCCATGCCAGATCTTACAACACCTGGATAGATATTATACGTATCGGCAAACCACATGTGGATCAAGCCCATGGACGTTTAATGATCTACAAATCACTTGGCATCATGAATAACTACTCAATATTATTTGTAGATTAGTCAGTCACAAGCCACCCATAATACATCACGGTTTTGATGTTTTCGATCATGGCCCAAGATTAGTCTAAGTTGCTTTTGATGACACAGAGAAGGGTTAGATGGAGATATCACAGAGATAGATAAATAAGATTTACTTTATATATACAGTGGGGCAAAAAAGTATTTAGTCAGCCACCAATTGTGCAAGTTCTCCCACTTAAAAAGATGAGAGAGGTCTGTAATTTTCATCATAGGTACACTTCAACTATGACAGACAAAATGAGAGAAAAAAAATCAAGAAAATCACATTGTAGGATTTTTTATGAATTTATTTGCAAATTAGGGTGGAAAATAAGTATTTGGTCACCTACAAACAAGCAAGATTTCTGGCTCTCACAGACCTGTAACTTCTTCTTTAAGAGGCTCCTCTGTCCTCCACTCTTTACCTGTATTAATGGCACCTGTTTGAACTTGTTATCAGTATAAAAGACACCTGTCCACAACCTCAAACAGTCACACTCCAAACTCCACTATGGCCAAGACCAAAGAGCTGTCAAAGGACACCAGAAACAAAGACCTGCACCAGGCTGGGAAGACTGAATCTGCAATAGGTAAGCAGCCTGGTTTGAAGAAATCAACTGTGGGAGCAATTATTAGGAAATGGAAGACATACAAGACCACTGATAATCTCCCTCGATCTGGGGCTCCACGCAAGATCTCACCCCGTGGGGTCAAAATGATCACAAGAACGGTGAGCAAAAATCCCAGAACAACACAGGGGGACCTAGTGAATAACCTGCAGAGATCTGGGACCAAAGTAACAAAGCCTACCATCAGTAACACACTGCAGTGCCAGATGTGTCCCCCTGCTAAGCCAGTACATGTCCAGGCCCGTCTGAAGTTAGCTAGAGAGCATTTGGATGATCCAGAAGAAGATTGGGAGAATGTCATATGGTCAGATGAAACCAAAATATAACTTTTTGGTAAAAACTCAACTCGTCGTGTTTGGAGAACAAAGAATGCTGAGTTGCATCCAAAGAACACCATACCTACTGTGAAGTATGGGGGTGGAAACATCATGCTTTGGGGCTGTTTTTCTGCAAAGGGACCAGGACGACTGATCCGTGTAAAGGAAAGAATGAATGGGGCCATGTATATTTTGAGTGAAAACCTCCTTCTATCAGCAAGGGCATTGAAGTTGAAACGTGGCTGGGTCTTTCAGCATGACAATGATCCCAAACACACTGCTCGGGCAACAAAGGAGTGGAGGGAGTTGAAAGTCCGTGTTGCCCAGCAACAGCCCCAAAACATCACTGCTCTAGAGGAGATCTGCATGGAAGAATGGGCCAAAATACCAGCAACAGTGTGTGAAAACCTTGTGAAGACTTACAGAAAACGTTTGACCTCTGTCATTGCCAACAAAGGGTATATAACAAAGTATTGAGATAAACTTTTGTTATTGACTAAATACTTATTTTCCACCATATTTTGCAAATAAATTCATTAAAAATCTTACAATGTGATTTTCTGGATTTATTTTCTAATTTTGTCTGTCATAGTTGAAGTGTACCTATGATGAAAATTACAGGCCTCTCTCATCTTTTTAAGTGGAACAACTTGCGCAATTGGTGGCTGACTAAATACTTTTTTGCCAAACTGTATGTCCCATTAAGGTGTATGTGAGTGCACAGGCAGCGCCACTGAGACAATCTCCATTTTGATGTAGTCAATTTTCTTCTTCTACTACTTTGATGAGTTGGAAAACAAACTGAAAGGGTGCATACTGTCACCTAGTGTTTGCTCACAAATATAATTAATTGGCTGATCCCTCCTGATGACCCAGATGGAATCACGTGATCCTTATTTAACCCATAGGATGTCCCACCGAGTTGACTACTTTAAAATGTTGTAAGCCCTCAATGGCAATGTCCATGCCAAAATGGGTTTACTCCATCTAGAGTCCTCTATATAACTCTATGGGGTTAATGATTTTATGATGACAGAGTGGTCGTATGCATGGAATGAATGATTCCCTGTTCAAAACAACTGTGAACTCGGAACTGGGAAAACTGACATTCCCGAGCGTTCAAGACAACTGAGAACTTGGGGAATATTTTTTTGTTGTTGCTCAAACTGGGAAAATTCATTTTGAATGGTCAACCAAGTCGGAATTCCAAGTCAGGAACTTTCTGACCTGAAGATCTTTCCATTTGTTATTTTTGGCCACCTGTGAGAGTGAATGTCCTTTCAGGTAATGTGTTCTGTTTTCGTGTGATTACATGCTCACTGCCAGCACGGAATCTTACATTATATATGTGTAGGTACTGTGATACTAAACAGCCTGGAAATGTTTTCGTTGATGAGATGGTCACCATTTAGTTACAATATTGTAACCAGTTAATGTGAAAGTCTTACGTAAAGAAGGTGTTTGGAGTCATTATTTCATGTTATGGAACCAACTTCATATCTTGATTAACAGGAAATGTATTTAACTGCTTTTAATACAATTGAACAAATGGGTTGTGTATATATATTTATTTGTTTGTATTTATGTTATTTATTAGGTTTAATCAAAGGGGAAAAGTAAGTTGACTGTTGAAAGAAGTCAGCTGCAACTTGAAATATAGGGTTGTTCATAATAATCAAATATAACAGCTGGCATTGAATCATGTATTTGTTTTCAACAAATGTAGTTTATTTTTTTCAATTAAGAAAACTTAACTTATTTACTTGTAACAATGCAATTGTTTTAGGTTGATCCAAAGAGTAATATTTTTATAGTGTGGAAACAACTACAAAGGAAAGCACATCGCAGCAGTGCCAGTCAGACAGATGGCCACCAGATGAGATGAGCCACCAGATGACATGAGCCAATGTTAAGTCTACAGGACAGGTCTCTGAGCCAATGGCATGCCTGCATGTCTTCAGTATGAGCCAATCACGTGCCCTGCAGGACAAGTCTATTGACCAGTCTAGTGGGGCTGATTTAGGGACATTCCTGAGCTGCTTGTCTGAACAGCATGAAATCACAAGGCAAACAGTGACTATCCATCCCCACTCTAACCCATACCCCGACCCCGACCCCCAGCCCTACCAACCACCCCCAGCCCCAGCTCCAACCCCCTCAGCCTCTGTGTCCCTCGCACTGACCAATCATCACTCCGTCCCCATGCCTCTGTCACCCCACTCCACCTCTCTCCAGCACAACTAGGGAGCAGACCAGTCAGTTAGCTAAGCTCTGATTTACCAGTCATCATCATTCCTTTTTCTCCCTCCCTCTCTCTCTCTCTAGTCAGTCTGCCTGGTGAAATGTGCAGTTAATCATCTGTCATCTGTACTGCGGGGCTTAGAGTCAGTAGAGTCTCTATACTGGCAGACTCGCCTGTCAGACCTTTTCCTCCTTTCTTTTCTGATCCTTGACTTTTCCACTCCAATGGCTTTTAAAGAAGAGCCAAACCTGTTGGTTCAGCAGGGAAATGCTCAGCTCATAACACGTACGACTAACAGAGAAGATTAAGATGACAGAGAGAGAGAGAGAGAGAGAGTGAGAGAGTGATAAAGAGAAAAAGAAAGAGACAGAGAGAGGCGCGCACCAGAGGGACTGGTTCAGCCCAGTCAGTAGAATGTCTGACATAATGATTGCTCAAAGGCTGCCTCAGAGAGTCTAACTCTCTGTTCTAATTATTCATCCTTCTGTCCCAAGTGTGCACTTGTTCACTTGCCTTAATTGATTTATAAGGAAAGGACTGGTATGAGACAGACGGAAACCACAGGAGGCTGCTGGGGGGAGGACGGCTCATAATAATGGCTGGAATGGAGAGAATGGCATCAAACCCCTGGAAACCGTGGGTTTGATGTGATTCGATACCATTCCATTTATTCTGCTCCAGCTATTACTAAGAGCCCGTCTTCCCTAATTAAGGTGCCACCGGCGCCTGTGGTGGAAACTCCCACTAGCCCATGTATACACACCAATCCAATGCTTTTAAATGTGTGGGGTGAAGTACACAAGTGCATAACTCCGGAGAATTGAGGCGTAACTCATTGGGACCTTACTGTACAGAGGAAGGCTCATGCCTTTGATATGACACACACTAAGCTATGCGGCTACTTTAACCACATAGACAAATGGGCTGATCTGGGCGAGATATGTCACATAGCCATGGACGATGGACACGTGAAAACACACACACAGACAGACATGCACACAGCGACAACGGTAAACCATTCTTACTCTGAATGACACTGAGTCCAAACAGGTGACAGTCCTTCAGTCGGAGCAGGTCACACACCTGGATGAGCAGCTCCTGGCACAAAGTCTTCACCTGAGCAGAGAGAGAGAACACATAGCAAGAGGTTTAATGTCAGGATGTGCAGGGGGAGATCAGAGGTATTTAGACTAGGTCTGACCCCGGTTATTCAACTGGTCAATTGTTTGGTCGTTAGGCTGTTGGCCGACCTAAATGGTTTTAGTCCATTTACGTCTTCACTGTTGACGTTGAGACTGGTGTTTTGCGTGTACTATTTAATGAAGCTGCAAGTTGAGGACTTTGTCTGTTTCTCAAACTAGATATTCTATGTCCTCTTGCTCAGTTGTGCACCGGGGCCTCCCACTTCTCTTTCTATTCTGGTTAGGGCCAGTTTGCGCTGTTCTGTGAAGGGAGTAGTACACAGCGTTGTACGAGATCTTCAGTTTCTTGGCAATTTTCCGTATGGAATAGCCTTCATTTCTCAGAACAGGAATAGACTGACGAGTTTCAGAAGAAAGGTATTTGTTTCTGGTCATTTTGAGCCTGTAATCAAACCCACAAATTGCTGATGCTCCAGATACTCAACTAGTCTAAAGAAGGACAGTTTTATTGCTTCTTTAATCAGAACAACAGTTTTCAGCTGTGCAAACATAATTGCAAAATGGTTTTCTAATGATTAATTAGCCTTTTAAAATTATAAACTTGGATTGGCTAACACAAAGTGCCATTGGAACACAAGAGTGATGGTTGCTGATAATGGGCCTCTGTACGCCTATGTAGATATTCCATTCAAAATCAGCCATTTCCAGCTACAATAGTCATTTAAAACATTAACAATGTCTACACTGTATTTCTGATCACCATGCGCCTCCCAAATGTTTTAACAATGCGGAGGGCTCTGTATAGCTGTATAGCTGATCGTTGACGGTAGTTGGGGGCAGTGCATCCTGTATAAACACAAATTCACTTCCTTGACAACAGCTCTACACTGCTCTGTGAAGTATGAATGTCCTGACTTCTGAGGGCATATAAATGTAAATTCTGCATGGCCAATGCAGCGGTCGGATTGACCATTCACCCAGATGCACAATGCACTTTCTCCCGCCAATTCGTGCACATTCATTGTTTCTTAACTTCATTGTGTGAATTGTTTGCGTTTGATTGTTAGTATATCAATCCCAATTACATATATCACCAGTACTACATTTACTGTTAATTCCTATAATGTCTCATCTACAATGTTTGTTCCTTTGGTTATGGTAATTATTTTAATGCATTCAATATTATTATTCCAGTCGTTCCGTTGTCATTGTCTTGTCATGACTTCCGCCGAAGTCGGCTCCTCTCCTTGTTCGGTGGTCGACGTCGCCGGCATTCTAGCCATCGCTGCTCCATTTTTTCATCCCTGCACACCTAGTTCACATTCCCTAATCACACTGCATGCATTTATTCCTCTGTCCCCCCCCCCCCCCCCCCCCCCCATGTTACGCAGCAGGTTTTTCCCCTGTATTCCCCTGTAATTCCGTGGGATGTTTAATTGTTAAACATTTGCTTATTTTTGTGGCTGTTTCGCGCCTTGCACTTTTTACCTTTGGCTGGAGGTTTTGACGCAGTGGCGTCTGTCTGTTTTAATGCCTCTTCATAAATAAAGTGTGCGCCTATTCACAACTCTCTGCTCTCCTGCACCTGACTTCTCCACCAGTAGCGCACAACCCTGACATGTCTGAGTGGACACATTGTTTGCAGAGTGCACAACCTATGCTACACTTGTGACAAACACATTTGGGTTAATTTCAGTCCTTTTACAAGTTGTAAATGTAGTTATTGTCTTTTGTTTGGAGCGCTCCAGTCAATGTTGAGTAAGGATGCACACACACAGAAGTAGGCCTATAGGCTACCTGAAAAAATCTTCCATCTCTCTCCCTTTCTATAACCACTCAGTGTGAAAGCAAAAAATGTCATGCTTTGATCCAGTGGAAACGCCATAAAATAGGCCTGATTACTGCTTATTACTGCTGACTTGGACGGAAATAGGTTCCAGTACTCATTTTTGGGTGGTGGTACTGTTTATATTTAGGTGCAGGAGCTCCACAATACTTTTGAGCTAATATTCTATAAGAAGAACAGGAGCTCAAGCAGTAGAACATTTGAGGTGCAGGTACTTCGCTCCAGTGAGCTCCTGCCCAAGTCATACACTGCTTCTTTTTCCTTTGCGCAAATAGCCCACAGCTGTGTCTGTCCCGAGCTCACTGGCTAAACTCTGAGGGCCTAGAATATTTTCGCTAGCACTAACTTTGGGGCTGGACCCAACTTAATAGTTGATATAATGTTTTAAATTCGTTGCAGACAGGCCATGTGTAGCCAATGGGATTTTTTTTTATCAGGATATTTTCGACTTCCTGGCTGCAATGTTTTTATTTGTTAGCTTTATGTAGGATATTTGTACATAGTTGGCAATGGCAATAGAAGTTCATTTTTAGGTTTGTATAATTTTCATCTAGATTTGGATAGAATATTTTGATTATAACCACATGACAATGATTTTGAGATACGAATACGTTATTATAAATGAAATTAAACTGTTTCACGAAAATATGCAAATGAAACCCATAACTGGCACGCAGATCGGTATAAATGTTAAGATAAATTGGCATTCGACATGAGAAAGGTTGCTGACTCCTCGTGTAGCCTATTGTCAGCAACTTCAGGAGAGTAATGGCAGAATCTGCGAAAGCCAGCGAGAGCGGGAGGAGGATGGCCGGGTCAGGTAAAAAAAAAATGCTCTGGTTATCTTGATCTCTGGCGCTCTCGTGAGGCATTTGTCTTATTTCCTCAAAGCTTTAAGCATCAGACAAGCGCAATGCATACAGTTTATTTTATTAAAACACATAGGGTGTGTCTATATACGGAAAGATACACGCTTAATATTTATGAGCAATCGATTTGTCGAAAGAACAGATGACTTTCGGTCAGCGACAGCCCTAAATAAGATACACTGTGATACAAGGATGAATGGAATTGCCAGTTTGAAAGTAAAATACAACAATTACTGCAATTCCTGACCCTTGCTTTTGGATAATACACTTTGTCTTAATCACAAATATAATCCCAATTTAGTGAGAACAGTTCCACTACACTCTTGATACCAGTAGTCTCACCTTATATACACCTGAATAGTACTGAGATCCTATATACATGTATATTTATATTATAATCAATCATCAGATGCTCTTATCCAGAGCAACTTACAGTTAGAGCATTCATTTTAAGGTAGCTAGGTGAGACGCAGTACTCACATTGACGATGACGTTAAGCGTGTCGTCGTTGGGGAGAAAGACACAGACACAGCGGCGGTCCTGCATAGCTTTGTTATTGTGGAAGCCGGTCAGTTTGTTCATCTTCGTGTGGCTGGGAGGTCGACAGGGCTCCTCCAGGCCCCCGGGTTGGGACACCCACCACCACCAGTACAATTAGCGGTACCAGTACCAGCAGCAGTAGTACCAGCAGCAGCCCTGGTTCAGCTATTGCCCAGGCCCAGTGAGGAGACACGAGGCTTAGCAGGCCAGGACATGGGAGGCACCAGAACACAGTGCGGGGCCACACACTGTAGAGGACAGACAGAGGAAGGGACATCACATTAGCACTGTTGCATGGACACACTGTAGAGGACAGATAGACAGAGGAGGGGACATAATATTAGAGCTGCTGCATGGAAATACTGTAGACAACAGACTGGAGTGATCTTCGTTGGCTATACCCAGCCTTGTCTCAGGGTAGTACATTGGTGGTGTGTTGATATAGTAGTGGTGTGGGGGCTGTGCTTTGGCAAAGTGGGTGGGGTTATATCCTCCCTGTTTGGCCCAGTCCGGGGGCATCGTCGGACGGGGCCACAGTGTCCCCCCGTCTCAGTCTTCAGTATCTATGCTGCAATAGTCTATGTGCCTGGGGGCTAGGGTCAGTTTGTCCTATCTGGTGTAATACTTCTGTCTTCTCTGGTGTCCTGTGTGGTCCCCCCCCTCCCACTGTTCTGCCTGTGGCTATGGAACCCTGACCTGTTCACACGATGTCCTACCTTTTCCCATATCTGCTGTTTGACCTGCTCTCGCTCTCACTCTCATCCGCACCTGCTGTCTCGACCTCTGAATGCTCAGCTATAAAAAGACAACTGACATTTACTCCTGAGGTACTGAGCTGTTGCACCCTCGACCACCACTGTGATTATTTTTTGATCCTGCTGGTCATCTGTGAATGTTTGAACATCTTGAAGAACGATCTGGCCTTAATGGCCATGTACTCTCTACCCGGCACAGCCAGAAGAGGACTAGCCAGCCCTCAGAGCCTGGTTGCTCTCTAGGTTTCTTCCTAGATTCCTGCCTTTCTAGGGAGTTTTTCCTAGCCACTGTGCTTCTACACCTGAATTGCTTGCTGTTTGGGCTTTTAGGCTGGGTTTCTGTATAAGCACTTTGTGACATCTTCTGATGTAAAAGGGCTTTATAAATACATTTGATTGATTGAACTGAAGGCAACTGAAGACAGACTTAAAAATATGTGATCTCACGTCAGGAGAATGTCATCATGTTGCCATAGTAGTCCCTGGATGATTTCTGGGTAACATCTGAACATCTGTTTGCCTGTTTCTGTCTGGAGAGGTACTGAAGGAATGTGGTGGTGTTGATTGTGTGACTGGGAGGGAGTGAGATGGGGATGGGCGTGTAACTAACTAACTGATTCCCCTTCTCAGCGCAACGATGCAGCGATAACACAACTGTGCTTGGTGATCTATTTCATGTGCATGCACGCACACCTAACACCTAACACCACACACCTAACAGCTCTCTGCTGTATCAGGCTCTCATCACAACAAGATGGGAAAGCAAGATTAGAATCACACAAAACAAAGTTGGATGATTGATAACATTTTACAATGAGGGAGGAAACTCCTGAGAGCGAGTGCGCGAGAGAGTGAATAACAACAGTGTTAAAACATAAGATTGATTATCCATCATGTCTTTCCTCTTCTCTTCCTACTCTTATGATTAAGATTATGCCTCTCTCTTGCTACTCTTATGATTAAGATTATGCCTCTATAGCACGACATAATTAAATTAACTCAAATCAATGGCTTATGTAATCAAATTTTTTTTTTGTGCCCAACTGTGTATATAAATGTATCTGTATCATTAGAAATTATCTTAGCTCTTAAGATGTTTCTCTGTTTTGTTCTCTATTGAAATCATATCCCATTACACTTTCAAGCAGGAATATAATCCTCACTCCCAAATTAGTAATAACACTGCTCAGCACACTTGAGCTAAATGGTGAAAGAGGATGCCTGTGTTGGGCGGGGTGAGGAGGGATAGGGGAGGGGAGAGAGGGACAAGGTGAGCCATTTTTTGCATTCAGCATCACCGTGCCAAGGGAAATATAGTATTCTTTCTAACAAAGACATTTACATGTATTTCAGGATGTTTTGTATCCCTGGAAATAATCAGAATTCATGTAAAAATGACAGTTTTGAAAATATAGCTCGTCTCCCAAAAAAGTGGCATCTTGGCACAACTTGGGGTAAGTGAAGCTGCCCACAAATGTTTGTACTGAATTAAATATCACTACCTTTTTAAAACCATATATATCTTTATTTTCCCAAACACAATTCAACACAATGCTGTAGCCTAGCAGTTAAGTGTTGGGCCAGTAACCAAAAGTTTGCTGGTTCGAATCCCCAAGCCCCATGGCCATTGGCTCAACTTACCCAAGGGAAAACATGTTGACTATATTAGCCTACACAGCTACAAGGATGCACTTTCATGCTAGGTTAAGGACTTCATTTTAAAGCTTAAAGAGACCCCAACTGATGGCAATTTGTCTAAATAATCTTAAAATGGTTTACTTTGGTTTAAATACAAGCATCATGAAAACTCTAACACAAATTAATTTGACTTGGTGAAAATCTTTTCTTTTTTTTACTGAACTTCCTTACCTAATTTTCCATGTGGTTTCTTCCTTCACAGACTCCATGAAATAATGACCTCTTCCTAAATATTTGGTCAAAGGATTAATTTGGTGTATGTATGGTGGCTCAACCTACTCCTTTGGTTCACCTTACCCCACCTCTCCCCTACTGTAATTTAGCAGTCAGACTGAGTGAGAGAGTAGTCATCAGATCACTAATGGTTTAGACCCTATAGTGTCATGTCTAGTGAGACATCATGACTACTATACGAGACATCAATGTTCCATAGACTATTCTAGCTCTTGACCCCTCTCTTCTTCCATCTAGCCTGGGATCCACAGTGATATGCTCCTTTTTTCCATGGCTTCAACTTGGCTTCCAGGCTGGGGATCATCCATCCCCGGTATGAAGGCTTTGTGTGAGGGAGAGGCCTGGATAATAACATTACTGCTGCCTTCCATCCCCTATTCATCCACAGCCCAGTAGAATAGTGATGCAACACCAAAGCTGTGTCCACAGCAGTCCAACCGCCAGACAGAGATAGACCCACTTCCTGCCTTCAGCCCGGGATAGCGGCAGGAACGAAGAAATTCTGTCAACGTGGCAAGTTAGCCTCAGAGGCAGGCAGTCTCATGACACAGAAAAACCACCCGAAATACAAACAGAAAGAAAGACAGAAAGTGAGAGAGAGAATTCGAGAATGCCTCTGAGTCTGAACGTCTCTCTGTCTCTCCCTCCCATCTAATGTAACACCACAGGGGTGGGGTGCTCCTATGTGAACCTTTCCAGAACTAAAGACAGAGGCTGCACCAGACCAAAAACTCCCCTGGAACACGTAGAGAGAGAGAGAGATACTGGAACCAGGGGGAGGTGAGAGATGGGGGGTGGGAAAAACATTATGGGAAAGTGGGGTAAGTTGAGCCACCCCTTGTTTTCGAGAAAACCATACACTAAATTAATCATTTGACAAGATATTTACGCTGTCATTTCATGGAGTCTGTGAAGGACTAACCACATGGAAACAGTGGTAAACAAATTACATCCCAAAAACGGATTTTCACCAAGTCAAAATCATTTAATGTGTTAGAGGTTTCATGATGCTTGTATCTATACCAAAGTAAATCATTTAAAGATAGTTCAATACATCAGTTGGGGTCTCTATAAGCTTCAAGATGAGGTCCTAAACCTGGCATGAAAGTGCATCCGTGAAGTTGTGTGGGCTAATATAAACTAAAAAAATAAAAAAATGTCCCTTTTTCAGGACCCTGTCTTTCAAAGATAATTCGTAAAAATCCAAATAACTTCAATTTTCATTGTAAAGGGTTTTAACACTGTTTCCCATACTATAGTTCAATGAACCATAAACAATTAATGAACATGCACATGTGGAACGGTCGTTAAAACACTAACAGCTTACAGATGGTAGGCAATTATGGTCACAGTTATGAAAGCTTAGGACACTAAAGAGACCTTTCTACTGACTCTGAAAAACACCAAAAGAAAGATGCCCAGGGTCCCTGCTCATCTGTGTGAAAGTGCCTTCGGCATAATGCAAGGAGGCATGAGGACTGCAGATGTGGCCAGGGCAATAAATTGCAATGTCCGTACCGTGAAAAGCCTAAGACAGAACAACAGGGAGACAGGACAGACAAGCTGATCATCCTCGCAGTGGCAGACCACATGTAACAACACCTGCACAGGATCGGTACATCTGAACATCACACCTGTCGGACAGGTACAGGATGGCAACAACAACAGCCATCAATAATTCCTCCATCAGTGCTCAGACTGTCCTCAATAGGCTAAGAGATGCTGGACTGAGGGCTTGTAGGCCTGTTGTAAGGCAGGTCCTCACCAGACATCACAGGCAACAACGTCGCCTATGGGCACAAACCCAACGTCGCTGGACCAGACAGGACTGGCAAAAAGTGGTCTTCATTGACGAGTCATGGTTTTGTCTCACCAGAGGTGATGGTCGGATTCACGTTTATCGTCGAAGGAATGAGCGTTACACTGAGGCCTGTACTCTGGAGTGGGATTGATTTGGAGGTGGAGGGTCCGTCATGGTCTGGGGCGGTGTGTCACAGCATCATCGGACTGAGCTTGTTGTCAGGGAAGACATCCTCCTCCCTCATGTGGTACCCTTCCTGCAGGCTCATTCTGACATGACCCTCCAGCATGACAATGCCACCAGCCATACTGCTCGTTCTGTGCGTGATTTCCTGCAAAACAGGAATGTCAGTGTTCTGCCATGACCAGCGAAGAGCCCGTATTTCAATCCCATTGAGCACGTCTGGGACCTGTTGGATCGGAGGGTGAGGGCTAGGGCCACCCGGGAACTTGCAGGTGCCTTGGTGGAAGAGTGGGGTAATATCTCACAGCAAGAACTTGCAAATCGGGTGTAGTCAATGAGGAGGAGATGCACTGCAGTACTTACTGCAGCTGGTGGCCACACCAGATACTGCCTGTTACTTTTGATTTTGACCCCCCCTTTGTTCAGGAACACATTATTACATTTATGTTAGTCACATGTCTGTGGAACTTGTTCAGTTCATGTCTCAGTTGTTGAATCTTCATACAAATATTTACACATGTTAAGTTTGCTAAAAGGTGTTTAAGATGCAAGTGATTGTGTTGAATTGTCTTTGGGAATTAAAAATAGACATGGTTTTAAAAAGGTAGTGGTAATACTTCATTCAGTACACAAATGCGTAGGCTCCTCAACTTGTACCCTGCCCCTATGAATAACTTACCCCATCTACGGGGTAAGTTGTGCCAAAATAGCACTTTTTTTGGACAAGCTATGATTTCAAAACTGTGATGTTTATATGAATTCTGATTATATTCAGGGATACACAACATTCTGAAATATATGTAGATAATAATACTATATTTCCTTTGACGGAGTGATGCTGAATGTAAGAAATGGCCCCATTCAACCCCAATCTCCCCTAAAATATTAGAGAGAGGAAAAGGGAATGACTCACAACAGGCCAGACTGGAGAAATAGAAACATTTCAGATTAAATACATTTATAGAATGAGAATGAGATGGAGAATGAGAGAGAGAGAGTGAGAGAGCAAGAAAGCGAGGGAGCACTCAAAGCACAGCCGTTTAAAAAACTGCTGCAGTCAGGAGAATTCCACACTAACATCTGCTTCTCATTCCAACAATGGAGGCCTTTGATTCCTGGCTCACACACACACACACACACACACACACACACACACACACACACACACACACACGGTTGGAGAGAAACGGACTACCACAAAAAATTAAGTTTAATCTGTTACGTTATCAGCAAAAAATATTGTAGTCAGAACTAGATTACTTCTAGGATTACTTTTTAATTCAGAAAGGATGTTTGTGAAAAAAAATCGGACACCTTTCTGTTTCTCAATGACATTCAGTAATGTCATCGAGGTCGCAAGTTTAAGTTTGCTCCGCCTGAGCGAGTCTGACCACAAGTCAGAGACCCCTATGATGACACATCAAATGTGTTTGATGGATCGCGGGAAAAGAGCAGGAATATGCTTTTGTAGGCTACAGTCCATGCTATGTCTTCCAATGGTGCGACTGCTGTCGGCATCCAAAGATTATCTAACTTGAATAAACGCTTGTTACAATTACCGTAAAAAGATTACAGTGATATTATTGGTACTGTAAAAATGATTACAGTAACATGCTGTATAGGCTTACTGTAAATGTACAGCATTATACTGACAGCGGTTGCCAGCACATTACTGTCGTTATATAACATCTGTATTGCTGTAATGATTACAGTAGGCACATTTACAGTATAATGCTTTATTGCATAATACTGCATAGTTTTACTGTAAACACTTTTACAACATCCCTGCTGTAAAGCAACATTTTTTTTACATACTGTAGCTTGAAACTCTGTTGCCAGTATAATGCTGTAAATGTACAGCGAAAGGTTTTACAGTTCATCATATGAGCCATATTGATGCAACACTTTGTAATAAGGGAACTAGGGTGGGAGAATAATGTCAAGCTTTGTCGTATCGTGATTACGTACCCATAAAACATTGATATACGACGGTATCAGTCCCTATTTGCCAATCCAAATAGGGGGCTATGGCGTGAAAATCGAATGCTACAACTGGACGAATTATAACGAAAGATAATGTTGTTGAAAGCCTGGGCAGAAGCTACAGTAAGTGAAATTTCAGCATGGAACAAGTTACTTTTGAAAAACTTTATGATTACTTCGAGGATTACTTTTAAATGCAGAAAGGATGTTTGTGTTCTCAACGACATTCAAATCAGCATTGAAAAAAGGCGCAAATTGAAGTTTGTTCTGCCTGAGCGAGTCTGACCAAGTCAGAGACCACTATGATGACACACCAAATGCGTTTGATGGATCGCGGGAAGAAAAGCAGGAATATGCTTTTGTAGGCTACAGTCCAAGCTATGTCTTCCAATGGTGTGACTGCTGATTATCCAACATGAATAAACGCTTTGAGGTAAGGAAGACAGCAGTGGTATAGCCTACGAGCGATCCGGATATAACTTATTATTGATATCTACATAGCGCATTGATGTGAATTACACTGCTGCTCTCTCATTTAGCTATTTGCGCCTTACGGATTGTGGTTGTTGTGGATGGCTGTTCACAAATGTATATGAGTATTTTTATCAAATAATGCTTGAATTGAAGTTTAAGCTTCCTAGCAATCATTGTTTATGTGACCAGTGGATAGCCAATGAAAAATGCACTCTTGCAACAGCTGCATAGTAGTGTGGATCCCAGCCTATGGAATACAAAATCTAGACTCGTCTCTGGTATTGTGCTCCACACTGTCAAAAACAAGTTATTTTTTACGAGTTTATTTCTCAATCTAATTTGTACTGCTTCAAAAAAAAATATCCATAGGGCTAACAGACACATGCTCAAACTCGCCCACTTTTGATAGACTTACTGTAAACAGCTGCAAATCATCGAGATATCAGTTATCAGTGACACCAACAACAACTTAAACAATAGGCCTATAAGAAATGCAGCATATGGCATACATTTTTCACATGCAAATAGCATTTTTTGGTAGTTCTCCAAAGCATGCCATTGCATTTATGTTTCAACCGTGTTTTGAAGCAATGAGCCCAATCAGTCCCCCATGACAACTAAATCATCATTCATGAATTCATAAACAGAGTAGGCTAATAAATCCTTAGTTTTGTGGTTATGTTCAGATTTAACAATTTGGCTAATCTATATTTCCATATTTCCGAGTCATATTCTTGCAGATCAAGGGGTATTAAATTAATTGGAATGACGGAATCTGATAGACGTTTTGGTTTTTAATTCAAAGATATATCCTAATCTTGTCATTATCTGTAGTAGATAGCAATGGGATAGAATAAGCCTACATAACCAACCCATAAAGTAAAATGCAACTTCCATTTATGGCCAGCTATGTAAACTCTAACATTGATTTATCTTGTAATAGATGTCGTTCAATTCGTAATATTCATTTTTGTCTTCTTCTAATGTCTCTTAAGGGGAAATTACCCATAAAAGTAACTGAAAGTAATCAGATTACATTACTGAGTTTGGGTAACCCAAAAATGATGTATTGATTACATTTCTGGACAGGTAACCTACACACACACACACACACACACACACACACACACACACACACACACACACACACACACACACACACATACACACACACACACACACACCTCCATCTCCATACCTCCAACTCCAGCACACAAAGGCTACTTGCTAGAATTCCTTACAGCTCCACGCGATAGAGAATGGTATATTAGGACTCAAACAGCAATGTTAGGGATCTAAAGGCAAACGAACACTGGGGGGGAGCTAGCTAGCGGGAAAGGCAGACCAGAATGTGGGCAATGATGGATGCACATCATGTTTCTACTATCCCTCGTCAGTGCATTCAGAAAATATTACATATTTTGTTACATTGCAGCCTTATTCTAAAATTGATTAAATTGTTTTTTTTCCCCTCATCAATCTACACACAATACCTAATTTACTGACAAAGGTTTTTAGAACATTTGGCTAATTTATTAAAAATAAAAAACTTAAATATCACATTTACATAAGTATTCAGACCCTTTACTCAGTACTTTATTGAAGAATTTTGGCAGCGATTACAGCCTCTGCCTCTATTCTTCTTTGGTATGACACTGCAAGCTTGGCACATCTTAAATTTTTGGGAGTTTCTCCCATTCTTCTCTGCAAATCCTTTTAAGCTCTGTCAGGTTAGATGGGGAGCCTCGCTGCACAGCTATTTTCAGGTCTCTCCAGAGATGTTTGATGGGGTTCAAGTCCGGGCTCTGGCTGGGCCACTCGAGGACATTCAGAGACTAGTCCCGAAGCCACTCCTGCATTGTCTTGGCTGTGTGCTTCGGGTCGTTGTCCTGTCGGAAGGTGAACAGTCATCCCAGTCTGAGGTCCTGACCTCTCTGGAGGTGGTTTTCATCAAGGAGCTCTCTGTACTTTTCTCTGTTCATCTTTCCCTTGATCCTGACTAGTATCCCAGTCCCTGCCACGGAAATAAATCCCCACAGCATGATGCTGCCACCACCATGCTATCATAAAGGCCTCCACAGAGGAACTTTGGAGCTCTGTCAGAGTGACCATCGTGTTCTTGGTAACCTCCCTGACGAAGGCCCTTCTCCCCCAATTGCTCAGTTTGGCCAGGCGGCCAGCTCAGGAAGAGTCTTGGTTGTTCCAAACTTTTTCCATCTAAGACTGATGGAGGCCACTGTGCTCTTGGGAACCTTCAATGCTGTAGACATTTTTTGGTACCCTTCCCAGATCTCTGCCTCGACACAATCCAGTCTCGAGTTTCTTTACGGACAATTTCTTCAACCTCATGGCTTGGTTTTTGCTCTGACATCAAATCAAATTTTATTGGTCACATACACATGGTTAGCAGATGTTATTGCGAGTGTAGTGAAATTCTTGTGCTTCTAGTTCAGACAGTGCAGCAACATCTAACAAGTATCATCTAACATCTAACAACATCTAACAATTCCACAACAACTACCTAATACACACAAATCTAAGTAAAGGAATGGAATAAGAATATATACATATAAATATATGGATGAGCAATGACAGAGTGGCATAGGCAAGATGCAATAGATGGTATAAAATATGGTATATACGTATGAAATGAGTAATGCAACATATGTAAACATGATTAAAGTGGCATTATTAAAGTGACTAGTGATCCATTTATTAAAGTGGGCTATAATTTCAAGTCTGTATGTAGGTAGCAGCCTCTCTGTGTTAGTGATTGCTGTTTAACAGTCTGATGGCCTTGCGATATAAAGTGTTTTTCAGTCTCTTGGTCCCAGCTTTGATGCAGGCTGAACAGGGAGTGGCTCGGGTGGTTGTTGTCCTTGATGATCTTTTTGGCCTTCCTGTGACATTGGGTGCTGTAGGTGTCCTGGAGGGCAGGTAGTTTGCCCCCGGTGATGTGTTGTACAGACCGCACCACCCTCTGGAGAGCCTTGCAGTTGTGCATCTGTAAAAGTTTGTTAGGGTTTTAGGTGACAAGCCAAATTTCTTCAGCCTCCTGAGGTTGAAGAGGCGCTGTTGCGCCTTCTTCACCATACTGTCTGTGTGGATGGGCCATTTCAGTTTGTCCGTGATGTGTACGCAGAGGAACTTAAAACTTTCCACCTTCTCCATGCACTGTCAACTGTGGGACCTTATATTGATAGGTGTGTGCCTTTCCAAATCATGTCCAATAAATTGATTTTACCACAGGTGGACTCCAATCAAGTTGTAGAAACGTCTCAAGGATGATCAATGGAAACAGGACGCACCTCAGCTCAATTTCGTGTCTCATAGCAAAGGGTCGGAATACTTATGTAAATAATGTATCTGTTTTTTATTTTTAATACATTTGCAAAAAATTCTACAACCCTGTTTTCGCATAGATTAAAATTCAACAATTTATTTTAGAATAAGGCTGTAACATACCAAAATGTGGATTCTGAATACTTTCCAAATGCACTAAATACTGTAGGTCAATGGTAACAGAGGTTTATAGCAATACAGTACATAATGCTAACTCACAGACATCTCTGACAGGAAAAGTACGGCTGGACAGAAATCTCTAGCCTGGTCCCAGATCTGTTTAGCTTTTGCCAACTCCATTGCTGTCATCAATAGATGTGGCACAAACAGACTGGCACTCAGGTTAGAAATTGCTTCTGGACCCCCAAAACCACTTCCTACTCCTTCCTAGTTTCTATCTTAAAATATATATATATTTTTTAAAACAACTGGCAGAAGTGGAAATGATCTTTGTGTCCCAAATGGCACACTATTCCCTACATAGTGCCCTATGGACCCTGGTCAAAAACAGGGCAGGGTTACCCAACTGGCAGCCTGTAGACCGAGTTTGACCTGCTGGTGGTTGTATTTGGCACCCCATGTTTTCTGAATAAAAATAATAATAATTAACACATTTGTGGGAATTTTCATTGTTAGACATAAAAAAAAAAGCTAAAAACACCATGAAATCAGCTCCAAGTGATTTTAATTAGGGAAATCTGTATTTCCACACATAATACAGAGAGAGACCTGTGATCATATACAAATGTAAGCAAGGTTTGAAAGTATTATGTTTTAGTCAAATATTATATCTGTTTGGGCTTCTTGCGGTCCATTTTCAGTCTACAAATGATTTGCAATTATGCCATTTGAAAAATACTTTATGACTATGCTATTTATTGACTGCTGTCTTCTAGCCCACTCTGGTTAATCAGCTGAATACAGTGTGAAGTAGGTCTGGTTGGCTGGCAGCGCTCCACTGAAACAGGGGGAGAAGGAGAGCGAGAGAGTACTTGAGAATGAGAGACAAATAGATATAACAATGAAATAGATTGTAGTATATGTGATCTGCATCTGTCTATATTAGTTACTATGCTATTAGTTCATTTGAGTTGCTTCTTCATTAATTATCCTAATTATCCTAAAAAAGGAGATTTTCAGCCCAGGCCTAATAGTTGAGAGTTGATTTGGGTTGTGCCGGCACGGGTTTATGGTTTGCGCAACATTGCAACCTATGTTTGAGAACAACCCGTGGCCGTGGCTGTGTAAGAAGCGCGCCAGTATCTCACATAACTACAATGAGATTCACTTTCTAGGATCTCTCTCCCTCTCCGCTCTGATAGACATGAGCCTGCAACTCTCATCTCTCCAGTATTGCACTTCATCATTTATTTCCTTATAGAATCATAGCCGCACGAAGGGTTCTGAAGGAAATGCAGCACCTCTGATACATTTGCCAAAGTTCTAGAATTACTGCTGTCTGTTCAGAAACAAATTAAATCATTCAGGATAGCCTACTACAACATGAGAGGGCCTATAATTTAGTCACAGGGGATCAATAGCTTCTTTTAGCAGTGGATTGTTGCCCAATAACAAGAAAGAGCCAACACTCGGGAACGTGTGGCAAATCTGTCAGTGAAAAAAAACTGCCTGCAGACAAAACAGGCCTTTCGCAATATTTCCAATACAAACCGAGGGGAAACACAGCATTGGAAAGCAAATGGCTCCTACCGAAAAGAGAAGACTATGCTGTAGGCTATCAAAATATTTGATCAACTACCAAATATTGTTTTACAAAAGAGAGAGAGAGAAAGAGATAGGCTTTTGGTACGAGCGCATCGGCCATCACCAGCTGGTGAGTTGTGCATCATTGGGTGAGTCAGTGAAACTGGAGAGGATATTTAGGACCATAATTTCCTCCTCATATTGTAGCCTACACACCTAGGCCCAGGATATTGATGGACTCAAGACAAGGTCGTTTTTATTGATCTCTGATTCTCAGTTTGTCAGTGTCAAAGTATCCTGCCGTTATTAAAAAATATTCTGCCAAAAGTAGAATTGCATGAAATGCATTTATAAAAAGGCCACATTTTCCCGGACCCTAGGCTATTAAAAATGTGCAACTTCTGTAAGTGCCTCTACTCTTATGCTCTATGCCACTACTCAAATGTGATGATATGAATGAATGCTTTATTATAAAAGGGATTTTCAGAACTCTATTTTTCTCCATTTCCGCCTGACTTACGTGCCCAAAGTAAACTGCCTGTTACTTAGGCCCAGAAGCCAGGATATACATATAATTAGTAGCATTGGATAGAAAACACTTTGATGTTTGTAGAAATGTTAAAAAATAATGTATGAGACAAAAACACAATTGATATGGCAGGTGAATATCCAAAGAAAAACCAACAGGATTTTTTGTTGTTGTTGAGCTCCCTGGTTCTTATAATGGAAAGCTATGGGTTATATGTAATTCCAGCTCCCAGATTGCAATTCCTATGGCTTGCACTAGATGTCAACTGTCTTTGTTCATTGTTTCAGGCTTGTTTCTTCAAAAACAAGCAAGAATTTGGAGTCTGTTGTCACGCGAGGAAGAGAATGTGCGCTTACTCATTTTACTTTTTTATTGAACATACTTCTTTCCATATGAAATATTATAGTTTATTTACATTTTAGGATACCTGTGTATTAAATAAAAACGTAGTTTGACTTGTTTGAACAAAGTTTAGCTTTTTGGACTCCTTTGTCTGCATGTTGAACGAGTCGATTATTGAAATTGATGGCGCCAACTAAACTGACTTTTTGGGATCTAAAGAAGGATTTTATTTAAAAAAACGACCATTCCTGTTGTAGCTGGGACCCTTGGGATTGCAAACAGAGGAAGATCTTCATAAGCAAGGGATGTATTTAATTGCTATTTGTGATTTAATGAAGCCTGTGCTGGTTGAAAAATATATTGATGTGGGGTGCTGTCCTCAAACAATCGCATGGTATGCTTTCGCTGTAAAGCCTGTAAATCGGGCAATGCAGTTAGATTAACAAGAATTTGAGCTTTTAAACGATATAAGATACTGTATGTTCATAAATGTTTAATATTACGATTATTTATTTGAATTGCGCGCCCTCCAATTTCACCAGATGTTGTCGACAGGTGTCCCGCTATCGGGACGCTTAGCCGTAAGAAGTAGATTTAAAAGGAATAGTGCCGAGACAGGTGCAAAAAATATGGTAGAAGGAAACTCTCTCGCCCATGTTTACATAAATACAATGCTTTTTAACTTTAGTAGTACATGTAAGATACCCCAGCAGATAGTGATCACATACAGAGATGATAATCATGTCTTTCGCTAACTAAGTACCAATAACTGCAGATTACCCTATGCATGCTGTAATGAATACCAATAGAAAACACAGCCTCATTTGAATGCTCATTGTGGTCTATCGCCCTCCTAAACCAAATTCCTGCTTTTTGAGTGACCTTGCAGAACTACTCACTCAGCTAAGCTCTGTATCTACTTCTATTCTTCTCATGGGGGATTTTAACATGCACATTGATTACTCCCATAGCAAAATTGCAGATTACTTTTTGTCTGTACTGGACTGTTGTGATTTTCCAACATTATCGGGTGCACATTATGGATCTAGTATGCTGTTCTGGAGTGGGAACTGGGCATCAGCAATCTGACCTCAAGGGCAAGGGCTTATCTGATCGCAAGGCCATTATCATGACTGCCTCCATCTCAATACCAGGACCTTGTAAAAACAGACTGATAACCTTCCGGAATCTGAAATCTTTCACCCCCAGAAACATTATCTGATGTGCAATTACTCAATCTCACTTTAAATGGAAGTTGAACAATATAAAACAATATAAACAATATAAAACAATATTGCCCCTTTAAAAACCTGGGAGATCTCATTCAAACACTCTGCACCATGGTTTAACAAGTACAGTATGTACGTTCTATGAAAGCTGCTGGGCGCAAACTGGAGAGAAGATGGAGGAAAACAAACCTAAAGGTGCATGCCCAGGCCCTGGCATATCCTCAGACTGCTTACAAAGAGGCACTGAACACTGCACGTAAGGAACCCAGGATGCTATTTTCTGTTGTATCGAAATTTGTTCAACCCCCAGATAAATCCTCCTTTCCGTTGAGCAATTTAACAATTTTTCCAATCAAAAATCAAGGGCATCTACTGCACTATACAATCTAGACCTTGCTTTGGATCCGCCCCTCTGCTTTATACAGAGCCTCCCAGCTGCAGTTTCACCAAATTTTAAATTGACAACCTCAACATCTGTCAACTACCTGCCCCTTGGACTCTATTCCCTCAGGACTCATAAAATCCAGCCTCATTCTCAGGCCAACCAACTATAACCAAGATCATAAATGACTCTCTTAATTCAGGCACTGTGCCTTATTCCCTGAAAACTGCCTCCATTACACCGACCTTAATTGCCCTAAGCAATTACAGACCCATTTCCAACCTGCCCTTTCTATCAAAGGTCCTTGAACGTGTGGGCTCAACACAGCTACAGAAATTATTTGATTTACCTCTCAAACAACAATCTGCATGAACCCTTCCACTAGAGCTGGGCGATATGACGATATATATCGTGTGACGATAGAAAAACGTCTATCGTTTCATATGATGCTCTATCGTTTATTTCGTTGTGTTGCAAATCACACTCTTTACGGAAATACCTTTTGTCATTTGGACGACACTTTGCGCTCTTCATTGAATTTACAGAAAATGTGCTATATCATGATATGTATCGTTATCGGGATATGAAATTACCTATAATTGGGATATGAAATGACCTATAAATCGGGATATGAGATTTTGGCCATATCACCCAGCCCTACCTTCCACCAGTCTGACTTCTGTGCACGCTACAGAATAGAAACAGCCCTGGGCCCGGTTTCCCAAAAGCATCTTAAGGCTAAGTTCATCATTAGAACCTTCGTATGAGCATCGTTAATTCTCTGAGTCGTTTCCAAAAGCATTGTTATTAATATTGCACTTGAAAACGCTTGTATTCTAACGCCTGCCTCAGACCACTCGTAGAACAGCAAAGTGTGTTGTTAGATACTTTTTTGCCCTCCCGCATCACTTTATACACAGATCTCTGCTAAACATAAGATCACATGGTTTATCGTCTCTCTGTGAACGCTGATAACTTCAGAACAAAGTTGAAAACAAACACAATGTTTCCAATGTCTTGCCAATTGACACTAACAAGCAACGTATAAAATATGCTTCAAATTAAAGCAGAGATAAATTCATTAAAATATAAATACAGTAAGCTATAGGTCTATTTCAATCATATTGAAATACATGTTCAACAAACTGAGTTCTAGTTTGCTACTTGTAGGCGACGGTCTGTAATTTGTCTCAATATATTTTATGATGTGTGCACAATAATGTGCCAAATCTGTGATTTAGGCCATTTTTATTGGGTAAGCGTTAGAATAAGCCGCCTCAATATTTGCAGCCGTACGTGGCGATATCTCTCTAGGAGCTGATCCGTCGTCAGTATTGTAAAATAATTATAATGTAAAGGTAACATTTTATTTGCGAAAGCTGACTCGAGAGCAGCGTTGCCTTTCTTTTGACCGCATCAGGAACTGGTTTAGGGAACAGAACCAAAAATAACAAAATTATTTGAGGAACAGAAGCCGAAACTAAAGTGATCGATACTGTTCCGGAACCGTTATTTTAAAAGCATGGGAACCGGTTAATAATGTTTTATACAACGGGTGGGTTTAATCCTGAATGCTGATTGGTTAAGACCACATTGGTTAAGACCACATTCCAGCCAGTGTCTATTCCACAAGTTACCACTGGCTAAATCTGTTCCATCTGACTGTGCAATTCACAGTCAGCTCAGCCAGGCAATTTATAAACTTGATCTCCACTATAAAAATAATCTAGACATTATTTCACATTTATTTTAGACTAACATTTAGTTTTCAACAGCGGAGATTTGTATAAACCTTCCTGTCTGTCTCTCTGACATTTGCAACATTGTTTCAATGTTCTAATTCGACCTCCAGCTGTCCCATAGTAAGGAACTTGTCGGGAGTCGAGACAGACAGGCAGGCAGCGTTTCTCAGCCAGTCGAAGTCATGAATCAGCTGGCATAATTTTTATGGATATATAAAAGTGCAGCGAGTTTGCAGTCTTTCTAACTTCAATTTGAAGTGATTGTGTTCACTGTATTGTTGACTAGCTCCTCTGACCAACAGTGTCCTGGCGCGTGAGCACATTCTTTATGACAGGCGAAATCACTTCTCATTAGCTCATTGTTAAGGATGTTTCCAAATAAATCACTAGAAAACAGCTTAAACAAATAAAAATGCTTCTGTTTTGCTGTTATTCTGGTTGCACTTTTTGATGTGATTAAGTCAGCCATAGTCGGCTAGCTAGCAAGCAAGGGATAAGAATGTTGCCAGCAACTAAAAGACTGAGTGACTGGGTCACATCTCTAGCAACCGAACCGATAGAACGACCAGCCGGCTTGGATAGCAACCCTAGATATGTGTCCATCTTGTGGATGGATGAAATAGTATGAATAGTATGTTTGGAGGATATACTGGCACGGTTTGTCGCCCCTCGCCTTTGTCCCGGGGATAACAACACCGGTGGCAATATATCCTCCAAACACAGGCTTCTCTGGCATTATCACTTAATTACGTTCCGGCCATTTTTTTCTAGTCCCACAAAAATCGCAACAAAGGGTTGCTTTGCAAAGTTCTCACTGTCATTCATAAACCTATTCCATTGTCTGCATGCCAGCTGGAAATCTTCTCCAGTGGGTGTGCATGTGTGTAAGTTATCTGCACCTTCCCTCTGAAGTATAGGTTATTGTAGCCTACTGTGGTTCATAAATTAGGGAGAGCTGTTTAATTAGAGAAGAATGGATTTGTTTTTCAATGCTTGTTAAGGATACTATAGTTAACACATTTCACATTGGATTTATTCAACTACAAAAAAAGTAAGATGTTTTTAATTCTAGTGCCGCTCTGCACACACAAGCTTGTTAGTTTTCTTGTTTGCTCTGGTCCAACGTTAAACCAACTCGGAAGTTTGAAGATTCACCGTTCCTCCATAGAAGCCGCTCCTCTGTCGGTATAATTTAGATAAAGCATGTCATAAGATGCCCAGAGCTTCAAGGCAAGCTTCCTCCATCCTCTCTCACACTCTCCTCAACCGCAAAATTTCAGTTGCATCTCACGCCCTACACTGTGACTGGCAGCACAGTGTGTGTATTTGTCTTTCATTTCAAAATACAACTTGCTCTTAACGACTTTCCTGTGCAGATTAAATTGCTTACCCGCTCCATAGCAAGCTGCTCTACCCGCACTGATTGGTGAGGTCATTTAATGCTGAGCTAAACTTTTTTTTAAAAATGTGGTTTCAGAGGTTTAAAAACAAACAGTAAGGAACAATATAAACCGCTACTTTTTTGGGGTTCGAACCGGTTCAGAACTTTATTTTGTTGATCGGAACAGTGGAACGGAACAAAATAAATGGTTCTGTTCAGAACAAACGATAGGAAAATGATTTTGTTTCCAACCCCTAGCTAACGCACTCGTAAGCCTAAGTTCCATGGCTACCAGGAAACCAGGTCCAGGTAAGAGTAATAAATGACATGTTGATGGCAGCAGATGAAGGTGACACCAGCATCTTTTCACTATTAGACATGTTAGCAGCGTTTGGCACAGTGAATCATGAGACTCTCATCAGCAGACTGAAGAACTTGCATGGATTCTCTGGCAAAGTATCTCCAGTGGTTTTGCTCCTTTCTGACTGACAGACAAGAATTTGTGAAACTTGGCTATTACAAATCCAACCCTGCCACAGTCACTCAAGGGTTGCCACAGGGCTGTTTTTCCCTGGGACCACTCCTGTTTTCTATATACACGCTGCCACTTAGTATACTAACCCGAAAATTTGGACTGAACTTTCATTTTGATGCTGATGACACAGAAATATATGTGAGGACAAAGGGGAACTCAGACTGTAACAACCAAACTGACAGACTGTCTAGATGCATTCAAGAGACTGATGCAGTTGATCTTCCTTAGACTTCATTGTAACAAAACAGAGCTTGTGCTTAGATGAACACTTTCTCCCTTTCTCTGGACGATGACAGCATCAAAGCTTCCCCCACAGCCAATAACCTTGGTGTCCTTTTTTACTCTAGCTTCTCATTTGAAGCACACATCCGCAACATCAAGAAAGTGTCATTTTTCCAACTGGGTAACGTCACTCAAATCAAGTCGTTCTTGTCCCCTGGATGCTGAGAAGCTTGTGAATGCCCTGGTAACATCTCAACAAACCATCAAACAGGCAAAGCGTCAATACTGGACTGAAACAAGCATGAGAGCATCAGCTGTTCAGGACGACTGCGTGTTCACGCTCTCCGTAGCCGATGTGAGTAAGACCTTTAAACAGGTCAACATTCACAAGGCCGCAGGGCCACACGGATTACCAGGATGTGCACTCCGAGCTGCGCTGACCAACTGGCAAGTGTCTTCACTGACATTTTCAACCTCCCTCTGTCAGAGTCTGTAATACCAACATGTTTCAAGCAGACCACCATAGTCCCTGTGCCCAAGAACACTAAGGTAACCTGCCTAAAAGACGACCGACCCGTAGCACTCACGTCTGTAGCCATGAAGTGCTTTGAAAGGCGGGTCATGGCTCACATCAACACCATTATCCCAGAAACCCTAGACCCACTCCAATTTGCATACCACCCCAACTGATCCACAGATGATGCGATCTCTATTGCACTCCACACTGCCTTTTCACACCTGGACAAAAGGACACCTATGTGAGAATGCTGTTCATTTGACTACAGCTCAGCTTTCAACACCATAGTGCCTTCAAAGCTCATCACTAAGCTAAGGACACTGGGACTAAACACCTCCCTCTGCAACTGGATCCTGAACTTCCTGATGGGCCACCCCCAGGTGGCAGGTGTAGGTAACAACACATCTGCCATGCTGACCCTCAACAAGGCGCCCCTCAGGGGTGCGTACTCAGCCCCATCCTGTACTCCCTGTTCACTCATGACTGCCTGGCCAGGCACGACTCCAACAACATCATCAAGATTGCCGATGACACAACGGTGGTAGGCCTGATCACCGACAACGACGAGACAGCCTATAGGGAGGTCAGAGACCTGGCCGTGTGGTGGCAGGACAACAACCTCTCCCTCAACATGATCAAGGCAAAGGAGATGATTGTGGATTACAGGAAAAAGAGGACCGAGCACGTCTCCATTCTCATCGATGGGACTGTAGTGGAGCAGGATGAGAGCTTCAAGTTCCTTGGTTTCCACATCACCAACAAACTAACATGGTCCAAGCACACCAAGACAGTCGTGAAGAGGGCACGACAAAACCTATTCCCCCTCAGGAGACTAAAAAGATGTCATGGGTCCTCAGATCCTCAAAAGGTTTTACAGCTGCACCATCGAGAGCATCCTGACTGGTTGCATCACTGCCTTGTATGGCAACTGCTCGGCCTCCGACCGC
The DNA here is from genome assembly GCF_013265735.2 of Oncorhynchus mykiss. Lineage (NCBI taxonomy): Eukaryota > Metazoa > Chordata > Actinopteri > Salmoniformes > Salmonidae > Oncorhynchus > Oncorhynchus mykiss. Next base: position 26,517,549 of record NC_048583.1, on the reverse strand, counting down.
AAGGCGAAGTGCGTACGGCGAAGTGCGTACGGCCCAGTACATCACTGGGGCCAAGCTTCCTGCCATCCAGGACCTCTATACCAGGCGGTGTCAGAGGAAGGCAAGTGGTACCGGAGCGCCAAGTCTAGGTTCAAGAGGCTTCTAAACAGCTTCTACCCCCAAGCCATAAGACTCCTGAACATCTAATCAAATGGCTACCCAGACTATTTGCATTGCCCCCCCCCCCCTCCCCTCTTTTTTACGCTGCTGCTACTCTGTTTATTATCTATGCATAGTCACTCTAATTCTCCCTACATGTACAGTGGGGCAAAAAAAGTATTTAGTCAGCCACCAATTGTGCAAGTTCTCCCACTTAAAAAGATGAGAGAGGCCTGTAATTTTCATCATTGGTACACTTCAACTATGACAGACAAAATGAGAAAAAGAAATCCAGAAAATCACATTGTAGGATTTTGTATGAATTTATTTGCAAATTATGGTGGAAAATAAATATTGACTAAATACTTTTTTACCCCACTGTACATATTACCTCAATTTTCTCGACCAACCGGTGCCCCAGCACATTGACTCTGGACCGGTACACCCTGTATATAGCGTCATTATTGTTATTTTACTGCTGCTATTAAATTATTTGTTACTTTTTTTTCTTACAACTGCATTGTTGGTTACGGGCTTGTAAGTAAACGTTTCACTTTAAGGTCTACCTGCACCTGTTGTATTCGGCGCATGTGACAAATTCAATTAGATTTTGATTTGACTTAACTATTGTAATGCACTGCTGATAAGCATAACAGTAAAGCTCGTCTGAACTTCAACTCTCACAAGATTCACACAAAACCCACATTAACCCTGTTCTATTCAACCTCCATTGGCTTCCTGTTCAATACAGGATAAAATGTAAGGTTCTGCTGCTCACCTTTAAGGCTCTCCAGGGTAATGCACCAATATAAATATTCCAACTTCTAGAGAACTGCTGGCTTGCCTCTAAAGCTAAGCACGGTCAATCCCTGGATGGGAGACCAGATGCTGCTGGAAGTGGTATTGGGGGGGGGGGGGCAGTTGGAGGCATTCTTTCCTCTGGTCTAAAAAATGTTAGTGATTGGGGAAATTGCCCTGTATAGGGTGCCATCTTTTGTTGTTGTAAATGAGAAATGTGTTCTCAGTCAACTTACCTTGTTAAATAAAATAACTACTCCCCAGGATCCACACACATGATTGTCAGACTTAAAACAGCCTGGTCACAACAGTCACAAACCTGTGCCACATGGGCGACATGACCATCTCACATGTGGCCCCTGAGCTCTGGAATACTCTACCTGCACATGTCAAGGAGGCAGCTTCAATTTCCTTGTTTAAAAAAACAAAAACATGTTCAAGCTAGCGTTTGATGGCTTAATCTGCTTACAGTCTATCTTTTGCATTAGTAGGTTGTTTTGTCGACTGTGATAGTTATGTATTGTTGCCGTTTTGTTTTGTTTTGTTTTCTACCTTGTGCGCATTAAGAGTTGGATTCAATATTATTATTATAAGAAGAAATAAGTTAGCTACCTAGATGAAAACTAAAACAGAATTGATGATGGATTTTATTTTTTGTTTATTTTGGAGTCAAAGATAGTTTCAGTATAGTTTTAGTTTTTCAAACTAATTTGTGAATTATTTTATTTCAGTTTACTGAATTGTTTTTTCATGATTAGTTTTCATTTTAGTTTCAGTTTCATTTACTATAATAACTTTCGTAGGCAGGTCATTGGGCAGGCTGTATCATACACTAATACTTTTCTGTACCTTCAACAGTAAAACACTCTAGAATGCACAGTAAACCACCTTAAATGTGTTTAACAGAATCAATGCTGTAGATTTTATGGGTAAATTATTTTATTAACTGTAATTTTGAGACTCCTGTAAAAATAACTAACATACAGTATTTCTTTACAGTAATAGCTTATGCCTACTGTAGATTAAAATGTCCAGTTTCAGGCGCCAACCATGCTGTCGGATGAGACCCGACGCTCAGACTATTTAAGTTTTAAAAAATTGTATCAAAACATCTCCCAAATAATAACTGTTGTAATGATTAGGCTTAGCTGTACCGCAGCCTCTGGGTGCCATAATGAATAAATTGAGTGCCGTTATGTTTGCACCATTACCACAGAGAAAACTAGCCCAAACAGTTCAAAAGATACACTACATGACCAAAAGTATGTGGACACCTGCTTGTCGAACATCTCATTCCAAAATCATGGGTATTAATGAGGAGTTGGTCCCACCTTTGCTGCTATAACAGCCTCCACTCTTCTGGGAAGGCTTTCCACTAGATGTTGGAACATTGTTGCGGGGATTTCCATTCAGCCACAAGAGCATTAGTGAGGTCGGGCACTGATTTTGGGCGTTTTTACTGCCAGATGGTGAAGCTTGATTCATCACTCCAGAGAATGTGTTTCCACTGCTCCAGAGTCCTATGGTGGCGAGCTTTACACCACTGCAGCCGATGTGTCGCATTGCGCATGGTGATTTTAGGCTTGTGTGCAGCTGCTCGGCCATGGAAACCCATTTCATGAACCGTTCTTGTGGAACTCGGTAGTGAGTGTTGCAACCGTAGTCCTGTTCTGTGAGCTTGTGTGGCCTACAACTTCTCATCTGAGTTGTTGTTGCTTCTAGACGGTTCCACTTCACAATAACAGCACTTACAGTTGATCGGGACAGCTCAAGCAGGGCAGAGATGTGACACACTTACGTACTTGTTGAACGGTTGCATCCTATGACGGTGCCATGTTTAAAGTCACTGAGCTATACAATACAGGCCAGTATACTGCCATTGTTTGTCTATGGAGATTGCATGGCTGTGTGCTCGATTTTATACACCTGTCAGTAACAGATCCACTCATTTGAAGGAGTGTCCACATACATTTGGCAATTTTATGACCCATATTATCGGCACAGGTCTACAAAATCTTAAATTGCCATAAATTGCTATGCACTCTGGGTGATTGTAGGTATAACTGGTGAATTGAACTGTAAATGCCACTGAAAAGTTTATTTTTTTACCTTTTATTTAACTAGGCAAGTCAGTTAAGAACAAATTCTCTAACAGCCTTGTTCAGGGTCAGAATGAAAGATTTGTACCTTGTCAGCTCAGGGATTTGATCTTGCGCAACCTTTCAGTTCAACGCTCTAACCACTAGGCTACCTGCCGCCCCAGAAGTACTCTATTTCAAATGTTAATGTAATGCCACTCCACAATAGAGTACCCCCACCATAATTTGAGTGCAAGGTATTGTTTTCTCTGGTTCATTAACATAAACCTTTTTCAGGACCCTGTCTTTCATAGATAATTCGTAAAAATCCAAATAACTTCACAGATCTTCATTGTAAAGGGTTTAAACACTGTTTCCCATGCTTGTTCAATGAACCATAAACAATTAATGAACATGCACATGTGGAACGGTCGTTAAGACACGAACAGCTTACAGACGGTAGGCAATTAAGGTCACAGTTATGAAAACTTAGGACATTAAAGAGGCCTTTCTACTGACTCTGAAAAACACCAAAAGAAAGACGACCAGGGTCCCTGCTCATCTGCGTGAACGTGCCTTAGGCATGCTGCAAGGAGGCATGAGGACTGCAGATATGGCCAGGGCAATAAGTTGCCATGTTCGTGCTGTGAGACGCCTAAGACAGCGCTACAGGGAGGACAAGACGGACAGCTGATTGTCCTCGCAGTGGCAGTCCACGTGTAACAACACCTGCACAGGATCGGTAAATCCGAACATCACACCTGCGGGACAGGTACAGGATGGCAACAACTACCCGAGTTACACCAGGAACACATAATCCCTACATCAGTGCTCAGACTGTCCGCAATAGGCTGAGAGAGGCTGAACTGAGAGCTTGTAGGCCTGTTGTAAGGCAGGTCCTCACCAGACATCACCGGCAGCAACGTTGGACCAGACAGGACTGGCAAAAAGTGCTCTTCACTGATGAGCCGCAGTTTTGTCTCACCAGGGGTGATGGTCGGATTCGCGTCTATCCTCGAAGGAATGAGCGTTACACTTAGGCCTGTACTCTGGAGCGGGATCGATTTGGAGGTGGAGGGTCCGTCATGGTCTGGGGCGGTGTGTCACAGCATCATCGGACTGAGCTTGTTGTCATTGCAGGCAATCTCAATGCGGTGTGTTACATGGAAGACATCCTCCTCCCTCATGTGGTACCCTTCCTGCAGACACATTGACAATGCCACCAGCCATACTGCTCGTTCTGGGAGTGATTTCCTGCAAGACAGGAATGTAAGTGTTCTGCCATGGCCAGCGAAGAGCCCGGATCTCAATCCCATTGAGCACGTCTGGGACCTGTTGGATCGAAGGGTGAGGGCTAGGGCCATCCCCCCCAGAAATGTCTGGGAACTTGCAGGTGCCTTGAGTGGGGTAACATCTCACAGCAAGAACTGGCAAATCTGGTGCAGTCCATGAGGAGGAGATGCACTGCAGTACTTAATGCAGCTGGTGGCCACACCAGATTCTGACTGTTAGTTTTGATTTTGACCCCCCCCCCCTTTGTTCAGGGACACACTATTCCATTTCTGTTAGTCACATGTCTGTGGAACTTGTTCAGTTTATGTCTCAGTTGTTGAATCTTGTTATGTTCATACAAATATTTATACATGTTAAGTTTGCTGAAAACAAACACAGCTGACAGTGAGAGGACCTTTCTTTTTTTGCTGAGTTTATTTTGAGATGTGCCTTGTAAGAGGCTACATTTGTTTCACCCGTGAATGAAAGTGTTGTACCAATTTAACTGGTATGTGGTAATAGTGCCCCAAGCATTTGTTTAGGCTTCTATATACAAATACATACTATATACACACACACTCACACTCACACTCACACACGGCATGCACTAATCCCATGCAATTACAGTACCATACAAATTCTGCCTCCCCTTAATACATGTAATAAATTAATTCATTAATTTATTACAATTACTGTAAAAAGATTACAGTAAAAGTATTAGTACCATAAAACTGATTACGTTAACATGCTGTAGGCCTACAGTAAATTTACAGCATTATCCTAGCAGCAGAGATGTCAGCAAATTACTGTAATTATATAATACTCCCGAGTGGGTCAGCGGTCTAAGGCACTGCATCTCAGTGGTAGAGGCGTCACTACAGACCTTGGCTCAATTCCAGGCTGTATCACAACCAACAATTGGCCCAGCGTCATCCGGGTTAGGGTTTGGCCGTAACTGTAAATAAGAATTTGTTCTTAACTGACTTGCCTAGTTAAATAAAAGGTTAAATAAATAAATAAAATACAGCTGTGTTGCTGTAATGATTACAGTAGGCTCATTTAGAGTATAATACTGTATTGCAGTGGTTCCCAAACCACTGCAAACATGTACCCCTTCAAACATTCAACCTCCAGCTGCGTACTCTCAAATTTTGTTTTTTGCCATTATTGTAAGCCTGCCACACACCATATGATACATTTATTAAACATAAGAATGAGTGTGAGTTACCACAACCCGGCTCGTGGGAAGTGACAAAGAGCCCTAATCAATAATTTTGCTCTTTATTTAGCCATCTTACATATAGAATCTTATTTGTTAATCGAAAGATGTGAATAACTCACCACAGGATAATGAGAAGGATGTGCTTGAAAGGATGCACATAACTCTGCAATGTTTGGTTGTATTGGAGAGAGTCTCAGTCTTAAATCATTTTCCACACACAGTCTGAGCCTGTATTTAGTTGTCATGCTAGTGAGGGCCGAGAATCCACTCTCACATAGGTACGTGGTTGCAAAGGGCACCAGTGTCTTAACAGCGAGTTTTGCCAAGGCAGGATACTCTGAGCGCATCTCAATCCAGAAATTTGGCATTGGCTTCTGATTAAATTCAATTTTCACAGAACCGCTTGTTGCAATTTTGATGAGGTTCTCTTCAGATATCGGTAAGTGGACTGGAGGCAGGGCATGAAAGGGATACCGAATCCAGCTGTTTGCGTCATCCATTTCGGGAAAGTACCTGCATAATTGCGCACCCAACTCACTCAGGTGCTTCGCTATATCATATTTGACATTGTCCGTAAGATTGAGTTCAATTGCACCCAAAAAAAATCATACAATGATGTGTTGTCCTTCTTAATGCAGACAGAGAGGAGCTCCAACCTTTTAATCAAAGCCTCAATTTTATCCCGCACATTGATATATAGTTAGGGAGAGTCTCTGTAATCCTAGATTCTGATTATTCAGGCGAGAAAAAACATCACCTAGATCGACCAGTTGTGTGAGAAACTGAAAAATGATGGTCAGTAAAGAGAACTTTAAGCTCGTCTCTCAATTTAAAAAAACGTGTCAATACTTGTCAAAGCCCCTTGATAACCAGCACACTTCTTTCTGTATGTTGTAAAAGCGTTACATGGTCGCTGCCCACGCGCATTACCACTCCCCTATGTCTCCCTGTCATGGCTTTTGCACGATCAGTACAGATACCAACACATCTTGACCACCAAAGTCCATTTGATGTCACAAAGCTGTCCAAAACTTTAAAAATATCATTTCCTGTTGTCCTGGTTTCCAGTGGTTTGCAAAAGAGGGTGTCTTCCTTAATTGACCCCCCATAAACATAACGGACATATACCAGGAGCTGTGCCAGACCCGCCACATTTGTTGACTCATCCAGCTGTAGCACATAGAATTCACTGGCTTGTATGCAAAGCAGCAATTGTTTCAAAACATCTCCTGCCATGTCACTGATGCGTCATGAAACAGTGTTGTTTGATGGAGGCATTGTCTGTATAGTTTTTTGGGCCTTTTCCCCCAGCATTGTCCCAGCCATATCCGCGGCAGACTCTTCTAGCCTCTTCTTATTAATGGTATCTGTTGCTTTGGTACGTCTTACTACTCGAAAGTAGTCTTAATCCTCGCTCAAAAAACTGCCGTGGCTTATTTTTCAAAATGGCATGTTTTGTTTCTAAATTGATCCATTTTCAAGCAAACGGAATGAGCAGCAGCTTTGTTTGGCTACATACGGACCGTTAGTGGAATTCCCGCGAGAGAGTAACGGTTAATGTTAATTATTTGACTAGGCTACCTGTATTTGACATTGTGTTGTTATTTCGCTAACCACTACATGGTTTCATTTTATTTTTGGCAGTGAAACGAGGCTACTCAGTCAAGAAAAAAGCCTCACCCAAATGTATAGCCCCGTTGGAAAATATAAATGGACTGTTTGAAAATGTGAGGAATTAAAATGTTTATTTCTTAAGATAAAATAAATGTTAAAAAAATGTGAATCACATTTTTATTTGGCGTACCCCCGACGGCATTGCACGTACCCCAGTTTGGGAATACCTGCTGTATTGTATAATACCGCACAGTTTTTCTTACCATAAAACCTCTTACAGCATCCCTGCTGTAAAGCAAAAAATAGTTTTTAGCTCTGAAACCCTGCTGCCAGTATAATGCTGTAAATGCACAGGGGAAAGTTTTTGCATGCATCAATTGATCCAACGTGATGCCACACTTTGTAACAAGGGAACTAGGGTGGGACAATTTTAACCTTTGTCCTATCGTGATTACGTATCCATAGAACATTGTGATATATGACGTTATCAGTCCCAATTGGCCAACCCAAATAGGGGGCTATGGCGCAAAATCGAATGCTACAACTGGACGAATTATGAGGAAAGATAACGTTGTTGAAAGCCTGGGTGGAGGTTAAGTGCAGGCAAATCCTTTCTAATATCCATTTCTGTTGGAAGAGCTTTAGCATGGAACAGGTTTGTGTGTGTGTGTGTGCATGATGAAGCAGTGACAGAGTTTGGTTATAGAGCATGGTCTGGATTGAAGCACTCTACCATCTTGAGAACTGGATAATAATTACTTTATTTGCGACATAAAACACTAGTAAATAAATCATTTTGTTTGTTACTTCTCTAATACAGTTGTGATTGAGAATAGCTTAGGCTATAGCTTAGGCTATAGACGTTCATTCTTATTTTTGATAGTGGCAACTTTAGGACAACCCTTTCTTAGACTAGAATTTTTGGGAAATAAGCTACTCTTCATAACTTTAACTTGTCTTAAAACATTTATGATAGGCCTAGTACGGTGATAGGTTATTGGCCATTTGGCATTCAACTTTGCATGGAGAGATTTTCCAGGCCCACAAGGATTATTTTTCTTAATAAGCTTAAACTTGATTAAACTTGTCATTTGATTTTTCTATAGGCTATTTTGTTCTCTTATTATTAGTCCTCTGGCTACTTTTTAGGCAACTTTTTGAGATGGAACTCAGTTACATTCATTGTTTGATCAGGAGAAAGCCATGCATAAAACAATGAAAGGGTAGCTTATAGCCCAAAGTCATATTCATAGCCTATTGAATGGAGAGAAATGTGCATTCCTCTCTTGCTGTAGCGAATAGGAATAGGCAAATTATTCAGAATATCACTTGTGTGCCGTCCTGCTGTGCGCTGCGAGACTCCGTCCTGTACTGCGCGGGGCCAGTCAAGTTCAAATAAGCTAAACCATCGTCTGTCACATCACAATGTCATCACCATTTGACGATGGATGTCAATCATTGTCGATAAGACTACGCCATTGTAATATCACCCAACCCTAAAGGGAACACTACATTACTCATTCCCTATGCCAGCCTGCAGGCATGGTCATGAGAGTATGCACTTCAGGTTGTCCTCTCCTCTTCTTGTCTTACTGATATTGATCTTCTACACCTCAGACAATCAAGATAGACACTGTATCTTATAAGCCTCAGACAAATAATTGTAGACATGAAAATAGTTGTTATAGGGCTCCCGAGTGGTGCAGAGGTCTATGGTACTGCATCGCAGTGCTAGAGGCGTTACTACAGACCCGGGTTCATTCCCGGGCTGTGCCACAACCAGCTGTGGCCGGGAGTCCCATAGGTCAGTGCACAATTGGCTCAGCGTTGTCCGGGGTAGGGGAGGGTTTGGCTGGTGGGGCTTTACTTGGCTCATCATGCTCTAGCGACTTCTTGTGGTGGGCCAGGTGCCTGCAGGCTGACACCGGTCGCCAGTTGAACGGTGTTTCCTCCTACACATTGGTGCGGCTGGCTTCCGGGTAAAGCTGTTAAGGAGCATGGTTTGGCGGGTAATGTTCCGGAGGAAGCATGACTCCACCTTCGCCTCTCCCGAGCCCGATGGGGAGTTGCAGCGATGAGACAAGATAAAAAATTTGAGAAAACGGAGGTAAAATACAAAAAAAAAAAAAAAAAAAAAGTGTTAAAAATGTTGATAGAAAGTTAGTTGGTAATCAAATAGGGCTGACCCCAATTAGTCGACTCGTCGATAGGCTGTCGGTTGACCAAGATTTTTTTTTATATATACACACACACACACACACGAGACACCTGTCTGATCCATTGCAGAGGCCAAGACTAATCCATTGCGGATGCCTAGACTAATCCATTGCGGAGGCCGAGACTAATCCATTGCGGAGGCCGAGGCTAATCCATTGCGGAGGCCGAGACTAATCCATTGCGGAGGCCGAGACTAATCCATTGCGGAGGCCTAGACTAATCCATTGCGGAGGCCTAGACTAATCCATTGCGGAGGCCGAGACGAATCCATTGCGGAGGCCGAGACTAATCCATTGCGGAGGCCGAGACTAATCCATTGCAGAGGCCGTGGGGATGGCACAGTCCAAGAAGAAGGGGAGTGTGGATAAGATGCACATCTCTCTCCAGAATACGCTCTCTCCCAACAATTTGTGCACATTCATTGTTTCATAACTGCATTGTGTGAATTGTTTCCAGTTGATTGTTAGTGTATATCAATTCCCCAGTACATATATCACCAGTAATACATTTACCGTTAATTCCTATAATTTCTAATCTACAATGTTTGTGTGGTTATAGTCATTTCTTACCGTTTTCATTGTCGGAATGGACAAGTTGTTTGCAGAGTGCACAACATATGCTACACTTGTGAGAAAAAGTTTTGGTTTGCAATTTTGTCATTGTCTTTTGTTTGGAGCGCTCCTATCAATGTTGAGTAAGGACGTGCACCTGATTACGCCTAGAAGTAGGCCTATAGGCTATCTGGCCTGTGCACAAATGTAGGCATGTAAATGTGCTCATTTGGGGATCTGATAGCATTTCTGATTGGCTAAGCACACCACCACTAATGAGCTGAAGAGCTTCTCAAAGTAATGTCTTCTTCACCTCAAACTGCAAGCAAATGAAGTCTGTTTTTCATCCATTGGGAATGACAATGGTTCCTCAATGTATTTCAAAAATCTTTCAAACTCGATAACCACTCAGGGTGAAAGGAAAAAATGTCATGCTCTGATCCAGCAGAAACATCATAAAGTAGGCCTACCTGTATAGAGCTCTTATCCCTTGTGCAAAATAGCCTACAGCTGTGTCTGTCCCGAGTTCACTGGTGCTGGAAACTCTGAGGGCCCAGAATATTTTATACAAAGTTGCAAGTTCAGACTCAAGATGATAATTGATAAAAATGATTCAAGTTCATTGCAGACAGGCCATGCGTAGCCAATGTGATTTCTAGGATATTTATTTTTAGCAGGATATTTTCTACCTGCAGGCTGCAATGTTCTTATTTGTTGACTTTATGTAGGCAATTTTTGTACATAGTTGGCAATGGCAATAAAGTTATTTTTTAGGTTTGTATCGTTTAGATTTGGATAGAAATTTGATTAAGCACAGGACAATGATGTTGAGATACGAAGACATTTTTAGAAATTAAATTAAACTGTCCCACAAAAATGAACAAATAAAAACCATAACTGGCACGCAGATTGGTAGAAATGTTAAGATAAATTGGCATTTAACATGAGAAAGGTTACCGACTCCTCGTGTAGCCTATTACCAGCAACTTCAGGAGAGTAATGGCAGAATCTGCGAAAGCCAGCGAGAGCGGGAGGAGGATGGCCGGGTCAGGTTAAGTTTTTCTTCTTCTGGTTGTCTTGATCTCTGGTCATTTGTGTATTATTTCATCAAACAGTGCACTCAAAGCATCAGACTGCATATTGCTAATTTATTAAAACACATAGGGTGTGTCTATATATGGAAAAATACACGTTTTAACATTTTAACCAATCAATTGGTCAAAAGAACAGCCGAATTTCAGTCGGTCAAGATTCTTTATCTTCAACACCTAACAATCTGCTCAATCTTCCATGATTCAGAGTGGAGGTGGAGGGGCATCTCTGCCTTTGCAAAGCATGTTTTGAATGATGTTCAATATAAAACTTTGTAACTGTACTATTACCATGTTATTACCACTTTATTTTGTGCTGTAATATAAAGTGCTAGCCTGCTGGTATAAAGACATTCAGGTCAACATAAGAGTAAAATGCCATTACATTCCACATCCCACTCCATAATATCAGCCTCCAGAAATATCCATGTTGACTGTTACATATCCTCCTCCACTTAAACTATGCTCAGACAGGAGCGAGTCAACAGTCTGTTCTGCACTGATTCAGACTGGAGAATAAAAGCCTCAGGCTGTATCCCAAATAGTCCCTATAATAGTGCACTACTTTTGACCAAGTTGCAGTCTGTTTTGGAATGGGTGGCCAACAATAAACTGGTCCTGAACATCTTTAAAACTAAGAGCTAAGAGTTGAGGAGAGACTGACTGCATCACTTTTTTTTATAAGAAACATTAATGTGATGAAAATCCCAAATTGTTTGCAAAGTCAACTTACACACAGCTCTGACACACACACACTTACCCCATCAGACATGCCACCAGGGGTCTTTTCACAGTCCCCAAATACAGAACAATTTCAATAAAGCATACAGTATTTTATATAGTCGTGGCCAAACGTTTTGAGTTCAAATAACAGACTGGAAGCTTCAAAAGGAGGGTGGTGCTTAGAATCATTGTTCTTCCTCTGTCAAACATGGTTACCTGCAAGGAAACATGTGCCGTCATCATTGCTTTGCACAAAAAGGGCTTCACAGGCAAGGATACTGCCGCCAGTAAGATTGCACCTCAATCAACCATTTATCGGATCATCAAGAACTCAAGGAGAGCGGTTCAAATGTTGTGAAGAAAGCTTCAGGGCGCCCAAGAAAGTCCAGCAAGCGCCAGGACCGTCTCCTAAAGTTGATTCAGCTGTGGGACCGGGGCACCACCAGTACAGAGCTTGCTCTGGCGGCAGGCAGGTGTGAGTGCAGCAGGCAGGTGTGAGTGCATCTGCACGCACAGTGAGGCGAATGCTTTTTTTGAGGATGGCCTGGTGTCAAGAAGGGCAGCAAAGAAGCCACTTCTCTCCAGGAAAAACATCAGGGACAGACTGATATTCTGCAAAAGGTACAGGGACTGGACTGCTGAGGACATGCCAACAGTAAAGCATCCTGAGACCATTCATGTGTGGGGTTGCTTCTCAGCCAAGGGAGTGGGCTCACTCACAATTTTGCCTAAGAACACATCCATGAATAAAGAATGGTACCAACACATCCTCTGAGAGCAACTTCGAACAGTTTGGTGAGGAACAATGCCTTTTCCAGCACGATGGAGCACCTTGCCATAAGGCAAAAGTGATAACTAAATGGCTCGGGGAACAAAACATCAATATTTTGGGTCCATGGCCAGGAAACTCCCCAGACCTTAATCCAATTGAGAACTTGTGGTCAATCCTCAAGAGGCGGGTGGACAAACAAAAACCCACAAATTCTGACAAACTCCAAGCATTGATTATGCAAGAATGGGCTGCCATCAGTCAGGATGTGGCCCAGAAGTTAATTGACAGCATGCCAGGGCGGATTGCACAGGTCTTGAAAAAGAAGGGTCAACACTGCAAATATTGACTTTTTGCATCAACTTCATGTAATTGTCAATAAAAAGCCTTTGACACTTATTAAATGCTTGTAATTATACTTCAGTATTCCATAGTAACATCTGACAAAAATATATAAAGACACTGAAGCAGCAAACTTTGTGGAAATTAATATTTGTGTCATTCTCAAAACTTTTGGCCACGACTGTACAGCCATTGCATGCAACTCCGTTGCTTAAACCTAAAGCAAAGCTCTGTGGTTCAGTCCCTATGAACGTTCTCTCCAAGCTGCGCAGTTCCTCCAGGACTGCCACGCAGAAGAAATGCCATGCCGCGCAGAGACGCAAGAGATTGAGACTTCACGGAGTTCGCCCCATTAGTTTGCAGTATATAGATCAACGTTTTTTCTGTGATAGAATCAAATTTATCAGCCCCTTTCCAATGCAACAAACCAAAACAAATCTAACTTTGCAAGATCGAGTCTGTGATTTTGTTGTAAGCAGAGCCAGAGCGCAATGGAGTAGAATTCTATTGGCGGTGTAGCCCAGGTGGGGTCTTTCAATGACACGCAAGTGAATATGCTTTTCAGATCTGACGATCAGAGCGCAGAGAAACACACGTGTGCATATTTGTTGATATTATTTGCTAGTTAGCGAGTTATTAGCCCAGTTATAGATAAGCATAGGTCATCAATGTGAAGTTACTGCTTTCTACAACAGCACAAAATGTGTAGGATACATTTCACACTGTCTTTGAAAAGCCAGGCAGCTGAAAAGCTTAGGTCTTAATTAAAGGGGCATTTTGTATTTTGAGACAGGCATGAATATGCAAATAAGCCAATAAGGAGAGGGGTAGTCTACATAGTCTAATTCTCTATGATAATAATAATTCATTTTATGTTGTAAAGTGGTTTCTTGTATCATACAACCCAATACAATGCAATTTACAGTCATCGATTTGGCTCATGGTGTTACAGACCAAGTAAAAAATCCTTAATTCATGTTAAGCCCTTCATAATGTAAAATCTTTGTTTTTTTTAAGTCTCATGCAATGTAGGCCTGCACTGAACACCACATATAGGCTACCGTAAGATATATCATATAAACCAAAATGTTATGGGATTCGGTGCATTGGTTTTGTTGGTAGGCCTACATTATGCTCAAATAGCTACGATAGCCTATTGGCTACAGTCTAAAACTGTAACGTTACGGCTTCCGTGTTTACTGTAAACATTCGCACAATGTTCAAGTGTCCGCTTACAAGGCCAGTGCCCCCGCGAAAATGTGAGGGAACACTGGTCCCTATGCAGCATAAGCGACAGTGGGGCTCAGACAGAGCTGCTTTGTCTCCACAATACTGATCTGAGAAGATTGAAAGCGTAAACGCTTAGCTACGAGTCTTATTGGATCAAATGTCATGTCCCATTACAAAAGCTCAAGTCTGTACACGACAAAGCCACAACATCATTGCTTTAGTACGACCACATCTGCGACAACATGCACATCTGCGATAAGCAGTTGGCGGAATGGTTAAAAACAACCACTAACACTTATATTAAATGATAGGCCTAAACTAATCCAGCATAGCGTTAGCCTATAGGCAACACAAAGTTTCAAGTGTCTGACAACATCATAAGCCAACAGGTATTTTAATCTCATCTGGATATTCATGGTGGTGTCACTATGCTTGATATACTTGATAATGATGTGTGTTATTCAAATACATAGCCAGTTAAACAGGTTAAGGAAACCGGCCAGGGAATCGACAGTCAAACGTCTGTGGCAGCACCTGGGCTGTGTCCCATATGACACCCTATCCCCTATATAAATGCACAGCAAGGTTTACTTTCAGATTTTTTTTGTAAAGTACTGACTAGCGCGCACACACACAAATTACTATACACACACACCTCAAAGTACTATACACACACACCTCAAAAAACTATACACACACACCTCAAAACACACCTCAAACCGCCAGTCGCCAGACATGTTTGAACCGTCAGCAGCAGTCTCTCTCTCTCTCCTCTCGCTCCCTCCCCTTCCCCCTCTCTCCTCCCTTACTCCAGGCCCAAGGAGCTCTGCACTCAGCCCTGTGACACGCATGAGTAATCCGCTCAACTATCACTGGTAGCTCTGAGAAAAAAAACCCACAGCCACCCTGACCATTATATATGCTCAAAACAGAAGAGGATGTGGCTGCAAAGAAAATGGCTGGGAAAAACAGACTAGTGTTATTCATACACACCCAATGCCTGACGTTTTACATTTTAAATTTTAGAACACAACAGAATATGCAGAGGCATATCAATAGCAACACTAAACTGGGATACTCCCCTGGTTATAAAGATCATGTTCACAGCTACAGCGAGTTGCACGTGTGCTGGATAAAGAATAGACTAGTTACTGTTACTGTTGGTGAAAGGGGAGCCAGCCAGCAGCATCTTTCTGCAATACAACTTTACCGTGAGAGGGAGGTTGGAGTGTGTGAGTGAGCGTGTGTTGGAACCCAACACAGACAGGCGGAAGGGGAAAGATATTATTTCTACATGTCAATAACAGTAACCCCATCCTTTCTCATGGTTGCTGTGCAATATTGTCCTCAGACACTAATATGATTCCCTCAGACACTTTATACTCCAATAACACAGTTCACTGATATGATTTGTACATAAAGGGTAAAGTAGACTCATGGGGCTGTGTTCCAAATGATACCCTATTCCCTATATAGTGCAGTGGGCCCTGATCAAAATGTGTGCACTACATAGGGAATGTACTGGCATTTGGCATGCAACTATGGTCATGGAACTGGTCCCAGATCAAAATACCTTTACATACAGTTGAAGTTGGAAGTTTACATATACTTAGGTCATTAAAGTCATTAAAACTTGTTTTTCAACCACTCCACAAATGTCTTGTTAACAAACTATAGTTTTGGCAAGTCGGTTAGAACATCTACTTTGTGCATGACACAAGTCATTTTTCCAACAATTATTAACAGACAGATCAGGGGGTCAGAAGTTTACATACACTAAGTTGACTGGGCAGTTAAACAGCTTGGAAAATTCCAGAAAATGGCTTTAGAAGCTTCTGATAGGCTAATTGACATCATTTAAGTCAATTGGAGGTGTACCTGTGGATGTATTTCAAGGCCCACCTTAAAATTCAGTGCCTCTTTGCATGACATCATGGTAAAAACAAAAGAAGTCAGCCAAGACATCAGAAAAAAAATTGTAGACCTCCACAAGTCTGTTTCATCCTTGGGAGCAATTTCCAAACACCTGAAGGTAACACGTTCATCTGTACAAACAATAGTACGCAGGTATAATCATCATGGGACCACGCAGCCATCATACCGCTTAGGAAGGAGACGCGTTCTGTCTCCTAGAGATGAACGTACTTTGGTGCGAAATATGCAAATCAATCCTAGAACAACAGCAAAGGACCTTGTGAAGATGCTGGAGGAAACAGGTACAAAAGTATCTATATCCACAGTAAAACGAGTCCTATAGTGCCTTGCGAAAGTATTCGGCCCCCTTGAACTTTGTGACCTTTTGCCACATTTCAGGCTTCAAACATAAAGATATAAAACTGAATTTTTTTGTGAAGAATCAACAACAAGTGGGACACAATCATGAAGTGGAACGACATTTATTGGATATTTCAAACTTTTTTAACAAATCAAAAACTGACAAATTGGGCGTGCAAAATTATTCAGCCCCCTTAAGTTAATACTTTGTAGCGCCACCTTTTGCTGCGATTACAGCTGTAAGTCGCTTGGGGTATGTCTCTATCAGTTTTGCACATCGAGAGACTGACATTTTTTCCCATTCCTCCTTGCAAAACAGCTCGAGCTCAGTGAGGTTGGATGGAGAGCATTTGTGAACAGCAGTTTTCAGTTCTTTCCACAGATTCTCGATTGGATTCAGGTCTGGACTTTGACTTGGCCATTCTAACACCTGGATATGTTTATTTTTGAACCATTCCATTGTAGATTTTGCTTTATGTTTTGGATCATTGTCTTGTTGGAAGACAAATCTCCGTCCCAGTCTCAGGTCTTTTGCAGACTCCATCAGGTTTTCTTCCAGAATGGTCCTGTATTTGGCTCCATCCATCTTCCCATCAATTTTAACCATCTTCCCTGTCCCTGCTGAAGAAAAGCAGGCCCAAACCATGATGCTGCCACCACCATGTTTGACAGTGGGGATGGTGTGTTCAGCTGTGTTGCTTTTACGCCAAACATAACGTTTTGCATTGTTGCCAAAAAGTTCAATTTTGGTTTCATCTGACCAGAGCACCTTCTTCCACATGTTTGGTGTGTCTCCCAGGTGACTTGTGGCAAACTTTAAACAACACTTTTTTATGGATATCTTTAAGAAATGGCTTTCTTCTTGCCACTCTTCCATAAAGGCCAGATTTGTGCAATATACGACTGATTGTTGTCCTATGGACAGAGTCTCCCACCTCAGCTGTAGATCTCTGCAGTTCATCCAGAGTGATCATGGGCCTCTTGGCTGCATCTCTGATCAGTCTTCTCCTTGTATGAGCTGAAAGTTTAGAGGGACGGCCAGGTCTTGGTAGATTTTCAGTGGTCTGATACTCCTTCCATTTCAATATTATCGCTTGCACAGTGCTCCTTGGGATGTTTAAAGCTTGGGAAATATTTTTGTATCCAAATCCGGCTTTAAACTTCTTCACAACAGTATCTCGGACCTGCCTGGTGTGTTCCTTGTTCTTCATGATGCTCTCTGCGCTTTTAACGGACCTCTGAGACTATCACAGTGCAGGTGCATTTATACGGAGACTTGATTACACACAGGTGGATTGTATTTATCATCATTAGTCATTTAGGTCAACATTGGATCATTCAGAGATCCTCACTGAACTTCTGGAGAGAGTTTGCTGCACTGAAAGTAAAGGGGCTGAATAATTTTGCACGCCCAATTTTTCAGTTTTTGATTTGTTAAAAAAGTTTGAAATATCCAATTAATGTCGTTCCACTTCATGATTGTGTCCCACTTGTTGTTGATTCTTTACAAAAAAATACAGTTTTATATCTTTATGTTTGAAGCCTGAAATGCGGCAAAAGGTCGCAAAGTTCAAGGGGGCTGAATACTTTCGCAAGGCACTGTATATTGACATAACCTGAAAGGCTGCTCAGCAAGGAAGAAGCCACTACTTCAAAACCGCCATTAAAAAGCCAGACTACGGTTTGCAACAGCACATGGGGATGAAGATCATACTTTTTGGAGAAATGTCATCTGATCTGATGAAACAAAAATAGAACTGTCTGGCCATAATGACCATCGTTATGTTTGGAGGAAAAAGGGGGAAGCTTGCAAGCCAATGCACTTCACAAAATAGATGGCATAATGAGGATGGAAAATTATGTGGATATATTGACATTATGTGGATAAGACATCAGTCAGGAAGTTAAAGCTTGGTCGCAAATGGGTCTTCCAAATGGACAATGACCCCAAGCATACTTCCAAAGTTGTGTCAAAATGGCTTAAGGACAACAAAGTCAAGGTATTGGAGAGGCCATTACAAGGCCCTAACCTAAATCCTATAGAAAATGAGTGGGCAGAACTTAAAAAGCCTGTGCGAGCAAGGAGGCCTACAAACCTGACTCAGTTACACCAGCTCTGTTAGGAGGAATGGGCCAAATTCACCCAACTTATTGTGGGAAGCTTGTGGAAGGCTACCCGACACGTTTGACCCAGGTTAAACAATTTAAAGGCAATGCCACCAAATATTAATTGAGTGTATGTAAACTTCTGACCCACTGGGAATGTAATGAAAGAAATAAAAGCTGAAATAAACCATTCTCTCTACTATTATTCTGACATTTCACATTCTTAAAATAAAGTGGTGATCCTAACTGACCTAAGACAGGGAATTTTTACTAGGATTAAATGTCAGGAAATGTGAAAAACTGAGTTTAAATGTATTTGGCTAAGGTGTATGTAAACCTCCGACTTCAACTGTGAATATGAGATGGCAGTAATTGATAATAAGACAGTTCTGGGCCTATCTGTCGTTAAATTGTGCATCATTCAAAACCAGCTGATGCTTCGAGTCAGTCTAAATGATGACATTGTTTTATCTGAGATTACATGATTAATAAACCATTTTAAAACAGGTTATTCCTCAAGGGGGGACACTACTTGTCATTGTATAAACAAAGTGTATGAAAATGCAGTGAGTCTCTCCGCATCTATGCACTGTCTGTGTCACATGGATGGAACTAAAGATAACACCGAGTTAGAGAGATGAGGGAGAGGTACAAAACAAAAACAAAAAGACTTGAGGGGGAGGTCGAGAGATGAATGAGATGTCGAGAGTGAAATAGAGAGAGGGGGACAGCGAGAAAGGAGAGAGAATAAAGAAGAGATAAGAGAAGACAGAGAGTGACATAGTGTGAAAGAGGAGATAAAGAGAGAGTCGACAGAGGTGTGAGGGAGAGAGAGAGAGACACTCCATAACACATTGCAAGAGTCTGTCGGTCAGGCAGCTTAGCTAGCTACAGAAGCAGCATACAGAACTATTTGTCTACGGTAATCACTGCAGAATGGATTATGACAACAGTAGTGGAAGAGAGAGGGCCCTGAGGCTATGGTCTTTGGGTGAGGCAGTAGAGGTGAGGAGGGGATCAGCGAATCAGTCAGGTTTTACACACAAAACCAAACAACAAGAGTAAGTCTGGACTGAAGATCCTCAAGAGGACATTAGAGAGAAAGCCAGAGACAAGACTTAGGAGAAGAACAAATAGAATAAAATCACAAGGCAGGTAGGTTGCTTCCTCCCACAGATCGTCACCAAACTAGGTAGGATGACATGGGCATGGGAAAAAACAAATTGTTTCTCAAGCGAAACAGCACAAACAGCTGCTCAGAGGAAAAAAAGGTCTGTCCCAGAAAGACCTACTTAATAGTTTTACCAGCTTGACTGACAGTGATGTTTTGTTTTGTTTCCTGCTCAGGCAGGGGACACTTCCTTCCTGTCCAGACAGAGACAGCACCTGCACCATTTACTTTGCTGTGTGTTTCCTGTGTGTCTGAGTCTCTACACACACTGTCTACTCCCTACACTAACTCTACTGTGCCTCTATATGTCTACTTTCTATACTCTTAGAAAAAAGGGTTCCAAAAGGGTTCTTCAGCTGTCCACATAGGATAACCCTTTTTGGTTCCATGTAGAGCTCTCTGTGGAAAGGGTTCTACATGGAACACAAATGGGTTCTTCAAAGGGTTCTCCTATGGGGACAACCGAAGAACCCTTTTAGGTTCTAGATTGCATCTTTTTTCTACGAGAGTGTGTCTCTACCGTATCTCTAGTCTTACCAGAAGACATCAGTATGGAGCACGGAAGCTGCTCTATTTCCTCAATCAACTGGACAAATAAGCACAAAAACAGGCCTTGTTTTTATTCCGCTTTCTTCCGACAGCTGGAGAAGCTAGAGAGGAAAACAAGCATGTACAGTGGCTTGGAAAGTATTCACCCCCTAGGCATTTTCCTATTTTGTTGCCTTTTGGGGGGTTTGTATCATTTGATTTACACAACATGCCTACCACTTTGAAGATGCAAAATATTTTGTATTGTGAAGAAAACAAGAAATAAGACACACAAAAAACAGAACTTGAGCATGCATAACTATTCACACTTTTTCTGGCCACTTTTCCGTAAAGCCCAGCTCTGTGGAGTGTACGGCTTAAAGTGGTCCTATGGACAGATACTCCAATCTCCGCTGTGGAGCTTTGAGGCTCCTTCAATTGGTCTCTTTGTTGCCTCTCTGATTAATGCCCTCCTTTCCTGGTCCGTGAGTTTTGGTTGGCGGTCCCCCTGGTGCCATATTGTTTCCATTATTTAATAATGGATTTAATGGTGCTCCGTGGGATGTTCAAAGTTTCTGATATTTTTTTATAACCTAACCCTGATCTGTACTTCTCCCCAACTTTGTCCCTGACCTGTTTGGAGAGTTCCTTGGTCTTTATGGTTCTGCTTGCTTGGTGGTGCCCCTTGCTTAGTGGTGTTACAGACTCTGGGGCCTTTCAGTACAGATCAGATCATGTGACAGATCATGTGACACTTAGATTGCACACAGGTGGACTTTATTTAACGAATTATGTGACTTCTGAAGGTAATGGGTTGCACCAGATCTTATTTAGGGGCTTCATAGCAACGGGGCGAATACATATGCACGCACCACTTTTCCGTTTTTTGGGGGGGGGAATCTGGACTATTTTGTGTATGTCCATTACATGAAATCTAAATAAAAATCTATTTAAATTACAGGTTGTAATGCAACAAAATAGGAAAAACGCCAAGGGAGATTAATAGTTTTGCAAGGCACTGTGGAACATCCGTTAGCAGAGGTAGCTGATTGGATGGCCATGTATTAGGAGGGAGACTGCCTAACCACCAAGCTGCCAGATCCTTGTTATTCTGTAGCATTGCTGTTAAACAAAATAGAGCAACCAATGCAAAATAGAGAAACCAATGCAAAATCTATAGTACTCCTCAATCTGTTAGGAATAATTGTGTGGAGAAAAACAAACATTCTGTTATTGGATTAGCCTACAAAGGAAAACTTCCCATGTAATTCAACGACACATTTATTATACAGTAAGTAAGAAATATGGAAATTAGTTATGTTAAATTGAGTTATATAACATAATGACAATATATCAGAGCGGGTAACAGGAGCATTCTCGCTTTACTTGCTGGGTGCCCTGCCAGATATGAAAATGACTTGAAATGAAATCCCACGTTCAAGAACATTGGGAAACAGCGGCACTCCAAAATGTTTTTAAAGACATCCCCTCATTTCATCTTTTTACTTTCAGCCGGGCAGGCTAACGCGTTTCAGCAATTATGCCTTCATCAGAGCATCAGGACATGTGCTAAAGCCATTGTTTTTATGCAAGGGTAGCCTAGTGGTTAGAGCGTTGGACTAGTAACCGGAAGGTTGCAAGTTCAAACCCCCAAGCTGACAAGGTACAAATCTGTCGTTCTGCCCCTGAACAGGCAGTTAACCCACTGTTCCTAGGCCGTCATTGAAAATAAGAATTTGTTCTTAACTGACTTGCCTAGTTAAATAAAAAAAAGTGCTTAGGTGCACAGGGCAGTGCATAGTGGTATTCAAAACATTAGTCAACCAACAATTGTTACAATATACAGTAACAGTCAAAGGTTTCGACACACCTACTCATTCAAGGGTTTTTCTTTATTTTTTACTATTTTCTACATTGTTGAATAAAAATGAAGATTATCAAAACTATGAAATAACACATATGGAATCATGAAGTAACCAAAAATAGTGTTAAACAAATCAAAATATACCCTCTGCTTTGATGACAGCTTTGCACACTCTTGCCATTCTCTCAACCAGCTTCATGAGGTAGCCACCTCGAATGCATTTCAATTAACAGGTGTGCCTTGTTATTAAAAGTTCATTTGTGGAATTTCTTTCCATCTTAATGTGTTTGAGCCAATCAGTTGTGTTGTGACAAGGTGGTGGTACATCCGTTCTGCCAGTCACATTCTGTTAAAGTTCCCCAAAGCACACACATCCCTGGGTCGCTTTCTGTGATGTATTGTTGTCTCTACCTTCTTGCCCTTTGTGCTGTTGTCTGTGCCCAATAATGTTTTTACCCTGTTTTGTGCTGCTGTCATGTTGGGTTGCTACCATGTTGCTGTCGTCATGTGTTGCCGCCATGCTGTTGTTGTCTTAGGTCTCTCTTTATGTAGTGTTGTGTTGTCTCTCTTGTCGTGATGTGTGTTATGTCCTATATTTTTATTTCATTTTTTAAAATTATTATTTAAAAAATTTAATCCCCATGTCCCCGCAGGGGGCCTTTTGCCTTCTTTTTTTTTTGCTCTCATGAGAACCGCCACAGGAAAGGAAGACCCAGAGTTAGAATTGCAGCCCAAATAAATGCTTCACAGAGTTCAAGTAACAGACATCTCAACATCAAAGAAACCACTACTAAAGGACACAAATAATAAGAAGAGACATGCTTGGGCCAAGAAACACGAGCAATGAACATTAGACTGGTGGAAATCTGTCCATTGGTCTGATGAGTCCAAATTTGAGATTTTTGGGTCCAGCCACTGTGTCTTTGTGAGACGCAGAGTAGGTGAACAGATGATCTCTGCATGTGTGGTTCCCAATGTGAAGCATGGAGGAGGAGGTGTTATGGTGTGGGGGTGCTTTGCTAGTGACACTTGTCAGGGATTTATTTAGAATTCAAGGCACACTTAACCAGCCTGGCTACAACAGCATTCTGATGCGATATACCATCCCATCTGGTTTGCGCTAAGTGGGACTATAATTTGTTTTTCAACAGGACAATGACCCAAAACACACCTCCAGGCTGTGTAAGGGCTATTTGGCCAAGAAGAAGAGTGATGTAGTACTGCATCAGATGACCTGGCCTCCACAGTCACCTGACCTCAACCCAATTGAGATGGTTTAGGATGAGTTGGACCAAAGAGTGAAAGAAAAGCAGCCAACAAGTGCTCAGTATATGTGGGAACTCCTTCAAGAATGTTGGAAAAGCATTCCAGGTGAAGCTGGTTGAGAGAATGTCAAGAGTGTGCAAAGCTGTCATCAAGGCAAAGGGTGGCTACTTTGAAGAATCTCAAATATATTTTGATTAGTTTAAAAACTTTTTTGGTTACTACATGATTGTATATGTGTTATTTCATAGTTTTGATGTCTTCACTATTATTCTACAATGTAGAAAATAGTAAAAAATAAAGAAAAACCCTTGAATGAGTAGGTGTGTCCAAACTTTTGACTGGTACTGTATATGTGACCAACTGCCTTGATTCAGTCTTATGTATCATGTATCGACATTTTAAATTGTGTGTTTTACATTGGATAAAACCAGAGACACAGAGCTACAAAATGGTATATCATAAACTGCATTTGAGGAACAATAGGAAAGTTATTCTGCTTTGAAATTTGAACAACTTGTAACCTGCTGTAGAGCTCTTCTTTGTCTACACCCATTCAGCATCATTCACACCCTCTTAAGCTTTAGCCACACCCAAACTCTGACCATTTTACTCGCCCTAGCAAAGCTGGTTAGGCTGTTTTCATGTTATCCAGAGTGTTGGTGACTACCTGTGCTGCTGGCAACAAGTTAATTGCGCTTTTTTGCCGACGTTTTACTGACACCGACCATATTCAATAACTGTTGAGCGTTCGTAAATTCATCAGTTATTTTGCACTCTGGCACACTCAGATGAGAGTGCTCTGAAATCAGAGTAGATGGCCAGACTGAATTTACGAATGCACCCGAAATGGTTACTTGTAGTCTTTTGTAAAAACATATAGCTAATTATCTAAACAATTAACCATATTCCCAACTCATGACGTTACTACCCTGCATGAATCTGCAGGTAGCTAACCAACCAGGTTCAATGTTAGCTAGCCAAGCAAATGGCTTTGAGATACGAATAATAAGACCATACGCGTAATGTTAGCTAGCGATCGAGCCAGCTAATGTTAGCTAGCAAGCTAACAGTACACTTTAACTTGAAATGAAAAGACTGTCAAAATTAGAAGCGTGTAATATCTGAAAATGTAGCTAGCTAGACTATCTTACCCGTGGCCTGAAACCTGAGTAGATAGCCAGAGCGAATTTACCAGCTACATCTATCAACAGTTGTTGCAGTGACATTCTATTGAAACGGACACTTGCATAGTGGAGTCTTTTGTTAAGACATGTAGCTAGCTAGCTAGCTAAACAATTAACCATAAACCAACTCATGATGTTCCTACCCTGCATGAATCTGCAGGTAGCTAACCAACCAGGTTTAATGTTAGCTAGCTAATATTAAGCTATAACTAGCCAAGCAAAAGCCTCTGAGATACGAATAATAAGATCATACATGTAACGTTAGTGAACCAGCCAGCTAACTAACAATACACTTTAACATAAAAAAACATTAAAAAAACAACACTTTCTGGCAAAATTAGATATGTGTAATATCTGAAAATGTAGCTAACTAGCTATCTTACCCATATACATCATGGATGGATGCGTCTTCTGTCACAGATGCCATGGTTGCCCTTAGTTTGAAGATGTAATCTGGAGATATGTGTTTTCTCCATCTCCTTAACTATCATCCTTGAAATCCACTGATTTCAAAACTCGGTCCTCCAGAAAGTGGAGAACAGCACGTATATATATTTTTTAAAAGCTGCATTAGACATGATTACCTACACATACTGACCAGCTCAAATTGATAGAAGCGTGCTCTATGGCACACTAATCCATCATCTCTCGGCATGTCCAACCCACTCATTATCTCAGCCAATCACGGCTAGCGGAAAGGTTGCTGGCTTTTTTTGTGGCTAAACCAACTAGGCTCGTATTTTTATTTATTTATTCGTATCTACAGATGGCATACAAGTTTGTTATCAAGGCACATGAAAGATCACATGTTCCAGAAGGCATTTCTGCCAAAAAACACATTTTGATTTAAAAAAAGTTTACGTTAAAATGTAGTGGCCCACAACATACGCCTAGTTTCCTGAAACGGGTCACATATACAAATACCCAGATCAGCAGAATAAACTCAAATAACATATCAATTTAATATCAATTTTTTGAACGGGCCTGAACAAGAAATCATAATTTAGACCTCGAGGGTGCATGGTATTTAATCCATCAGTCCAAAGCATTTTAGAGCGGTTGCCACTTCTGATGGATGTGACCTGTTCCAGAAAGGGATTTTCCGCCAGAGGCTGGAGCATCAGCTCTGTTTGTAGAATTGGCCAGTGTTTTAGGATTTCACTTTTGATTTTGTTTGAACAATGATTGTTACAAAGCACAGTTATGACGTGCTGTCCTTTTAGGGCTTCTGAGCTAGGAGGTGGGAGCGCTGAATGACAGGTCTATAACATCCTCTGTTAGCAAACTTGTGTGTAATTTCCTTTGCCAGAGCGTCAGACTCATTCAGTGTAGAGCAGTTGCGTCTCAGGTGTAGAAACTGGCCAGTCGGGATAGTGGTTTTGAGATATCTCGGATGATAACTATTGAAGTGGAGGACAGTATTCCTCTGTTGGTTTCCAATAGATCGTAGTTTGGATTTTGTTAGCATCATCCTTGAATATTTTGAGATCTAGGAAGTTGATACTGTTGGGGCCACTTTCAACAGTGAATTGAAGGAAAGTCGTTGTGTTGATCAGATAACGGACAAAGTAATTAAGATTCTCTTTAGATGAACCCCAAAATAAAATTGTAGTCAATGTAGCGCTTGGGGAAGAAAAGGTTTAGTCTTTATTTTTAACATAAACTGCCTCCCAATTTCAAGAGCTCCAACAGAAAGTAATCAGGGGGATTTACAGTCGTCACGTGACTTTAGGAATTTGGCAATCGATTGTAGGCCTTCAGCATGGGGAATAAAAGTGTACAGACTGGCCACATCTAATGTCACAAGTAGTACATCGTAATCAATTTGACAGTCATTTAAGCAGTTGAGTAGATCTTTTGTGTCTTTTAAAAATGATGGCAACTTGAAAACCATAACTTTCAGGGAAAAAAAAATCTATGAATTTTGAAAGGGGCTCTGTGACTGATCCTGTCGCTGATAATAGGTATGGGTGAAGGCTGAGTCAGGTTCTTATGTACTTTCAGAAGGGAATAGATAACTGGGGTGACTGGATAGGTGACATTTAGGAACTCGTATTCACGCTTGGTGATCCAGCTTTGGTGAGACGCATGTTGTAACATGCCATCAATTTCGGATTTTAAAGAAGCAATAGGGTCACTTCGCAAAGGTTGATAGGAACCAGACAGTTTCAGATGCTTTCTATTTTCAGAATTATAATAGCTCATGTCCATAACAACTATTGCTCAACCTTTGTCCTCTGGTTTTATGACCATGTCCTTATTCTCCTGGAGATGTTTTAGTGCTTGTCTTTTGGCTGGAGGAAGATCGTGATATTGGGGTCCCTGGTCATTTTTTTTATTTACAGTTTCCCATTCATTTTCAACCAGTCTGCCAAACAAGGTGACAAGTGGGCTTGTATGGGTAGGGAATACAAACGATGAGGGTTTTGAGAAAGAGCGAGGAATAGGGGAGGGACCGCTGTGTTGGGGTTCCCCTTTCTTTGTAGGGTCTTTCGATATGTTGCTTGTACTGGATCTGTTCAGACGGGAAAATAAATATTTCAGGTGCAGTTGTTGCATGAATTTGTAGGTATCCACCTTCAATTTGAAGGCTTTCATGTTTTGATTAGTGGATAAAGACTGTCCCTTACTTAGCATAGACTCCTGCGTCAGTGTCAAGGATGTTTTGTAGAGGTTCAGGACAGGAACTTGCCTGTCCTGGGTGACCACCTTAGTGGACCCCATGCCCCATCTGCCCCTCCTGGTCTTCTTCTTCTTGGTGGTTGGTGTCTGGCTGGGTGGATAGCTCGGTCTTCCGCAAAAGGGGGTGCATGGTCTCATTGTCTGTGTCACTTGGAGTGCTCATCTGGTGATCGGTTGAGAAGAGATTGCCACCTGTCTGTCTGCATGTGTATCTTGTGTTTGTTCCCTGGCGGTTGTTGTTATTCCAGTCATAGACTTTGTTGTCTTTGTAGGCCTTTAAGTCCCTCATTTTATCCCCCAATACTGCTGTAATTGTTTTTTTAGCATCTCAATGGAGGTGGTCATTTCTCAAGCAAATTCAGCTGTGTCATCTGATTTAGGGAGTTCTTTGATTTTGCATTCTGCCTTTTACATACAGTTTTCAGTAAGATGCACTTACTGCAGCAGTTTTGCATAGATCCATATAGCTATGGGTGCCTCCGTCCGACAAAACTACACTTCCCAAGTTATGCATTCACACAGGTGTTCAGAGCATGCTAGATACACTACATAACCAAAAGTGTGTGGACACCTGCTCGTCAAACATTTAATTCCAAATTCATGCGCATTAATATGGGGTTGGTCGCCCCTTTGCTGATATAACAGCCTCCACTCTTCTGGAAAGGCTTGCCAATACAACATTTCTGCAGGGACTTGCTTCCGTTCAGCCACAAAAACATTTGTGAGGTCGAGCACTATTAGGCATGGCTCGCAGTCGGCGTTCCAATTCATCCCAAAGGTGCTCGATGGAGTTGAGGTCAGGGCTCTGTGCAGGCCAGTCAAGATCTTCTACACCAATCTCGACAAACCATTTCTGTATGGACCTCGCATTGTCATGCTGAAACAGGAAAGGGCCTTCCCTAAACTGTTGCCAGGAAGTTGGAAGTACAGAATCATCTAGAATGTCATTGTATGCTGTAGCGTTAAGATTTCCCTTCACTGGAACTAAGCGGCCTAACCTGAACCATGAAAAATAGCCCCAGCCTTATTACTCCTCCACCAAACTTTACAGTTGGCACTATGCAGTTAGGCAGGTAGCGTTCTCCTGGCATCTGCCAAACCGAGATTTGTCCATCGGACTGCCAGATGATGAATCATGACTCATCACTCCAGAAAACGCATTTCCACTGCTCCAGAGTCCAATTGCTTTACACCACTCCAGCTGATGCTTGGCATTGCGCATGGTGATCTTAGACTTTTGTGTGGCTGCTTGGCCATGGAAACCCATTTCAGGAATCTCCCGACGAACAGTTATTGTGCTGATGTTGCTTCCAGAGGCAGTTTGGAACTCGGTAGTGAGTGTTGCAACCGAGGATATGCGTTTTTTTACGCACTACGCGCTTCAGCCCACACCTGTCCCGTTCTGTGAGCTTGCGTGGCCTACCACTTCGCGGCTGACACGTTGTTGGCCCAAGACATTTCCACTTCACAATAACAGTACTTACAGTTAACCAGGCCACTTTTGCAGGGAAGAAATTTTACGAATGGAATTATTGGAAAGGTGGCATCCTATGACCATGGCACCTTGAGAATCACTGAGCTCTTCAGTAAGGCCATTCTACTGCCAATGTTTGTCTATGGATATTGCATGGCTGCGTGCTCGATTTTATACACCTGTCACCAACGGGTTTGGCTGAAATAGCCGAATCCACTAATTTGAAGGGGTGTCCACATACTTTTGTATATATAGTGTAGCTAATTAGCGCAGGTGGACGACTCGTCTTCCGTCTGTTTTCTTTAAACAAGCACTGTAACATGGAGATAAGGCTGTGTGGGAACACTAGCCCAAACAAGGTGTGTATCAATTTAACCTTCTGTTTTTGAAAATTATTTGTTGTTGATATGAAAGATAAGGTCCTTATGCTTCCAAAACAGTATCGCAAGTGACGGGCGTTGATGTTCAGATTGAGCGTCGGGGCTCTTAACAAAAACCCCCCTGTACAGAAGAAGCCTTCATCCAATGACTCTTATGTGTAATTGCTTTAATCAATAATGAGAACCTCAAGGTTAAAAGTGCACTTGTTTAGTATCTGCTCCCATCTGGTATGCCAATAATACCATCAGCATATTTTCAATGTCATCTTATGTTTCTATAGTTCAGTTTCTATAGTTCAGAATAGAACGTGCACAGATTTCACCTGTCTCTTGTCCATGATAGAATGCTGGCCAGTCTAATAGTAAAAATACTTTTGAGCTATCTGTTCTTCACTATAAATTTTTTTTGATAACTTTTACTTCACTACATTTCTAAAGAAAATAATGTACTTTTTACTCCATACATTTTCCTGACACCCAAAAGTACATTGTGAATACTTAGAAAGACAGGAAATTGTCAAATTCACACACATCAAGAGAACATCCCTGGTCATCCCTACTGCCTCTGACCTGGAGGACTGACTAAACACATGCTTCATTTGTAAATGATATCTGAGTTTTGGAGTGTGCCCCTGGCTATCTGTAAATTTAAAACAAAAACAAGAAAATGGTGCCATCTGGTTTGCTTAATATGAAGAATTTGAAATTATTTTGATACTTAAGTATATTAAAAACGAAATACGTTTACTGGTGTCCTAGTATTTTAATGGGTGACTTTTACTTGAGTCATTTTCTATTAAGGTATCTTTACTTTTTCTCAAGTATGACAATTGGTTACTTTTTCCACCACTGACCATAGGGAGGAAATTGTTGGCATTCCTCAATACTGAAGCAAACATAGCAGTTTGTCCATAGTGACACAAGAGGGGGGAAAGTCCCCAACAAGCAAACACATATCCCCCCCCCCCCCCCCCCACACACACACACACACACACACACGATTCACGGGCTATCCTCTTCCACCGCCTAGTTATACTATGCTAGTTCTATCTCTCTATATTACTTCTATACAGTCTACCATCCAATAGCCTACTCCGTGCAGAGTCGTTTCATTACAGAGCAGTAATAATAGTATGCCAGATTCCATTCAATAGGAGAAGAAGACTAAAATAATTAGTCCAAAGTAAAGGAGTAAGTGACCCGTTTCAAAATGGAACAGCGATAATGTTATAGGGAAGACATTTAGTAATGCGCAACTTCATCCAAAGTTTTGCATGCCGGCTGATGTTCTTACGTTGATTTGCAAGACATCCACATACATGGCTACTTCCAGATGCCATTTGATTTGACACGACCATACTATACCACAGGCAGACAGTGACAACATCCTACAGGACACTTGGTGTCAATCTTTTTTTTAACGAAGAGAGCACGACTATAGCCAACTATAACAACAATACAGTAGGTACTAGAAGGCGTATGTCATTGCTTAGAACCAAACTGGAAGGGGAGAGACGTAAAACAAAAACCATACGTCGATGTTAATAGATGAGCATTAAATAACATACGAACATATGGTTAAAGGGGTGGTCACAATGTGCAGAATAAACATCACCCACAGTGAGAAAGGAAGATCGATATATTGTCGCAACAAAATGCATCCCGCCTCAAGTATCAGGTCTATAACGCAGCCTAAAGGATAGCAGCAACATTCTGACAGCATCGCTACATTGTAGACACGATACTTATTCGGGTCCGTGTTGTTATGAACAATCAACCAACCGTTGACCAAACATTGAAATGTTTCAATAACTGTTTGAAAACATATTATAACCGTGGAACAAGTGAATACATGTTATAACACTCATGTAAAATACTTTATCAATGACAAATAACTTCGTACGTACGCGCAGAGGAGGTGGATCAATTAAAGGAATCATTAAAGGAATTAGCAGCGAGGGAAATTACAAAGAAGAGAAGATGTGAAATGTACACTTTTTTAATATAACGTACCTTTCATGTGAAAAACAAATCCTAATTCCTTTTCAAAAACAATGAATCCGATCAAGTTGCATCAAAACGCTATAGTACATCCAATTTTGTCGTCAGCAAATGCAGACTAAAGTTTTAAATTTAAACGGGGATTACACGCGTGTGTCGAGCGCCAGACTTCTATCCCTTTGGAACAGTAATAAGTAGGAATACATGTGGAAGGTGGAAGGGTGGCTTCAAACCATGGATAGGGGGGTTAGTACAGATTTGATATACTTTAGTAGTTGTTTTAATACCGATTGTTATTCCGTGAAAATATCCGTAAATGCATGTCTATTTTAATAGTCCAAGTATTCTCCTAGAGATATTTCGTTGCTCTTTTGATATCTCTTAAGACTATGTAGATCGCAGGCAACTGCTCCCCCCTCAACGACTACCAGTTGGTATCGCCCACGGCTGCCTGTCATTCCATTCCTCCGGTCCCATGATTCCATACTGTAGCAGTGCAGTAGTATTTTGGAAGCCTGGTGGCACGGAGTGGGTAATACTGTATTTAGTAATCTATTCTTGAAGGGAATGTCCACTCAAAAACTATATTTTGATATTTTTTTCATTAGTACACTGTTGATAGTCCCTAAATGTTTTGTATGTCAGCAGTCAAGTTTTCAAGATGTTTGACTTTCAAGAAGCAAAGTGTCATGGGCCACATCATCACGATGATACAAAATGACATGTATAGGTATAGAGTTTGAAACAGTCAACGTTTCTGCTTGATTTTAGATGTATAAGTCATAGGCTACTGGAATCATAATATGGATGGGGAGAAGATAATAAATACACCAGATTTTTTAAGTAAGGATCATCCAAGAATGTCATCAGAAATGTAGACTACTACAGTAGACAATAGGATAGTAGATTATAGGCTGCACATTGCAGAACTGGTTTGGTTTTAGAGAGAAGCTGCTTGTCTGTATTTTCCCATTGTGAAGAAATTACATGTGGTGTGACCCTAAAAAGCTCCTGTTACAATGGACTCTGGAGGACCATAAGATTTTATCCTGCTAGTCCAGAGCACCTCCCCTTACAACAGGTCAGGAAATGCTCCGGAAAAGAGACAGTCTGCGTCCTTAACGGAACCCTATTCTCTTTATAGCTAGTCCATTATTCTTGACCAGAGCCCTATGGGCCCTGGTTACCCTATGTGTCCAGGTTAAAGTTAGTGCAGTAAATAGGGAATATTGGGTGCCATTTGGGACACAGCCAGAGTTTTGGAAACGTATAGTGGGGACAACAAGGACCTAGTTTGAGAAAAGTGCTCCAAAATCCTGCTAATGCACACAGTATATGCTGTAAATAAGACAGCATTTTCTATGTGTCCTAGACTAAGTTTAGTCTTGCGGACCAGACTTTCTCCCCAAGCTCTATGCAACAGCCTCTGGACGGGGTTAGACTGAATTATATGAAAAGGAACCCTCAAGGAATACATTCAGTTTATTAGGTACATCACCCCATTCACAAAAATGGTTCGCTCCTCCAGACAGTGGGTCACGTTGCAGTAGCTTGCTATATAAAGCAGGCAGACAGGCATCGAGGCATTCAGTTGCTGTTCGATTTAATGTTATAATGGGCAAAATGAGTGACCTATGCGACTTTGAGCATTGTATCATCGTCAGTGCCAGGTGCGCTGGTTCCAGTATCTCAGAAACGGCCGGCCTCCTAGGCTTTTCACGCATGACAGTGTCTAGGGTTTACCGAGAATGATATGACAAACAAAAAACATTGTCAGTGGCAGTCCTGTGGGCGAAAACAGCTCATTGATGAGAGGTTGAAGGAGAATGGCAAGAATCATGCAAGCTAACAGGCGGGCCACAAACAGGCAAATAACGAAGCAGTACAAACAGCAGTGAGCAGAACGGCATCTCAGAACGCACAACTTGTCGGTCCTTGTCACGGATGGGCTATTGCAGCAGATGACCACACAGGTTCCACTCCTGTCAGCTAAAAACAAGAAGATGCAGCTCCAGTGGGCACGCCATCAACACTGGGAAATTGAGTAGTGGAAAAACATCGCCTGGTCCGACGAATCCCGGGTCCTGTTGCGATATGCTGATGACAGTCAGGATTTGGCGAAAGCAGTATGAGTCCATGACCCCATCCTGCCTCGTGTCAACGGTACAGGCTGGTGGCTGTGGTGAAGTGGTGTGTTTTCCTGGCACACATTAGGTCCCTTGATACCAATTGAGAAACATTTGCATGCCCCAAGGAATTCAGGCTGTTCTGGAGGGTGGTCTGACCTGGCACTAGATGTGTGAACCTAATAAATTGGCCACTGGGTGTATGTCAATGTATGTTTAATACTTCCATCAAAATATGTTTTATTATTTTATGAATCATCTCACAGCCCTGCAACTAGGGCTGTTGCGGTGACCATATTACCGCCACACCAGGAGTCATGAGTCATGACCGCGGTAAAATTCCACCTGACTCTGACTCTGGACATGTGTTGGTAAAATCCAACTTGCTAAATACCTGAGCTAATGGCCTGGTATTTAGTGCTCTGTTGTCCCTCTAACAACTCTGACATCAATGCAAATGCAATCAAAATTCACATCATAAAAACAGCATCAATTTTTTAAAACTCACCTCACTGTGATGATCAATTTGAAGAGATACTTAACATGTGAGACTGGCAGTTTTGACCAGCTGACAAAATGTCATGACCGCCACAGCCCTACCTGCAACACTTTCGTAAGAGAGAGAATGTCTAGTTTACAACCCTCAACCAATCACAAGGCTGGAATACTTTCCTTTGAAGTTTCCTTCCTCGTCTTGCCTTTTCCTGTATAATGTCATCATCAGTAATGGCAACATGGTCAACTTGGAGTAGGCTGCATCCCAAATGGCACCCTATTCCCTATATAGTGTACTACTTTTGACCAGGGCCCATAGTGCAGTAAATAGTGCACTACAGAGGATAGGGTGCCATTTGGAATGTACAGGTGATCTCTGATCTGCCCCTCTTTGTTGCTCTGTTGACATGTAATTAGGGCAACCATAGAAATATAATTACTAGAGAAGAAAAAGCCCCTCAGACAACAATTAATTTATACTTGAATGGGAGTGCTCATTCTAGTAATTTTATTTATATGGACCCAACCCAGTGCAGACTGCCTGCCTGTCAGTGTAGAGAAATGGAGTGGCCAACATGAAAAGGGGCATGGTCGGAAGTGTGCCTACTCAGGCCATGCTAAACCCCCTTGGCCCTGCTCCTAGTGCTTTGATGTGACTGTAGAAAAATATGGGCCCTGTGAACTACAAAGCCACCGAGACCATTCACCCCAGGACCCATAGACCACAAATCCCCATTCCCTGTCCTGTCTGTCTCCACCGCAGAGCTACTCAGGTTACCAGGCCTACTCTGAGACATAGAAGTAGGGATCGTAGCAATCGAGGAAACACAAGCTAATTTATTAGGACAGGATCCAGTGGAAAGCTGAGTCACCTGTCATTACGGTTGTTTATACCATATTCAACAGACTATTACAACAGGTAGCCTGGCTTATTGTACACACACACACACACACACACACACACACACTAATATACCTGGGCATCACTTATCTTGTGACCTTGTGAGTGATTAAACTCTGTTACTAAACCCATTCTATCCCTGAGCCCCCACTAATGTGATAGTCCTAATGTGTTACAGTCATCACACATCTCCCCCTAAACCACCCTACTCCAACCCACCCCTCCTGTCCGCCTCCCCCACCCTCCTGCCCGTGTCTGAAAGATTTGTCTTGATTTGATTAGTTGTTCCAAGCCGGAGGGAGAGGAGAGAGAGGTGGGCTTTTTGTTGGGGCATAATCACACTAATTGAAATGACTCCCCCCTGCGTCTCTCTCCGGTCCCTTCCCCTTGCCCCCCCCCCCCCCCCCCCCCCCCCCCCACCTGTCTGCTTTCCCCTTCTCTACTTTTCCTCCCGCTTTACTCCTTTGTCTCTCCCAGTCTCAGGTTAGGTTGAGTAGACCAGAGGTTCCGTCATTATGGAAAGCCCTTGAAGAGAGCTCTGCCTTTCGCCTTAATGAGCAACATGCTGCTTCACATTGAAATGTGTCCCTAGCCAGTAATGAAACGTCTGTACACATGTATCATTTAGTATTTTGGAAATTATGCGGCATAAGTGTGTACGTGTCTGTTTGTTTGTTTGTGAGAGAGAGAGAGAGAGAGAGAGAGAGAGAGAGAGAGAGCGAGAGAGAGAGAGAGAGAGAGAGCGCTCATGGTTGGGTGATATGATCTGAATAATTTCACTTGTGGGAAGGCGTTGGTTATACGTCTTTTATTATCTTCCCTTGTTTTAGCTCTTCTCCAAAGATCTAAATACAAGTGCTGTCCATCGCAACACATTCAAAATTCTCAGTACCACAGTTATCATGTGTTCAATATCACATCCTATTCAGTCTTTCCTTTAGAATAACACCATTGTCACCAAGCTACCTGCTTGAAGTCATTCTTCTTTACGTAACACTTTGTGTCATTGCCTTGAGTGGGATGCTTTAGAGAATTCTTCTTTCCTACTTCGACAACAACGGGCATCTGTTTTTCCAAACCCTTGGAGCCTGCTTTGAAATCAGAGAAGGCAAGCAGTATAAAAATGAAAGCCGAGAGCAGATGTTCTCTAATTGCTGGTCTTTGGGGCTGAGTCTTATGTAAGAACGATGTGGATGCTACCATGATTACGGATAATCCACTATAAATTAATGTTAAATCATGTTTTGTGTCATGTTGGAGTCACTTTTATTGTTAATAAGAATAAAAAATGTTTCTAAACACTTATACATTAATGTGGATGCAAACATGATTACGGATCATTCTGAAAGAATCGTGAATAATGATGAGTGAGAAAGTTACAGAGGGTCAAAGATCATAACCCCAAGACATGTTAACCTCTCACCTTTACCAATAACAGGGGAGGTTAGCATGTCTTGGGGGTATGATATTATTGAAGATTCAATCAAGATTATCCATAATCATGGTAGCATCCACATTAATGTATAAGTGTTTAGAAACATATTCTATTCCTCTTCCTAATATTGAGTTGCACCCCCTTTTGCCCTCGAAACAGCCTCAATTCATCGGGGAATGGACTCCACAAGGTTCGAAAGCGTTCCACAAGGATGCTGGTCCATGTTGACTCAAATGCTTCCCACAGTTGTGTCAAGTTGGCTGGATGTCCTTTGGGTGGTGGACCATTCTTGATACACACTGGAAACTGCTGAGAGTGAAAAACCCAGCAGCGTTGCAGTTCTTGACACATTCAAACCGGGGCACCCGGCACCTACTACCAAACCTCGTTCTTTCGTCTTGATCATTCACCATCTGATTGGCACACATACACAATCCAATAAAGGCTTAAAAATCCTTATTTGACCTGTCTCCTCCCCTTCATCTACACTGATTGAAGTGGATTTAACAGGTGACATCAATAAGGATTATAGCTTTCACCTGGACTCACCTGGTCAATCTGTCATGGAAAGAGCAGGTGTTCCTAAGGTGTTTCTAACATTTTGTACACATTCTGTAATATATGTTGGAATGTATTTAAAATGTATTAAATATAAATATTTTTAAATGCATTATTTTGCCAATCCTAAAATGTTTTATCAAAAAATATATTTTACATTTTAAAAAATCCATATGGGTACCACCAGAACTTTTATGGGCCTCTTGATCTAGATCTTAAAGTAGTCTCTGAGCTCCAAAAACAAGCCCAATAAAAATTGTCCTTGTTTTGGTTGGGGTTTGCTAATAGATTTGAAAGCTATTTTTTTCTGTGTGTTCCACGACAAGGTCCCCCTGTACTCCAGCCTGCTTTCAAATGGAATGGTTTCATTTCACTTCACAATATTGTGAATGTAAACAGAACAATTATGTCTCAAATCTAAGCTACTTGTACTCACCAAGTAAGTAACGGTCCAACCATTCCAAGTATCTTCTAAAATGGCATCCCTGCATGACCCCAATATAGGATATAATATTGGGATATAATAGGATATAATACAATATAATATTGTGGCAGCAGTACCCATCTATACTCATCTCATCAGGCAAACAAGGGGCAGATGGTCGGTCAGCTGAGAATTCAATCTACCCCATCATCTTACCCCTCTGGGGAGTGATAGGAAGGGTTGAGGGGGAGATGGGGGAGAGGAGGGAGGGTGGAGGCAGAGAGGATGGAGGAAGGTAGGAGAGGTAAGAGGGGGAGGCAGGTAAGAGGGTTGAGGGGGAGGGGGAGGCAAGGAGGGGAGGGGGGAGGTGGGAGGTTAGGCAGGAGAAAGGGAGGAGGGGGAGGTTAAAGAAGGAAGAGAGGGAGACAGCAAACTAAGGGAGGAGGGAGGGGAGGAGGGAGGGGAGGATAGAAGGAGAGGATAAACAGTGTTCAGGGGTGAAAAAAGGGTCATTCAGCTGATTGAATACAACTCCACACTAACTGATCTGCTGTTATTGGGTTTCTTACATGATTATGACATGGTAATGGATTTAGCCATCTGACTGAATTGATCAAAAATGTGTTGAATGGTGGCCATAAGGTGCTTAGAGAGATATGCACTCATGGAGAAGCAGTGTCACTAAGTGATCGAAAGCAGTAGTAGGAGCAACGTAGCGACTTCAAATCTACTCACAATAGTATCTTGTTAAGTTAGCCTTTAGTTGTGTATAAAAATCCTCATCTGATGGAGATAAGAAAAGATGGTGATGATATCTGTGTGCGCAGAGGCCCCGGCGCATTGTAACAGTCTGTCTTACAGAGACACACAGAAGTGGATCCCTGCAGAAAGAAAGAAAGAATGCAGGGATGAGGAGACATTGATTTTAGTCATTGTGCCAAAGCCTTTTTCCTTCCACTGCTGTCGGCAGAATCCATATGTCATTAGTCTTCCTCCACAGCACTGATGCCATAATAATGCTGTAAGTCATTAGGCATACGTTATCTAGCCTAATGATATCTAGCCTCACAAATACAGCCTGTTTTTACTGTGGTTATATTAAATGTATATACCGGTATTTATATTATTATTTGTAAATGTGTGTGCTATTAACATTATGTATATAATACTACACTCTTTTTTGAGTAAGCCCTTTGCCTTAAAAACTGCATCATCACTGGTACAGAGTACTGAGTACAGTACTGTACAGTGCCAGGGACATTGGGCAGAAAAACCATTACATTAGTTAAGTGTAGAATAAAACATTTGAGCTGAAAGACCGATTGTTCACCAATAAAAGACTAATTCAGAAAAACAATAACTACCTTGATGGTGTTATTGTTAGGTTCAGACAATTCCCTCTGTATCGCCAAGACAAAGAGGTCAGGCATCGCTAGTGGAAGCCATGCCATACACACACACACACACACACACACACACACACACACACACACACACACACACACACACACACACACACACACACACACACACACACACACACACGCGCACACACACACACACACACGCACACGCACACGCACACGCACACACACAGACTGTCCTCAACATCATTCTATCTCTCCTCTCTGGAGAATGGCACCACAAAGAGCCAGAAAGCCCAGCACCAGACGGTACAGCAACACTGAAGAGAGAATGGACAATGGGCACCTCTGAACCAGTCCTTTCACCACCATCAGAGCCCATGTACGAAGGCCTGAGGCTGTGTCCCAAATGGCACCATATGCCCTATAGTGTACTGCTTTTGACCAGGACCCATAGGGCACGATATAGGGGTATAGGGTGCCATTTGGAATGCACACTGAGTCAGCTCAAACCCTCTACAGTACAGAATGTAGCGTTTTATTGCATCATGAACCAGTCCTTTCTCTTCTCATCAAGCCTAGGAGCAGAGGAAGAAGGCCTGGATAGAGATGATGCCACTGTCTTGTCCTTCTTTATGTCATCCTTGCCTGTGACCATGCACGAATAGGCCTGAGTCAGCCCAGACCCACTAACAAAGAATATAGTGCTAGGCTCCTTGTCATTGCACTGTTATCTGTGGCAGTGACGTCATACCTTTCATCACTTAGTCACAATTAGTCAAACAAAACATTTAGTTCATCTGTGTGTGAGACAGAGTGGCAGGACCAGGAAGGCGACCTTAAGGATAGGAACAGTCACGAATCGGACGCATTCCAGCTAGAATAAAATATAACATCCTCATAACCCGGAAACCCCAACCTCCTTTCTCCTTGAATCGTTGATATATACTTTCTAAGGCTGTCAGAGGTATGATGTGAAACACATTCTCCAAAGATTTGTCATCTACACGGAACAATAATATTAACACAACATGTAAAGTGTTGGTCCCATGTTTCAGGAGCTGAAACCAAAGATCCCAGACGTACTCGCAAAAATCTCTCAAATGTTGTGCACAAATGTATTTACATCCCTGTTAGTGAGCATTTCTCTTTTGCAAAGATAATACATTCACTTGACAGGAGTGGCATATCAAGACGCTGATTAAACAGCATTGTCATTACACAGGTGCACCTTGTGCTGGGGAAAATAAAAGGCCACTCTAAAATGTGCCGTTTTGTCACACAACACAATGCCACAGATGTCTCAAGTTTTGAAGGAGCGTGCAACTGGCATGCTGACTGCAGGAATGTCCACCAAAGCTGTTGCCAGAGAATTTAATATTCATTACTCTACCA
This sequence comes from Oncorhynchus mykiss, assembly GCF_013265735.2. Lineage (NCBI taxonomy): Eukaryota > Metazoa > Chordata > Actinopteri > Salmoniformes > Salmonidae > Oncorhynchus > Oncorhynchus mykiss. The sequence goes on along the minus strand of NC_048583.1, from coordinate 26,477,876 downwards.
TAAGCCACCTATAACATCATTTTAGAGAATTTGGCAGTACATCCAACAGACCTCACAACCGCAGACCAGGTGTTTGGCGTTGTATGGGCAAGTGGCTTGCTGATGTCAACGTTGTGAACAGATCATGGTGGTGGTGGGGTTATGGTATGGGCAGGCATAAGCTACGGACAATGAACACAATTGCATTTTATCGATGGTAATTAGAATGCACAGAGTACTGTGACGAGATCCTGAGGCCCATTGTGAGGCCCATTTTTTTTAAAGGTATCTGTGACCAACAGATGCATATCTGTATTTCCAGTCATGTGAAATCCATAGATTAGGGCCTAATTCATTTCTTTCAGTTGACTGATTTCCTCATGTGATTTTGTTTATATTTTTGTTCTGTATATAAAGGAATGGCGAGATGGAAACAGAGTCACACTTTTGAAGACCTGAGTGAATAGGTCATCAGATACTGTAAGTCCTCCACATGAAGGTGTTCTAATGCTACTAGCCTAAAATGTGCATTTTATCAGTATTTATGTTGACTTTGTGTTCTAAAACTGGATAAAGAATCAAGTGTCAAATATGCCCCTCAAGACTCGGTTCCAGGACCTTGAATGTTCTTAACATTTTATGTTACCTTGTGTATAAAAACCCCTACAACCCTTACCCTCCAACTCTACTAGTATTACCCTCTCATGTTAATCACGCTCCCCGCCCCGTCTCCTTCCTCTCCCAGGCACAGGTCCTATCTCAGCCTGTGGAGACACAACACAAGTTGTGAGGAAGCAGGGGGGAAGCTGGGAAACACAGGGGGGTGAAGACCGTGGGAGGAACGTGAGCTTGTTTCTCTCTATGATGACACTGAGAAGACAGGAGAGATTTCCCAGCCATCCCAGCCATTGCCACACATGCCAACGTGACTATTAAGCCTAAGCACAGAGAGACAGAAAGGGGGGAGAAAAAGAGAGAGGGAGGGAAGGAGAGAATCATAGAGCCAGAGATGGAGAGAAAAAGTAAGAGAGAGAGCATCCTATCTGTCATCATCTTATCCCATCAGTAGAGATGACATCACACCTGTGGGAATCCAGGTCACAACAACACCTGCAAGAACACTTTTGTCTTGGGAATACTGACCTTGACACACACACACACACGTGCATGCACACATGCGCACAAGCACAGACGCACAAATTCACAATCACGTGTGTGCGCAGCCACTCACACACAAACACACACGTGAAGTCAAGCAGGGAGTGAAATGCAGTGCATGTTTTCGTTTGTGGTCACTGACATCGTCTATGAAATGTCTGATATAGGGAGGCCAGGCAGTGTAGTGGCAGGACAACAAACTCTCCCTCAAGCTGATCGTGGACTACAGGAAAAGGAGTTCAGAACAGGCCCCCATTAACATCAACAGGGCTGTAGTGGAGAGGGTCGAGAGTTTCAAGTTCCTTGGTGTCCACATCACCAACAAACTATCATGGTCCAAACACACCAAGACAGTCATGACGAGGGCACGACAACACCTTTTCACCCTCAGGAGACTGAAAAGATTTGGCATGGGTCCCCAGATCCTCAAAAAGTTTTACAGCTGCACCAGCGAGAGCATCACCACCTGGTATGGCAACTGCTCGGCATCGGACCGTAAGGTGTTACAGAGGGTAGTGCATACGGCCCAGTCCATCACTGTGGCCAAGCTTCCTGACATCCAGGACCTACAAACTAGGCATTGTCAGAGGAAGGCCCAAAAAATGGTCATACACTCCAGTCACCTAAGTCATATACTGTTCTCTCTGCTACCGCACAGAAAGCAGTACCGGAGCGCCAAGTCTAGGTCCAAAAGGCTCCATAATAGCTTCTACCCCATGCTATAAAACTGCTTACATTGACCCCCCCACCCCTTTGTCTTTACACTGCTGCTTCTCGCTGTTTATTGTCTATGCATAGTCGTTTTACCCCTACCTACATGTACAAATTACCTCGACTAACCTGTACCCCCGCACATTGACTCGATACCGGTACCCCCGTATATCGCCTCGTTATTGTATTGTTTTTATTTTATTTTATATTTTACTTTAGTTTATTTTGTAAATATTTTCTTAACTCTATTTCTTGAACTGCATTGTTGGTTAATGGCTTAAAAGTAAGCTATCCAAGGTAAGGTCTACTACACCTGTTGTATTCGGCTCGTGTGACAAATACAATTTGATTTGATTTGATATATCTTAGAAGAGATCAGAGAAGGGTTCGACCAGTTTCAAACCTGCTCTTTTCATTCTCGTGAGTCCCGTTTGGGCTTCATCGAACTTTGGACTACAGATGCAGCCGAAACCCAAACACTTGTACAGCAAAAAGGCAAATATTTACTTTAACCTTCTTTTCTATTTCCTTTCTCTACATATAACAGTCACCTCTATAGCCTAAATCTATTTCAGATATAACCTTCCCTTCCCCCTGTATCCTGTCTCCTCTACTGTTAAGGTCATGTGTGTGAATTGTGTTGGTTATGTTTTTAGATTTAGTTGACAGAATCAGTGCAGTAAGCCTGTGTGTGTGTGTGTGTGTGTGTGTGTGTGTGTGTGTGTGTGTGTGTGTGTGTGTGTGTGTGTGTGTGTGTGTGTGTGTGTGTGTGTGTGTGTGTGTGTGTGTATTACTATCCTTGTGGGTACCGGAAATCCCCATTTACATGTAGTCGCCACATGGATAGTAAAACAAGGAACGTTTTCCCTCGCGGCGTCATGTCCAAGGTCCCCACGAGGACAAAGATTATTTTAGGGTGACATTAAGGGTTACAATTAGGGTTAGGGGCTAGGGTTAGGGTTAGGTTAAAGGGTTAAGGTTAGAGTTAGAGTTAGGGTAGGGGATGGGTTCGCTAACATGCTAAGTAGTATGCAAAGTATCTAAGAAGTAGTAAGTAGTTATCCACCCATCCATTTCAACCAACTACCCTCCTTGGTTGGTTGAGTAATGTTCTGTCTTATATAACCACACCAATCATAACATATCATACTGATCTGAGTGTCCCGGATTTGAATTTACTATGTTACATCTAGTCTATAAGAGCAGACTGGAGTGTGTGTGTGTGTCCGTGTGTCTGTCTGTGTGTGTCTAACAGTGTGTGCGTGTGCCTTGTGCTGCACACTACGTTCCCCGAGTGAAGCCCTTTCATAGTGATCACACAGCAGGACCAATGGTGCCCCTCTCTTTCAACCTTGAAGGGCTGAAAACTTTTCATCCATGCTGCTATATTTGGCATCTCCTTTGTTAGTGTGAAACGCATTAGAGGAATGCATAAGATGATGAGATTCGGGCTCTCTTTGTAGAGAGACCTAATGGGCTTTACAGAGCAAGCGGAACAGAACAGAACAGGACATACCCGGTATTACCCACAATGCCCTGCAGTGACCAGAGTTCTGACCTCCACTACTACACCAAAAGTTGCTTTCATCCATTTGAAGCAAAGACTTACAGTACAGTGAGTGAATACGTTTTTAGTATGTGTATGTGATCCCTGTGGGAACTGAAACCATGGCCTTAGAGTTGCAATCCCACACTAACAACTGAGCAACTAAGCAACACACAAAAGTCCAACTAGTACCAGTCCCCCGTGCCCTACCTTAGGGAACCGAAAACTCACACTATCTGTGTATAGTGTATAGTGAAATATGCCATGTGAGGCTTCGTTCCTTCACATCCACAGAAACCATATGCTGTGTGTATGTGAAGTGGGCAACAGAGAGTAGAGTGTTTGTGTGCGTATGTGTGTGCGTGTGCGTGTGTGTGTGTGTGTGTGTGTGTGTGTGTGTGTGTGTGTGTGTGTGTGTGTGTGTGCATGTGTGTTTCATGGAAATTGAAAGGAAGTGTAAATGAACCATCTGTTTTGGCAACAGACAGTTGAGATGTGTTGTTTTGATAACGTGTTAGCGTACAGGCTAATGTAACAACCTGGGGTCACACCATGCTGGTCTGGTGACAGCCTGACTCAGAAATGGACTGGACGATTCTGTGTGTGTGTGTGTGTGTGTGTGTGTGTGTGTGTCTGTGTCTGTGTGTCTGTGTGTCTGTGTGTCTGTGTGTGTGTGTGTGTGTGTGTGTGTGTGTGTGTGTGTGTGTGTGTGTGTGTGTGTGTGTGTTTATCATACCAAGTGAGATCAGACAAGATTGACTTCAGTATTCAACGTTTGTCCAAGACCCCAGGACGTCGGGAGATGCCTTCAGTACTTTCCACTAGGGGCAACTTAAGCACGTATTACCATGTAATACGCTCACGGCTTGCTATGGTGTTGTGAATGGAGTTAGAGGATGAGCTTAAACCGTACGCTTTGGCTCTGGGAATTGTGGGTTCAGTCCAAGTGTTTTAACATTATCCCAAACCTTAACCAGTCGGAGTGAATGCCTAAACTTAACCGTCAAGTTTGACCTGTTTTGTCAACCTTAACTTCACCCATAGACATGTATCCCCCCTGGACAAAGGTTGAATACTGAAGTGAGACCATGAGGTCATACTTTACCTGGCTTTGTCCCCATTCCTAAGATCTAATATTAGTAATAATTTGGTGGGTGCTTATATTTGTCCTTCACATACAGTCCCAGTCAAAGGTTTGGACACACGTACTCATTCCAGGGTTTTTCATTACTTTGACTATTTTCTACAATGTAGAATAATAGTGAAGACATTAAAACTATTAAATAGCACATATGGAATCATGTAGTAACTGAAAAAGTGTTCAAGGAATCAAAATATATTTTCTATTTGAGATTCTTGAAAGTAGAATCTCAAAAAAGTTTTCCTTGAAGATAGCTTTGCACTCTCTTGGCATTCAACCAGCTTCATGAGGTAGTCACCTGGAATGCACTTCAATTGACAGGTGTGCCTTGTTAAAAGTTCATTTGTGGAATTTATTTCCTTCTTAATGTGTTTGAGCCAATCAGTTGTGTTGTGACAAGGTAGGGGTGGTATACAGAAGATAGCCCTATATGGTAAAATACCAAATAGAGCTTGCTTGGGCCATGAAACTTGAGCAATGGACAAATTTGAGATGTTTGGTTCCAACCTCTGTATCATGACCTCTGCATGTATGGTTCTCCCCGTGAAGCATGGAGGAGGAGGTGTGATGGTGTGGGGTTGCTTTGTTGGTGACACTGACAGTGATTTATTTAGAATTCAAGGCACACTTAACCTATCACAGCATTCTGATGCGATACGCCATCCCATCTAGTTTGCACTTAGTGGGACTATCATTTGATTTCAAAAGGACAAAACACACCTCCAGGATGTTTAAGGGCTATTTGACCAAGACGTAGAGTGATGGAGTGCTGAATCAGATGACCTGGCCTCCACAATCACCGAACCTCAACCCAATTGAGATTATGTGGGTTGAGTTGGACCGCAGAGTGAAGGAAAAGCAGCCAACAAGTGCTCAGCATATGTGGGAACTCCTTAAGACTGTTGGAAAATCATTCCTCATGAAGCTGGTTGAGAGAATGCCAAGAGTGTGCAAAGCTGTCATCAAAGCAAAGGGTGGCTACTTTGAGGAATATAAAATATAAAATATACTTTTTTGGTCACTACATGATTCCATATGTGTTATTTCATAGTTTTGATGTATGCACTATTATTCTACAATGTCGAAAATAGTGATAATAATGAAAAACTTAGCTCTAAAACTTTTGACCGGTCGTGTGACTTTGCTCTGTGCTTCTACAAGCATGCACTTCATAGCCTATAGACTATAGACTATGGGTCATTTGATTGAGACCACATTAAATGGTCTATAGGAGCACTTGATATTGCGTGCCCAGCGGAGAATCAGAGATGAGAGGCGGCATCCAGCACACATTGATATATAACATAATGAGCAATTGAAATTGAAATATTGAAATGTCATCAATTTCATGACCCTCCCCTGGACTAGATGAACAAATAAACTCAGCAAAAAAAGAAATGCCCCATTTGTGCCGGCTCAGCGGTCCTGGTCTCCAGTACGCCTCCTCGGCCTAGGATACCCTGCGCCGGATCTACGCACTGTGTTTCCAGTGCGCCTTCACAGCCCAGTGCGTCCTGTACCAGCGCCCCGCACTTGTCGGGCTAAAGTGAGCATCCAGCCAGGACGGGTTGTGCCATCTCCACGCTCCAGACCTCCAGTGCGCCTCCACGGCCCAGTATATCCTGTGCCAGCTCCACGCACCCGGCCTCCAGTACGTCTCCCCAGCCTGGTACGCCCTGTGCCGGCTCCACGCACCAGGCCTCCAGTGCGCCTCCGCAGTCCGGAGCCTCCTGTGAGGGTTCCCAGTCTGAAGCCTCCAGTGATGATCCATGGCCCGAAGCCTCCAGTGATGATCCATGGCCCGAAGCATCCAGTGATGATCCATGGCCCGAAGCCTCCAGTGATGATCCATGGCAAGAAGCCTGCAGTGATGATCCAGGGACTCCGGACCGTAGATCGTCGCCGGGGACTCCGGACCGTAGATTGTCGCCGGGGACTGGGAACCCCCACTGGAGGCTCCGGAATGGGGACTGTCGCCAGACTGGAAACCGATGCTGGAGGCTCCGGACCAGAGTGATGCCTCCAACGAGGGTTCCCAGTCCGGAGCCTCCAGCGTCGGTTTCCAGTCCGGAGTCCCCGGCGACGATCCATAGTTCGATTCTTCCAGTGATAAGTCACGGTCCGGAGCTTCCGGCGACGATCTCCACACCAGAGGCGCCACCGAAGTTGGCGGAGCCATGAGCGGAGCGGCGTCTGCGCCGCGCACCGGAGCCGCTACCGAGGGTAGATGCCCACCCGGACCTCCCCTATAGGTTCAAGTTTGCGGCCGGAGTCCGCACCTTTGTCCTTTTAATTTTCTATTTTGGTTAGGTCAGGGTGAGACTAGGGTGGGCAATCTAGTTTTCCTATTTTTTTGTTTGGCCTGGTATGGTTCCCAATCAGAGGCAGCTGTCTATCGTTGTCTCTGATTGGGGATCATACTTAGTCAGCCTTTTTCCCACCTTAGTTTGTGGGATCTTGATTTTGTATAGTTGCTGTGTAGCCTGCAGAACTTTACGTTCGTTTTGCATTTTGTTGTTTTTCGGTGTTCATTTTAATAAAAGTAAGATGTTCGCCTACCACACTGCACCTTGGTCTCCTCATTCAAATGGCGAGCGTAACACTTGCTCAATGAACCATAAACAATTAATGAACATGCACCTGTGGAACGGTCGTTAAGACACTAACAGCTTACAGACGGTAGGCAATTAAGGTCACAGTTATGAAAACTTAGGACACTAAAGAGGCCTTTCTACTGACTCTGAAAAACACCAAAAGAAAGATGCCCAGGGTCCCTGCTCATCTGCGTAAACGTGCCTTCGGCATGCTGCAAGGAGGCATGAGAACTGCAGATGTGGCCAGGTCAATAAATTGCAATGTCTGTACTGTGAGACGCCAAAGACAGCGCTACAGGGAGACAGGACGGACAACTGATCGTCCTGGGCAGTGGCAGACCCCGTGTAACAACACCTGCACAGGATCGGTACATTCGCACCTGCGGGACAGCTACAGGATGGCAACAACTGCCCGAGTTACACCAGGAACGCACAATCTCTCCATCAGTGCTCAGACTGTCTGCAATAGGCTGAGAGAGGCTGGACTGAGGGCTTGTAGGCCTGTTGTAAGGCAGGTCCTCACCAGACATCACCGGCAACAACGTCGCCTATGAGTACAAACCCACCGACAGGACTGGCAAAAAGTGCTCTTCACTGACTAGTCGCGTTTTTGTCTCACCAGGGGTGATGGTCGGATTCGCGTTTATCGTCGAAGGAATGAGTGTTACAACGAGGCCTGTACTCTGGAGCGGGATCGATTTGGAGGTGGAGGGTCCATCATGGTCTTGGGCAGTGTGTCACAGCATCATCGGACTGAGCTTGTTGTCATTGCAGGCAATCTCAACGCGGTGTGTTACAGGGAAGACATCCTCCTCCCTTCCTGCAGGCTCATCCTGACATGACCCTCCAGCATGACAATGCCACCAGCCATACTGCTCGTTCTGTGAGTGATTTCCTGCAAGACAGAAATATCAGTGTTCTGCCTTGGCCATCGAAGAGCCCGGATCTCAGACCCATTGAGCACGTCTGGGACCTGTTGGATCGGAGGGTGAGGACTAGGGCCATTCCCCCCAGAAATGTCCGGGAACTTTCAGGTGCCTTGGTGGAAGAGTGGGGTAACGTCTCACAGCAAGAACTGGCAAATCTGGTGCAGTCGATGAGGAGGAGATGCACTGCAGTACTTAATGCAGCTGGTGGCCACACCAGATACTGACTGTTACTTTGGATTTTGACCCCCCCTTTGTTCAGGGACACATTATCCAATTTCTTATAGTCACATGTCTGTGGAACTTGTTCAGTTTATGTCTCAGTTGTTGAATCTTGTTATGTTCATACAAATATTTACGCATGTTAAGTGTGCTGAAAATAAATGCAGTTGACAGTGACAGGACGTTTCTTTTTTTGCTAAGTTTACTAAGCCCTCCCCTTGACTGAAATTGAAAAAGCATGACCCTCCCCCATTTCCCTCCCGGTAACCATTCTGTAACATTTCAATCCATCCCTTATAGTGTCTTGTCTACCCATGTGAGCTGGGCACTTAATAAATGAAATAAAACAATCAATCAAATGTAACCACAAAACAACCCAAACCTGGTTCACTGGGGTGGTGCCAGCAGCATGAGTCAGAGCCAGGGTTTAAAAGGTCACACAGAGGTCAAATTGGTCCTGGCAGCTGCCTGGTGCCTGCCCTACTGTGCCTGTTGGCAGCAAGGCTGATGAGAAGGAACGGATGACAGTACAGTTGCCTGGTTAACCATTAAACGCTACATTTAATGATTATTCTCAATAGCTCCAGGCTAGGATAACAGAACAGGCGTCATTGTACCAAATTCAACCCACAACCTCACAACCCCACTATCCAATATATTCACTACTAGATAACAGTATGTCCTTTCTCTGATGAATGTACAGGCATTATAAGAGAGATTGAAAACACATAGAGACGTGTATTGATATCAGTATAACAGTTCTTTGCCAAGAAGAACAGGAACTCCTACCTCAGGTAACCTGAAGTTAACCTCACTGTCCACTAGTAATGGTCTCATTATGGGTAATGTACCTCCCTCTGAATGGCCAGGGTTGAAGGGTTGATTGTCACTCACTTCCCAGTAGCAGGTTCAGGAGCACCACAACATTCGTAAGTCCATCAGCAGGACTAAAGTGAATGGGTTTACTCTGGGTGAGACCTATGTAGCACCTATATAACTCAGTCACCAGGTTATTGTGTGTCCTGATAACATGTCACCACTAGTACAACACAGTTACTAGGTTATTGTATGTCCTGATACAGGTCACTGCTAGTTTCTCACTGAGTCATAAATCAAGAGCATTATGGAACTCTCAAAAGGGACTGTTGATGCACAAGCTCTCTGTAACTTTCATAGGAAACTGAAAACAATGTCAATGTAGCCAGATGCCACGAAGAGAAAGGCTACAGGCTGTCTGCCTTAAAACAACAAACACAAACACCCCCGTACATTTTCTCAAGTCCCCAAACAAGCACACGCACATGCACATCCATACACACACATATACACACACGCACACGCAAGCATACATTTCCTCCAGCCCCCACCCGCAACCATGGAATGTGCCTGTTTGTTTCTTCTAGCCTGCATTGTTAGCCATCAACATGTGTCCATGGCTGCCTGTCCCCTGCCACCAATACCACAAAGACCAACATGCTTCTGCAAGGCTTCAAACTCTCTCAAACTCACTCCTGTACATGCATCTTTATATACTCTGAATAGTTGCTCAGTATACTGTATTCATGGAACACTGAGAAGTGAATACTAAGTAATTTGGTAGAGAAGAGGTAGAGCAGGAAGGTAGAGAAGTGGGTCTACCATTGCTCCCTCCCCCATCCCTCCTGCAGTAAAACACATTCCCAGCAGTAATGTAAGGGGGGTGAAGGAGGGAGGAAAGGAGAAGGGGATTTTAAAGAAGGCAAATCCTGATAGATAGAAGTAGGTTTCAGAGTAAATTCGAGCTTTACTTTTCCAGTAAATGGCTCAGTGAATTTTCTCTCTGCTGTGAAAAGTAAGGTAGTATTATACATCAATTCCCCGGGTTTGATCACCGGAATCCCACCCCATATGTAAACTTTCCAACCTCCAGGGAGAATGTGTGGCGACGACACACCCATTTCTAGGTAATAACCTACTCTATATCATGTATTATACTCTATATCATGAGTTACAGAGAGGTGTATCTGAATTTCAGAACAGACTTGCTTGCATAAGTTGTGCTCAATGTTATTCTAGTTTTATGTTTTATATTAGTCTGCTTAGTTTCAGTTACTGGTCAGATCAGATTTACTAGTTTTTACTTAGTTTAAGTTTTTATATTATTTAATTCAGTGGAGGCTCCTCAACATCCATCCTCCTCAAGTGAATTTAATTTTAAAAATAAAAACAGACAAACATACAAAAAGTAATCATTTTTAGATTAAACTATACTAAAAATATTCACGTCACCAAATAATTGATGAAAACACATTATTTTACAATGAAGGTCTACATTAGCCTCAAAAGCACTCTTTAGGGTAGCACCATAGTGTAGCCGGAGGACAGCTAGCTACCATCCTCCTGACTTTAAAAAAAAACCTTGGAGGAGCATGGTTCTCAACCCCTTCCTTATACTTGCACAGTAATTATGACAACTTCCGGAGGACGTCCTCCAACCTATCAGAGCTCTTGCAGCATAAACTGACATGCTGCCCACTGAATCAAAGGATCAGAGAATTAATATAGTACTGAAATAATAAACTACAGTTAGCTAGCACCCCAACTGATGTAAAGCACAATCTTAACATTATTATTGTGTTAGAGGTTTCAAGCATCATGAAACATCATGAAACCTCTAACAAATTAATTTGACATGGGGAGAAAGCAAGTGGTAACTTGCTTACCACTTTTTCCATGCGGTTTCTTCCTTCACAGACTCCATGAAATGATGACCCCATCCTAAATATTGCTAGATATTTGGTGGCATAGCTGGCTGAGGTGTTGCCAAACGTGTTGTTACGCGTGTTTGCAAAACAGAGGAGGTGAGATCAAGCCCAAGATATAGGGGAGACTGGGATTGATTTGGGAAACCATACACAAAATGAATCATTTGAACAGTTCAAATGATTAATTTTGTGTATGGTTTCCTATAAACAATCCCACTCTCCACTATGTCTTGGGCTTGATCTCACCTCCTCTGTTTTGCCAACAGAGGAGGTGCTGATTGAAAAAACAATTATTTGTAATTTGTCTCTGGTAATTACAGCTAATGGCAGTTTAAAATAATTGCATGTGTCCCAAATGGCACGCTATTTACTATATTTTTCACGACTTTCGACCAGAGCCCTGTCGACCCTGATAAAAGGTAGTGCAGTAAATGACGAATAGTGTGCCATTTCAGTCATGCGGGAGGGACACTGCATTCAACTGAACATTTCAGACTTTCAATGGTCAAAATACCTAAAGCAGTGTCAAAGTAAAAAATCTTCACTTTCTTAATGACTAAGTGTTTCGTTCACTTAAGTGTTTCTTTCACTAATGTCACGGCCGTCTTCCTGGAAGGAATAAGTGGACCAAAGCGCAGCGTGGTGAGCGTACATTACTTTATTTTATATAAAGTGTCGCCAACAAAACAAAGGCACAACCGTGAAGCTTAACAGGGCTATAGTGCCACTAACAAAGATAACTTCCCCCAATTACAACAGGGAAAAAGGCTGCCTAAGTATGATTCCCAATCAGAGACAACGATAGACTGCTGTCCCTGATTGAGAACCATACCCGGCCAAACACAAAGAAATAGAAAACAGAGAAATCAGAACATAGAATGCCCACCCAAATCACACCCTGGCCAAACCAAATAGAGACATAAAAAGGCTCTCTCAGGTCAGGGTGTGACAACTAAAGTGTTTATTCTCTTTGTTTGCTTGTTTGTTTTAATCCAAAAAAGGACTGGACTAACTTGAACAATCAAATACACAGTATATTGTTTAAAACTCTTCTTAATGGCCAATCGAGACAGATAATGGTCCTTGTACCTCTAATCTATGATTTTTGATTAACCATGTGCATGAATGGAATCATCATCTTTTTTCAATGGAACCTTTGGCGAGTCTTCTAACATCACCAGGAACTGCTCCTAATTATTCAGATTGTCATGCATTGTCGTGTTGCCAGGAAGAGTATGTGGTTAGGATTTTCCAATATTTTGGAAAAATCCAAGTTACAAATTCTAGATGACTGGATGGAAAACATTCCAAACACATGAATTAACAACATTCTGATTGACTAGGAGTATGAAATAGTTTCAGACTTGAATGTGCTTGTGAGGCATTTATTAGTCAGCTGGATTTCTAGGCACACGCACACACACCACACACACACACACACACACACACACACACACACACACACACACACACACACACACACACACACACACACACACACACACACACACACACACACACACACACACACACACACACACACACACACACACACACACACACACACACACACACACACACAGCCTACAGTATGTGCCAGTCAGACATCCTAAAGGAGCATCACTCTGTTCGACCTCTCTGAACAGGACAGGACATGACACGACAGGGAGAGACAACGTTCTCCGTCATCCTGTAATTTCCCCAGAATAATGTGTGTGATTTAGAAATTAAGTTATGATTTTCTTTCTGTAAATCTTGCCCTTGAATCGGTTTCACCTGTACCATTTGGATGGTATTTTGAATCTTCTGGAAAGTGCAATACAACTAACGTTACAGTACAGTACAAAACATGTGTGTTATTCCTACTGGTCTCTGAAATCCCAACACACCATATCATAAACCTAGACTCGGGTTACAATATTTTTGTTTATGGCACCCTGTGCCATAGTTGACAGATTTATGACATGTCACCAGCTGATAAGCATTCACCATTCATCATTTAAAACATTTCCAAAAGTAGAACTTCACTTTAACCATTCACAATCAGTGACAGGGCATAATTAGGGGCATGGTTACTATTTACCGTTTTTATTTTTTATTTTACAGAGCGACTCCTCTCATTGCCACTTTATGGCACCTGGCTGGGTAGTCAATGGTGGAGGGAAAGTGCTCCTAGAGGTTGGACTGCTTCTGTCATCTCTTTATAATGGGCTAATTAAGGAGAACAGTAGCCTGTGGGAACACCACCCACCTTGTGCTGCTTAAAGGCCTACTCCCTAATTCGTAAAATAACAAAATAGCAACCCCGCCCCTTAGTTTGCTATAAAGCTGAAGGATGGGACTGGAGAAGTAACCCGTAGGAACACCACCCGTCTTGTACTCCGTAGTGTTGTAAAATAAGACCAGAAACAGATACAATTCTCCTCTACCAAACCTCACAGCACACTCCATTCATAACACTGAACTAGGGAAAGGAATCATGACACTGCATTCACCAATGAAGACACACTGGGTAATTGGAATATTACAAAGCAGTATTACAAAATGTTTGGGGATGATGACACATTTTAGATTTTTGGGTCATTCGTTATCCTCTTATTTTTGGAAACGTCAAACGAAACCAAAGACCTGTTGAAGTTACTCCTGTTAAAGCACATTGGGGAATGATTAACCAGAGTAGCCTATAACTGGCTCCTCTCTGTGAACAACTAGACCCTCAGCTCTGCATTGTCTGGTCTCCCACTGTGCTGCTCTGTTCAGACCCCAGCCAGCTTAATTACAAATTGACCCCTAGCCCTAAAGGCACTCCTGTTGACTAAAATCCCCCAGCCAGCCCCAGCCCCCAGCCCCTGGCCTCTGTCCCAAACCCTAGCCCCAGCCAAATTCTATCCCTAACCCCATCCTGCTAGTCAGACCTCAGCCCCAACCTTATCCGGCCCCCAACCCCAGCCAGTCAGACCCTAGCCCCAGCCAGCTCAAGCCCCCATCCCCAGCCAGCCCCATTCAAGTTAGCGCCAGAACTAATCAGGAAGTCTGCTTTAAAGTACCTGTGGCACAACTACCTTCCCTGCTCAGTCCTCACGTCCATGCTACAGTAGGTGCGCTCTCTTCCTTTCAAAACACTTACCCTTTGTGGTTGCCATATTTGTTCCAGCACGCTGATGATGTTCATCTGTTAATGATATCCTTTGATGTTGAATGAAACACACTATGGTGCAGAGCCACCTGGGGTTTGAGGCTAGACTAGCTACTGTACCTAGAGGGCTAAGTGTTAACGCACCTCCTTGAAATGAAAATCTGGGAGGTGTTCCTCTTTTTTCCCCCCACAACGATAGGACAGAGAGTGCTCAACATTTAGTCTGATGAAATACATGCTTTGCTGTTGATGACAGGTATAAGAAACTAAAGCCATAATCTGTCACTTCGAAGTACTGAAATGCTGTGTCATATGAGCCTTACTGTATGTTTGGTTTACTGTCACAAAATCTATGCTTCAATTAGAGTTTCCACTTTCACTTTTCAGTTTCAGTTTCAGATGGAGATTAACATGGCAAGTCTGAATTTAGTTGCTTGCTGTAGGTACCGCTGTATACCTACATGCAAATGCTCATAATCTGACATAAAAAGGTTTAGAATTTCTTCTTTCTACCTAAAAAATGTGATGCATAAAGTTGAGCTCTGATAATCTAACTGTCAGCGTGAATCGGACTCCTTCTCACAGAACTGAATTAAAATCAATATGTCAGCTATAGGACTGCACCTTGGTGCCAGTACACTATAATATTATAAAGATTACTTTTGTTCTGGGTGAAGGTTTAACACTATTCCTGACAGTGATGTAACTGCCATTTATCTTGTGTTTACCAAGGCTTAGCCTCAATTCCTGTCTATGACTTTCCCGTTCAGTATGGGAAGTGGAGCATTGTTTTTCCCTCTGTTTTTTTTTTACTTTGCCATTGAAGACCACTAGTCTGGGTGCCAGTGCGTCTCTGCATCAACTAACTTATCAAACTAATACAGAAGCAGACAGGCACCCAGGCCAGATGACCTAAGACTTCCACAAACAATCATTTCAGTCTGTGCAGCTAAAGATATCTGATATGTTTACATGCTTTTCCTGTAAAACATGGGTGATTGTGTCCCTGCAGCTCCTGATACCACAAGCAGCAGGTCACAGTGTCTGGTAAACAACATGAGGTCAGGAGCCAGGGACCCACAGCATGCCAAGGCTGGCTGAAGACACTTCCTGCTACTGATAGTCAGGAGGACTGGTGAGAAAATCCTGATAAAAGAGGATCAGGAACTGGGTGAGAGTGGACTCCACTGGAGTTGACGCTGGTACTGAAGCTAGGGCGTGGACCAGGGTTGACGCTGGGGTTGGTGTTGGAGTTGTTAGTTTGGGCTATGGAAGGTAAGTCAGAATTTACCTCAGGACAATGTGGTGAGCAACAGAGAGTAGAAGTGTGTGTCTTCCCACTTTCTAATTCAGAAGTCAACCTGTGTAATTTCCCCCCCACATAAAACAAATGCCTGTGTTTAAATGACTGCGGATGCTCGTAGCCTGTGCCAGTCAGTTTCTGTTCTCTTGCCAACCCCTGATGGTATTGCCATGCAATGTTTGGCTTGCCAATGACAATAGAGTAGGCAAAATCTGATCTGGAACCAGGCTAGTATGCTTGGGTGAAAGCAACAGATTTCTGTAAATACAGTCAGGGTTTTTTTCTAGGCAAATCAGGGACCCGAGACATTGGAGGATTTGAGCAGAAAGATCCAGTTTTATGGTTAGGGATAAAAAACACGAGCAGTTTTTTTTTAATTCAGAGGATGAGAAGAGCTTTAGACTGACTCAAGGATGGACTCCTGGCCCTGTGATAATAAAAAACTATCATAGCAGGAGTGCTGATCTAGGATCATTTCTGCCTTTTAGATCATAAGGAATAACATAACATGGACAGGGTGGACCTGATCCTAGATCAGCACTCCTACTTTGAGAAGCTTTTTGAGTACAGCCCCTGGCCTGTAATTTTCTTGTCTCTGCAGAGGCAGGGGGAACAAAACGTATTATAGCTAGTCCCTGGAAAAGAGTGGAATAAACACACTGGGACTAACTAGAACCACATGTTCCTCGAACTCCAGCCATGAACTGGGCTCCGTCCCGAATGACACCCTATTCCTTATATAGTGCAAATTCAAAAGTAGTGCACTATATAGGGAATAGAATAGGGTACCATTTTTGGACACAAACCTTGGAGTGCTGAGTGCACTGTGATCCGTCCCTCTCAGGGTTGGGCTTGCTAATCACCATGAACCGTCTCCAAGGCCTACAACAACCCTTGCTTTAAGGCCTTGGCTAAACAACAGTCTTCCTGAAATGATCGGAAATGATCAATGAACAGTGCCTCTTCCTCTGTGGTGTGGTGTTACAACGCCCACTGTGTATTCATACAGCTACATTTCTTTCGCAAGGAACTTTAACATATAAAATGATCCAACTGCTCGGCATGAGCAGTTTACTCTGATGTTGTTCTGGAGTAGTATAATGAGGCCTGTTTCCTGGAGGAAGGGTTCTTAGTAGTGTAATTCAGTCTGACTCAAACCCTCATGGGGTGTACTCATCCAGGGTGTGAACTCAGTCCATGTGGCATCGCCAGGGTTGTGGGTTCGATTCCCATGGTCATTTCTGCCTTTTAGATCATAAGGAATAACATAACATGGACAGGGTGGACCTGATCCTAGATGAGCACTCCTACTTTGAGAAGCTTTTTGAGTACAGTTGTTCTGGGGCAGAATAATGAGGCCTGTTTCCTGGAGGGACCAGTATGAAAATGTCACTACTCACTACTGTAAGTCTCTCTTTTTATAAGTGATGTAAATGTAAACTCTCCATTCAGAGAGTTGGACTCGCTGACACACCCACACACACATATTCCAACCGCTGTCCAGGGAGAGTGGGGTAACCATAGAAACAGAAAACCAAAACAGAAAGGTGGAGACGGCAGTATTTTTTCTCTCATTATATAGGGGCCCAGCCCCCCTCACTTACCTTTGTTGGTTTTAATTGAAAGTGTTGGTGCCAGAGGACGTGGATGTTGCTCTTGGGCATAAGCTCCCATTCTGGAAAAGAATCTAGTGGAAACACTGGAAGACAATAGATACAATAGGTGAGAGAGTCAGGCAGGAAGAGATTAAGAAAGAGAAAGGGATAGATTAGTTGAGTTTATTAGGATCCCCATTAGCTATTGCACATTGGCTATTGCTATATGCAGCAGCTAATCTTCCTGGGGTCCACATAAAATGTACACATACATGACAAAGTACAGTACAATGATAGACAAGAACAACAAGACGTTACATTAAATTTTACATTTTAAATAAAATAAGAGTTATATATTGGAAAGACACCAAGAGACAACAAAAAAACGATTTAAACATTATTCAAATATTCATATTCATATATACAGTACAGTTAAATTAGATCTTTAGAAAGAGGAAAGGTGCTGTGATACAGTATGTTTTTTATCATCTGTTTTTAAGGGTAAACTTGCTTTTTGCCTGAGTAACCTCTGGTGGCAGAGCATTCCATGATGACATTGGTCTATACAAAACTGAGCAATGCATTAAATCTGTTTTTGGTTTGGGTACAGTG
Organism: Oncorhynchus mykiss; assembly: GCF_013265735.2. Lineage (NCBI taxonomy): Eukaryota > Metazoa > Chordata > Actinopteri > Salmoniformes > Salmonidae > Oncorhynchus > Oncorhynchus mykiss. The sequence goes on along the minus strand of NC_048583.1, from coordinate 26,460,209 downwards.
AAGAAACGCATAGTGGTGTTTCTGGTGGGGCATGTATATCTGTTTTGAAGTGTATGCAAATAAATCATACAAGTGGTTAGACATTTTCAACACACAACTGTTTCTTAAAAAGACTAGAACAGAAGTAGTCCATTTCTCCTCAACCTTCAACCTTGTTGTTGTTAGTTCTGTGTGTGCAGTTAAGGGCCAGATGTGATGCTTTGTTTTGAGCCAGCTGCAGCTTTACTAGGTCTTCCTTTGCTACACCTGACAATATTACCAGACAGTAATCAAGATGGGGCAATATCAAAGCCTGAACAACTAGTACAGTTGATCTTTGTGTCAAAAATGCAGAACATCTTTTTATAACAGACATACCTCTCCCCATCTTCACAACAACTTAGTCAATACGACATGACCATGATAACTGACCATCCAATGTTACTCCTAGGATTTAAACTTCTTCAAATTGTTTAATGGTCACACGCTTTATGCACAAGGTGCTGAACTCCAGTTAAGGTTTTGGTGTAAAAGAATGCTTTTACAAAATGTAATGCTTTTGGTTTTAGATTTATTTAAGACCAGTGTATTGTTAATTACCCATTCTGACACTGACTATAACTCCTTGCTAAGAGTCTCAGTTAGATCACTGGCTGTAGGTGCTAATGTGTAGAGTGTGCAATCATAAGCATACATAGTTATTTTAACTTCTTGTAAGACATGTGGCAAATCATTTGTAGAAATAGAGAAGAGTATCGGCCCAAGGCAACTGCCCTGAGGGATATCGCACTGACCATATCTGATGTTAGAGAAGCTTCCACTGATGAACATTCTCTGGGTTCTATTGTATAAGTAACTCTCCAACCATGTAATGGCAGGTGATATAAAGCCACAACAAGTTCGTTTTTTCAATAACAAATTATGGTAAATAACATCAAAGGCTGCACTGAAATCGAACAATACAGCTCTAACTATTATCTTATTGTCCATTTATTTTAGCCAATAATCAATCATCTGAGCCAGTGCAGTACAAGTTGAGTGCCCTTCTGTAACGGTTTTCTTCTGGGGAAAGAGAGGCGGACCAAAACGCAGCATGGTTAGTTGTAAACATCTTTAATAAAGATGAACAATGAACACTCTACAAAACAAGAAATGTGAAAAAACCAAAACAGCCCTATCTGGTGCAACAAACACAGAGACAGGAACAATCACCCACAAAACCCAACACAAAACAGGCTACCTAAATGTGGTTCCCAATCAGAGACAATGACTAACACCTGCCTCTGATTGAGAACCATATCAGGCCAAACATAGAAATAGACAAACCACGATGGAGATTAAATTCGTTTTCTGCCCAGAATATCATTTAAGGTGCTCCAAAGTCTTTCACCATTGTTTTTTATGTCATTTATACTTGTTATGGTAATATAATTCCTAATTGTTTTGTTAAGTTCAGTCACAAAATGTCTCAATTGACAGTACATCAACCAATCAGCTGAGCAGCCTGACTTGTTTGCCACCTTTTTTGCATCATTTATTTGAAACATAATATTTCAATTCATCGATCCAGGGGGCGCTAACAATTCTCACTTTCTTAACATGTGCATGTTTTATAATAATTTTACAAATCCTCCAAGTACTGCATCTGAAATCTCTTATAAATATCAGGCCAACACGCATGTTTTACATCTTCAACAAAAGAGTCCTGAGAAAGCATTTTGTATGATCTCTTATTGTCACACCCTGATCTGTTTCACATGTCTTTGTGCTTGTCTCGACCCCTTCCCAAGTGTCACCCATCTTCCCCATTATCCCCAGTGTACTTATACCTGTGCACTCTGTTTGTCTGTTGCCAGTTCGTTTTGTTCATCAAGCCTACAAGCGTTGTTTCTTCCCGTGCTTCTGTCTTTCTCTAGTTCTTGTTTTCTAGTTTTCCCTGTTGTGACCATTCTGCCTGCCCTGACCCTGAGCCTGCTTGCCGTTCCTTGCCGTACCTTGTCACACCAGGGTTCTTCTTTGTGGGTTCTGCTTTGTGGAGAAGAAGGACAAAACCCTCCGCCCGTGCATAGACTACCGAGGCCTCAATAAACATCACGGTGAAGAACCGCTACCTGCTACCACTCACCACCTTGGCCTTCGAGCCACTCCAGGGGTCCACCGTTTTCTCCAAGTTGGACCTGCGGAACGCCTACCACCTGGTGCGGATACGGGAAGAGGATGAGTGGAAGACTGCCTTCAACATGGCCAGCGGTCGCTATGAATACCTGGTCATGCCATTTGGTCTTACCAATGCCCCAGTTGTGTTCCAAACCCTGGTCAATGGCGTTCTCCATAACATGTTGAAGCGGTTCGTCTTCGTCTACCTCGATGACATCCTCGCTTTCTCCCACTCAGCCCAAGAGTGTGTGTGTGGGGGGAGGGGGGGGGGGGGGGGGGGGGTTCGCATGTCTTTGTGCATGTCTCGACCCCTTTCCAAGTGTCACCCATCTTCCCCATTATCCCCAGTGTACTTATACCTGTGTTCTTTGTTTGTCTGTTGACAGTTTGTTTTGTTTCGTCAAGCCTACAAGCGTTGTTTCTTCCCATGCTCCTGTCTTTCTCTAGTACCTGTTTTCTAGGTTTCCTGGTTGTGACCATTCTGCAAGCCCTGACTCTGAGCCTGCCTGCCGTTCTGTACCTTGTCACACTACTCTGGATTACTGACCTCTGCCTGCCCTGACCCTGAGCCTGCCTGCTATTCTGTACCTTTCGGACTCTGCTCTGGATTACTGACCTCTGCTGCCCTTGACCAGGCATTTGCCTGCCCCACTGTTTTTGTAATAAACTTTTGTTACTTCAAAACTGTCTGCATCTGGGTCTTCTGCTGAGCCTTGACACTTATAAACCACTTTAGGCCCTGCCTTTGGTACTTTGGCTTTCCTTGTTATTGCCACAATGTTATGATCACTACATGCAATTGGAATTTATATTTCTTTGGAGCAAAGCTCTGCAGCGTTAGTGAAGATATGATCAATACAAGTGGATTTCACAAATCAAACACTATTGGTATACACTCTACCTGGTTGATAACCTGGGTCATGTTACAGGCATTAGTCACAGTATGAAGCTTCCTCTCGAGAGGAAAACTATACTGAACAAAAATATAAAGGCAACATGCAACAATTTCTAAGTTACAGATCATTTAAGGAAATCAGTCAATTGAAATTGAATTAGGCCCTAATCTATGGATTCCACATGACTGGGCAGGGGCGCTGCCCACTGGGGATCCAAGCCCAGCCAATCAGAATTAGTTTTTCCCCACAAAAGGGCTTTATTACAGACAGAAATACTCCTCAACACCCCCCTCCCCCTCAGACAATCCCGCAGGTGAAGAAGCCAGATGTCGAGGTCCTGGGCTGGCGTGGTTACACGTGATCTGCAGTTGTGAGGCCGGTCGGATGTACTGCCAAATTCTCTAAAACGATGTTGGACATGGCTTATGGTAGAGAAATTAACATTAAATTCTCTGACAACAGCTCTGTTGGATATTCCTGCAGTCAGCATGCCATTGCACGCTCCCTCAAAGATTGGGACATCTGTCGCATTGTGCTGTATGACAAAACTGCACATTTTAGAGTGGCCTTATATTGTCCCAGCACAAGGGGCATTGTGTAATGATCATACTGTTTACAGTTTTTTACGATTGCTTACACACTAAAATTGAACTTTTCCCACAATTAGCAAAACCTTACACTCAAGGAGCAAAACACAAGGCTAGATTTGCACAACTGTAACCACATTGTCAGCTTCACACTATTTGCAAAACATTACACATAGTGATTTGCAAAACACTAAACACACTTGTATACATCAGACACAGAATTATATCATATCCTTGCAATTCCAAAGCACTGACTGTCAAATTACCACACCTATGAGCCAATCTGTTAAACACAGCCATCAGGTGCACAAACACATGATTGCTAAATTGTAGACACACCAATCAGGTTTAAGCACTATAAAAATGCAGCAGGTAGGTTCACCTGCCTTCAACCAAAATGGAAGGAGTCAGAAGAAGAGTGAGGGTGAGACGAGGAGTACACAGAGGAGGAGGAGGATGAGGAGGAGGAGGAGGAGGAGGTAAAGGAAGTAAAGGAAGTAGAGGAAGTAGAGGAGGTAGAGGAGGTAGAGGAGGTAGAGGAAGAGGCAGAGGCCAAGCCAGAGGTCGAGGAAGACCTGAAGCACGAGGAGAACGTGTACAAAGAAGAAGAGGACCAAACTTATCAAATGACATTTGTGCAACACGAGTGGACCATGTTGTGAACCACGGATTGACGCTGAGGGAGGCTGGACTGAGAGTTCAGTCAAATCTGAGCAGATATACAGTGGCATCTGTCATAAGGACTTTTCGACAGGAAAACAGGTAAAAGAAGATCTGTCTACAGTTTCGGTAATCAGCTGCTTATTGTCAGCACCATATCAGCACTTGTGATACCCCTTCCTGTGACATTGTACATTAAGTTACATGTATTATTCTCTACATAGGATTGAGGGTCGGGAACGACAAGGAGGAAGGGGGCCCATATTCACGCAAGAACAAGAGAGGGAGATAATAAACATGGTTTTGGCCAATAATGCTATCAGGCTCAGGGAACTACAAGCCAACATTATCGGTGACCATGCCATTTTCAATAATGTCCATCGGGTCTCTCAGTCAACACTGGCACGCATCCTGAAAAGACATCAGGTTCAAATGAAACAACTTTATCGAGTGCCTTTTGAGCGGAATTCAGAGAGGGTCAAACAGCTGCGGCATGAGTATGTGGAGGTTTGTATTGTTCACTTTAGCACTGTGATGTTGCATACTGCACACATTACTTTTTACATTGACTGTATACTAGTTCTATCCTGAACTACACAATCTTGTCTTTCACTGTATTTCAGGGTGTTTTGCAGATGGATGCTGAGGAAATCCTGCATGAATTCATATATATTGATGAGGCAGAGTTCAACCTCACAAAAGCAAGAAGGAGAGTCAGAAGTATCATTGGCCACAGGGCTATAATCAATGTCCCAGGGCAACGTGGGGGTAACATCCCCCTTTGCGCTGCCATTTCACAGCATGGGGTTGTCCTCCGTCATGCCAACATGGGCCCTTACAACACACCTCACATTCTCGCATTTTTGGACCGATTGCACCACATCGTCACAGCAGGTAATGAAATGCACCAGATGCTATACACGGTCATCTGGGACAATGTGTCATTCCACCGCTCTGCTTTGGTCCAGAACTGGTTTCAACACCATCCACAGTTGACAGTACTATACCTTCCACCATACTCTCCGTTTCTAAACCCTATCGAAGAGTTGTTCTCTGCATGGCGGTGGAAGGTTTACGATCTCCAGGCTCAGCTACCCCTCATTCAGGCCATGAAGAACGCCTGTGACCAAGTCGACACCGCAGCTGTGCAAGGATGGATTCGTCATTCAAGACGGTTCTTCCCGCGTTGTCTCGCGAATGACGATATTACTTGTGATGTTGATGAAATTCTCTGGCCAGATCCAGCTAGGCGATGAGATAATGTGTAGTATGTTTACTGTAGTATTTTCTGTACAATATTGTCCGTTTTTTTTCAGATTCTTTTTTATGTTGTTATTTACTGTGATTGTAACCTGTACTGGATACAGTATTTTACGTTTGTCTGTTTGCTGAGCTAAGTGTTATGCACACTACTGTAGTAGCATGAAAACTGGGACATGTTTTGTTGTGATTCTCCATGTTGACTGATTTGGGTACATGGAGAGAAATAAATGATAATTTCCTCCGTCTGCAGCATTGGTCTTGTACAGTGTTTGTATAGTTGCACTTTCTCTGTGTACTTCATTTACAGCACTCTAATCACTGACAATTAGACTTGCTAAAAGTGTTTTAGGTTAGCAACAGCAGTGTGTCACTGGTTCAAAAAGATTGAAGTCATATGAAATGTGTGTGTTTCGTATGGTAACAAAATATGATTTTTATGAAGTCGTGTATAGTTTTGACTAGTGTTCCATTTTGCAAATGATCTGAAGTGGTGTGCTACTTTGGTGTAGGGTTGTGCTAATTGTGTGTAGTGTTTTGACAAACCGGGCCCTGTTTTCAAAATTGAAACAATTGAAAAACGAATCAGCTTCTTGATATGCCACACCTGTCAGGTGGACGGATTATCTTGGCAAAGGAGAAATGCTCACTAACAGGGATGTAAACAAATTTGTGCACAAAATTTGAGAGAAATAATGGAAAACATTTTCAATCTTTTATTTCAGCTCATGAAACACAGGACCAACACTTTACATGTTGCATTCATATTTTTATTCAGTATAGATAACAATGTTCAGTTCACCAATAAAATAATCTGTCAGCATCAGAGATCTTATCTAACATCACACACATATTCTCCAGAAACTAAGAGGTTGGTTGGCTGTGGAAACATACTTATGTTGTAACTGAACCCTAAGTTTGGAAGTTTGGAGGAGCAGCAGTGCTGTGGGAGCAATCTCTATGGTCCGTGTGTACTTACACAGAAAAACAACATATTTAGTCTCCCTCCCAAATTGCACCATATTCGCTATATAGTGCACAGCTTTTAACCAGAGACCTACGGACCCTGGTCAAAGTAGTGCACTAAATAGGGAATGTGGAGTCATTTTGGACATATTTCTCACATTCCGCTGCAGCACTTATTCATCTGACTAGCGTTATGGTTAAAATGACTTGCATTGTTGGATGAGGAAACGGACGCCATGTCCCTCTCTCTCATTGGGTGGAATGTGTTGTGTTCCTGTCGTGTGTGTGTATGTTTTCCTGTGTGTGTGTGTGTGTGTGTGCCTGTGGTGTGTATGGAAATAAAAAGAACATTCATATCATGAGGACTTAGACTCAACCCTTCCTCTCTCCCCTCAGAGGAACCACATCCATTTCATCCCAGCAGAGACTCTGGACCACAACTCTGGTCTGGCCTGGGCCAACAACGTTGTTGCATAACTCAGTGGGTTGGAGATAGAGCACTAGCTAGCCTGGATTTAAATGGTATTGTGAAGTGAAACGTAACAATTCACTTTAGATCAAGGCTATTGTGATGCAGCCTTCTCCTGCTGCCGTACAGAGCACATTTAACCTGGTCCCAGATCTGTCAAGGAGTTGGCTATACAGCAAAACAGATCTGCTCCACAGCCACAGACAACCTTTGACAGTCACTCTCTGGTCTCTAGGTCTGCGACCCAAATGGCACCCTATTCCCTACACAGCACTACGTTTGACCAGAGCCCTATGAGCCACGGTCAACAGTAGTGGGCTATATAGGGAATGGGATGCTATTTGGGACACAGACTACCATTCTTACAGCACAGGCAGGATGGTGCTGGGTGGTGCTTATTACAAAGAAGTGGGCACCGTGCTATGCTGGGCTGAACCACTCTGCCTTGCCATCATGGTGGCCCCAGTCACAGGGAATGGACTATATGTACTTTTCTGACGCGCAAACCAATAAATAATTACAGAATTTGTTATAATTAGGTTAGGGTTAAGGTTAGTAGTCAGTTTGCAAGTCAGAAAAGCCTGTATAGCCCTTCCCCATTTACAGAGCCAGCCCTCTCACCTTAGAATTAAAGCGACAATCTGGGATTCAAACAACAACAAAGAAGACACCCAACACTTGTTGGATGTACCAATCCCAGATTGCCCCTTTAACTGCTTTTGTGATGTTTGTTTAATACATACTGTTGTGTACTGATGTATATTTTGATTGGGAAGGAAAACAATTCAATGACTTTCTAAATGTCCTGTGTACCAAACAATCTTTGAAAAAGAAAAAAGGAGAGTGAGTAAGAGAGAGTTGGAGAGACATATTGAAGAGCGAGAGTGTGTTTTGTAGCATAAACATGAAAGGGAAAATGTCATCTGTGTAGGCCCAAAAAAAGATCTCCCTTTACAGTTCAGCCAATTGATGAGTGCCATGCTCTCTCTCTCTCTCTCTCTCTCACTTTCGCTCTCTCTGTCAAACACAACTGTGAAGTTAATGCCGAGTAATTAGGCCACATGTAGGCCTTTACAGCCCAGCATTATACTCAATGCATTGTCAATTGGCATTCATCAAAAGTGCATTACAGTGGTTTGGAAATACAGTTCCATTTCTAAAGGAGGCAGATAATTAGTAGGAAAACCTTTTGTCATCATTGTGATGTCGTCCAACTGAATTTAGATGGAGTATAACGTTAGCTAGATTGATGGGAGACAGGTTTTAGCTAGCTTACGTTAGCATTGCTAAAAAAAAGGCACTTTTCTAGTTAATGACAACATTACCATATGTCTAAAGTACATTTGATGGAAAAGTTGTTTCCTGCGAAATCTTTGCCTACATTAGCAATGTGATCTTATTTCCAGGCCACTATAGTGTAATTTAGATGAAACAGTCATTATCCCCCGTTCAGAATGACTGGGCATTAGTCAACTTTTGGCCTGACGCGACAGAGTGACGGACGTGCAACCCATGAATAGAGCAAGCCAAAACCCCATGACTGGACTGGCAGACACGCAAGCTTGGGCTACATCCCAAATGAAACCCTATTCCCTTTATAGTGCACTACTTTATAGGCAATTGGGTGCCATTTGGGACGTACACTTGGAATAATACACCGTTCATCCTTCCACAGTGTTGGCATGTACCACAACGCAACAAAAATAACAAACAAAAACAATTAGGCTGAGACGTCTCATGCATCGTTCCAAGCATGCTGTGACTCTAATAGCGTTTGGACCTCTCACAGAGAAAACACACAATCCATTTGTTTAAATAGCTGGATGTAAAAATATATGATCTGTTTAAAAGCCTTGTTTTTAAACTCTTTTGTGGATTGAAAAGTGGGACTTTCCCCAACTGTGTGAAACTAGACCACATTGGAACAAACGGTAACAATCAAACTAATGTAACGGAACACATAGAGAATATTAACCCCTCACAACACCGCTCAACCAATGCTCTGGAGCGCATCAGATCACTAGGCCACATTTTTTCAGGAGTTAATAGATCAGCAATTGAATCCTAAACAGATGACCTCATCGAGGCCCAGCAGCATGGAGTAAACACTTATTTTCTTATTGTGGTGTAGAGTTAGGATATATGTATTTCTCATACATGCTGTATGTTGTACTGTAATAGATTGTTAAGTCTGTTTCACATCTTGTTTTATTATTACTGAGCTCAGATGTGCAAGTCAAATCCCCTTCAGCCCAGTAAAGGTTTCAACACACACACACACACATACACACACACACACACACACACACACACACACACACACACACACACACACACACACACACACACACACACACACACACACACACACACACACACACACACACACAATTTCCTTTCCTTGAGCCCTAAACCCTTTTTTTTTAGTCTGGTATTGTTATTGTTTTTGTTTTATACAATGGTAAAGCGCTTTTGGGTCCTTGAAAAGTGCTTTATAATACCATGTATTATTAATTCATTCAGGATTAAGGTACGGGGATTGACAAGACCATGACAATGCAGTGCTGCTGAGTTCATCTCTCTCCACCCCTCTCCCTTCTATGTGTGCTGGCTCTGCATGTCTACACCTGCCCTGGACGCTTCCCAAAGACATAAACACTATGGTCCCATCCCAAATGGTACTCTATTCCCTATATAATGCACTACTTTTGACCAGATCCCATAGGTAGTACACTAAATAGGAAATAGGGTGCCATTTGGGATGCAAGCGACACCTCCTCTAGCGCCCTCCACAGACAGTTAGTTTAGCCACTTTCAAGTACATTCTTAAAAGTGAAAACAGGGAGAAAAAAGGAAATGGTACCAGGGTGTCAAAATAAAGGACTTCTTGTATACTGTACATGCCCGGCTGTGGCTTTTTGTGGAACAAAGCAACGTTAATGTGTGTCAAAGAAAAAAAGAAAAAATCATAGCTGCGTGGTTGGATGGGAGGGAGGGAGGGAGGGAGGGAGGGAGGGAGGGAGGGAGGGAGGGAGGGAGGGAGGGAGGGAGGGAGGGAGGGAGGGAGGGAAAAAGTGGGAGAGCAGGCGGAGACCTGTCCTCTCCTGTTGTAATCTGATGGGTAGGAATGTGGCCATATATAGTACATGAATTCTCTGCCTCATCTGCCTCATCAGAAACACTGTGCACTCAAAAAGCATGGTCAATATTCAAAGCAGAGTGCATGTGTTGTACTGAAACATATTCAAATGTTTTTTTCATTTTCAATGTAATTTACCTTAACATAACATTTATCTTAAAAGGAAAAAACGATTGATTTTATTAATAAATGTGTCCTGTGTCCAAGTTGCAATAGGCAGTAGTCAATGACTGGCTGCACAGTGCACAAGCCTAGCTCAGTCTACAGAGAAGTGCAAGGGTAAGGGGAGAAAAACGGTGGTATTCCTTAAGCCTTTGGACTGACCCAGGGAGTCCCTGAGTGGCTGTGGTACATAACCTCTGACCTCTCTCTACCCTGTTGCCTTTTACTGCTCAGTTCTCTGGTCCGGAACTGGTCGGGTCCTGGGCTGCTCGTATACTAAATCATCTGGTCGTCTGGGGTCCACGGGAGCAAAAGTGGGTTTTTCAGAGCTGCCTGTTCTCCATTTCAGACGTAATGTCCTCCTCCTCCTCTACCGCCAGTGTCGCTCCTGAGTTGGTCCATACACGTGATCTCCGGCCTGCCTCTTCTGCAGGTAACGTGCTGTAGTTGCCAGAAGATCCGTTCAGTAGCAGGGGTGTCCTTCTGCCTATAGACATGACCAGGGTTGGTGTGGAATTCATTGCAAGATCAGAGGGGTGATCAGTGGGGTGAAAGTTGAGGGGTGAGCCCCTTTAGTCCCGGGACATGAATCTTCCATATGCGGCCGAGGAGGAATCTTAGAATCCCTGCAGCAGACACTCCGGAGTTCCATTCTGGGAGTTCTGGAATGCCAGAATCCCCTCTGATTTTCCTCTTCTTTTTAGTGGGAGCTGTAATCCTTGAACAGCACTGAGTCTGAGGTGCGTCGAAGGAAGAAGGAAATGGGTGAACATATTGTATGCTAACAACACTCCAGTCATGTATTCCTAAACACAATCCTCATTCCACACTGCCTGACTAACTGCTGTTGAGAGCAAAGCTTGATGTTTGTAGGCTTTGCGTTTATGGCCACATTGGTTTGTCCTCCATGCTCTGCCTGCTCGAAAGCAGGATGAATCTCATTTGGGATTGTAGGAGTTATGTGAATAAGATCTGTCTTCGTGGACTGCAGCCTTGAGTGTCTGCTTGGTGAGCCGTGTTGCCACCACAAATAAGTCATGTTAGCATGTTAGCACACATAAAGCTTTAGATTGGAGTTGGAATTCAGTGGTATGCACCTCTGAAACACTGAAAAGAGTTTCATGCATGTAGATGAAGAGAATTGCATGTGTTCCATATGAGAGAAGATGAAAGGAGCGGATCCCATAAAGCTGGTCCTGAATTGTAAAGCACACAATGGATCTTCCCAGACATAACCCTCACCGGGGAGGGATAACACCGCTGTTCTACCCCCTGAACACCAGGGCTGCGTCCAAAATGGCACCCTATTCCCTTTATAATGCACTACTTTTGACCAGGGCCCATTTGGGCTCTAGTCAAAAGTAGTACACAATATATTGTGAATAGGGTGCCATTTGGAACGCATACCAGGCTTTAACTGAAACCAGAGGCTAGGAAACCTTGGAGAGTCTGAGGACTACAGAGACAGAGAGGACTCCTGCTTTTCATATAGCGCACACAGACACGCCAATGTCAACAGTCAGAGCCTGCAGCCCAGACTCTGCAGCATCAGGTTCACATGTAATTGTATGTTCTCTCTGTAGGTTGAACCTTTGAATGAGCGGGAATGTGGTTTACGAATGTCAACAGGGAAGAAAAGGTTGAGGTTCTGTCGGGGATGGAGACCAGAAGTCACTATGACAGTCAGTCTGGTGAGTCAGTTCTACAGCATGACTGCATCATGACTACCCTTTCTTCACACTGAATGACGACATTAAAAAGTCAAGGGCTGAAGCATGCATGTTTTTGCCCTTCACAAGAATATCATGCATTAATGATTTTCTGGTTCACACCTTATTAATAGTGGAGATGTGATATTGAACCATTAGGTGACAGCATGCCTGAGATAAGTGACATCTGTGTGAACGTGCCTATGTGACATAAGCAGAATAAGTCTCAATTAAATTACAAATTCAATTCAAATTAGCTTTGATGGCATGAATGGGAGTACAGATTTTGCCAAAGCAATGCAATTATAGCAGTATAACAATTCAATGATTAAATTAGGTTCATACATTCAATTCAATGATTAAATTGGGTTCATACATTCAATTCAATGATTAAATTGGGTTCACACATTCAATTCAATGACTAAATTAGGTTCATACATTCAATTCAATGATTAAATTAGGTTCATACATTCAATTAAATGATTAAATTAGGTTCATACATTCAATTCAATGATTAAATTAGGTTTATTCATACATTCAATTCCCTCTACCTCTGACTATCTATCTATTCTGTACACACTGATTTGATGTATCAAGTTTGTGCTGCCTGCCGGGGAGGGAGTTTTGCACCTCCCAAAATGGCACCCTATTCCCTTGTTAAATGTAATGCACCATGTAATGAATAGGGTTCCATTTGGGACGTATTCACATTGACTTCACCTCAGTCTGCAGAGAGGGAAATGCATGTGAGAGCAACGAGAGCATAGATCATGTAAGGTAGTCACCTTACATGATCTATGCTCTCGTTGCTCTCACATGCATTTCCCTCTCTGCAGACTGAGGTGAAGTCAATGTGAATACGTCCCAAATGGAATCCTATTCATTACATGGTGCATTACATTTAACAAGGGAATAGGGTGCCATTTTGGGAGGTGCAATTGTGACTGCACAGGACAGGCCAAAAGGCATAACAACCTGTCACTACCGGTATCACACAATTCATTCTTGTATGGAGAGAAATAATGAGCGTGTTAAAAGTAGTACAACGTATGCAGCATCTGATCATTTTCATATCGGTCTGAATGATGTCAGATGCTGTGTTCCAAATAGCATCCTATTCCCTATGGTCCTGGTTAAAAATGGGCCCTGGTCATATCAGTGCACTATATAGGGAATAGCATGCCATTTGAGAGGCAAAGACGCTGGAGGCAGCAGCAGGAGGGTGGGAGGCAGTGTTAATAGAAGTAATGGGATGAAGAGAGCATGATACATGAGCACAGTCTATCTGATGAGTCCATTACTGCAGTGAATTAGCAGACGTGTCCTCTTCTGCAGTTTAATCAGCAGAGGCGTAAAATCTCCCTCCCCGGCGCCACCTTTTCCTCAGTACATTTGCACACTGCATATCTTCACATTGTTCATTTAATTATTTTCTCAAATGTGTTTGTTTTGTTCCACTGACGGCTTGGGAAACACATTCCCGACCGAATGCAACTGACAAGGATGTAGAGACAAAGAGGATACAGAAAAAGAATGTCCCCATGAGTCTATCCATACTCCCATATTATTCTAAAGCCGTACCCCCAAAATACATGTTGATTAATGCCACAGACCTGCAATTAAAAGGACAGGCTCTGCCTGGGACACAGAGGAACACAGATAGATGCTGGTGACACAGAGGCAGTAAGTGTCCCTTAGTTATCTAAACCTTGTAATTAACCCTTACTATAGTAATCATGGCATCTTCTTCCCGCTCAGATGTCAGGTTAGTACTGAAATAGGCCAAACTCTCTCTCTCCCTCCTTCCCCTCTCCCTGACAAGGCCACAGAGATTATGCCCTGAGAGAGAGAGAGAGAGAGAGAGAGAGAGAGAGAGAGAGAGAGAGAGAGAGAGAGAGAGAGAAAGAGAAAGAGTACAACAGGAAGTGGGGACTGTGGCAGGACATTTTAAGATTGTGACAGGACATCTGTTTCAAATAGCAGGGAAGTATAGCGTTGGGATTCTACAATGTGTGTGGAGTTTGACTTGTATCCAATACAACTTTCATATTATATATTATTATTATAATACTTTATTAATAGTGGAGATGTGATATTGAACCATTAGGTGACAGCATGTCTGAGATAAGTGACATCAGTGTGAAAGTGCCTATGTGACAAGTCTCAATTAAATCACAAATTCAATTCAAATTAGCTATGATGGCATGAATGGGAGTACAGATTTTATCAAAGCAATGCAATTAGTAGTATAACAATTCAATGATTATATTAGGTTCATACATTCAATTCCCTCTACCTCTGACTATCTATCTATTCTGTACACACTGATTTGATGTATCAAGTTTGTGCTGCCTGCCAGTCACCTTACATGATCTATGCTCTCGTTGCTCTCACATGCATTTCCCTCTCTGCAGACTGAGGTGAAGTCAAGGTGAATACGTCCCAAATGGAACCCTATTCCTTACACGGTGCATTACATTTAACAAGGGAATAGGGTGTCATTTGGGAGGTGCAATTGTGACTGCACAGGACAGGCCAAAAGGCATAACAACCTGTCACTACAGGTTATAGGGAGCACTTTGATGCCACATCTCACTGAGGGTGCGTCCCATTATTGGCACCCTAATACAGTATATTCCCTATATAGTGCACTACTTTTGACCAAAGCCCTATGGCTCGCCCTGTGGGCCCAAGTCAATTGTCGTGCACTATAATTGGAATAGGGTGTCACCTGGGACGCAAATAGAGCACTAGGCTAACCATAATAACAGCAATAGAAATAACAACAGAGTGCTGCGAGGCATCTATCGTGTCACCACTGTTATCTGGTTACATAACATAACCACACAGCATCAACTGGAAACACACCTTACTGTCGCTGAAAGATGCACATGACATGAATATAGTATACCATTTATAGATTCATTTTTACATTGTGCTCGTCACAATTTATTCAAGGGTCCAAGATTGGGGTGATATGCACATGGGTGGTCGTTATAGGTTTAATATATTTTTTTAGAGATACAGTCCCCTATGTATTCATTTGGACAGTGAAGCTAAAACTTGAAATTTGGCTCTATACTCCAGCATTTTGGATTTGAGATCAGAAATGAAAGCACTTTATGTCTCTAGTCCCCCCATTTGATGTTGTCATATGTATTTGGACAAATTCACGTGTACATTTTGTCAAAAGTTTATTACTAGCTCCCATATGCCTAGCGCTCAGTGACTACATCATGCTTGCATTTGCAGTTTGTTTTGGTTGTGTTTTCTATTATGTTGTGCAAATTGAAATAAATGGTAAATAATGTATTGTGTCATTTTGGAGTCACTTTGTTGTGGATAAGAATAGAATACGTTTCTGAACACTACATTTATTTGGACGCTATCATGATTACGGATAATCATTCATTAATTGTGAATAATGATGATTGAGAGACGGAGGCATAAATACAGATGAAAAACCTTTTGGAACATGCACTCGCCATTTCCATGGCATTAGGTAGATGCGGAAGGGGGATGATCTTGGAGAACCGGTCCACTACAACTAAAATAGTTGTGAAGCCCGAAGAGTCCAGCAGATCATTGAGGAAATCCATGGCGATGTGGGACTGTGTGGTGTAGGTAAAGGCTTGAGCTTACCTGTAGGTAGTTGACGAGGACACTTTGCTCAAGCACAGACGGGACAGGAAAGAACGTAATCTCGGACGTTGGCTTTTAGGGATGACCACCAGAACTTGCGTGTCAGTAGCTCCGTGGTCCAGGTGATGGCCAGAACTCAGCGAGGTGTGGCCCCACTGTATTAGTTGGGTTCTGACGGATCCAGGAACGTAGGTCTTGCCTGCAGGGTTGTCGGGAGGTGCTGGGTCTGGGCATATTTCCTCTTGGACAGCTGATTGGATTTCCCACTGTATGAGTCCCACGACTCATGCAGGGTTTTTTGACCGGTGAGAGCTGAGAGAGGAGCGGTTGTGCTGCTGCAGTTTCGGATGAACCGGCGGTAGTAGTTGGAGAATTCTAGGAAACGTTGTAGTTCCTTTACGGTGGTAGGTTTGGGCCAGTTAAGCACAGATGTGACTTTGCCTTCGTCCATGTTGACCCCTCCTGGTGTCAGCACGAACCCTAGGAAGTTACCATAGTAATGTGAAAAGTGATCTTCTCAGCCTTGACATAAAGATGGTGGTCCTGTAGCCGTTGGAGGACCTGTTGCACATGCGTGAGTGAGAGTAAATCAAGATATCGTCAATGTACACAATGAAGAACTGGTTGATCATGTCCTGGAAAACTTCATGAAGGACTGGAAGACTGCGTGAGCATTGGTGAGACCGTAGAGCATAACCAGGTATTCGTAGTAACCCCTAGCGGTGATGAACGGCGTCTTCCACTCATCCCCACTTTGGATACGGACCAGGATGTAAGCACTACGTAGGTCCAGTTTGGAGTAGATGGTAGCCTGTCCAACTTGTTCTAGTTCGGCCAGAATCAGAGGAGAGGGAAGTGATTCTTGATGGTAAAGGTCATTGAGAGGTCGGAAATCTAGGCAGGGACAGAGACTACCATCCTTTTTGTTTTACAAAAAAATTAACTGAATGCAGCCGGACACGTGTACGGATGAATCCCATGTCGAAAGCCTCTTCTATATAGGTGTCCATAGCCTCATTATCTGGGATGGATAAGGGGTAGAGCCGACCCTTAGGGGATGATGCCCCAGGAAGGAGGTCGATCACGCAGTCCTCCGGGCGATGAGGGGGCAGAATGGACGCCTTCTTCTTGCTGAAGACACCCAGGAACTGGGCATATACAGGTGGGATTTGGACTGGAATGGCAGACTCCGATCCTTCTATAGAAGTGGCTCAACAGGGTAGACTGAAGCAGTTCTTAAAACAGGCGTGAGAGCATGACAGCAGTTCCCTTGCCACCAGGAGATGGCAGGGTTGTGAAGGCTTAGCCAGGGGTGACCAAGGATGAGGGGTTCTTCAGGTGAAGACAACACCACTTTCAGTCATGCGAGTCACAAGACAGGTTCCGAGAGGTTGTCTGTCCAGCGCATTAATCCTAAAGGGAGGATTAACTGGGATTAACTTGACCCTTAACTGTTGTGCCAATTGTTCATCAATGAAATTCCATGCAGCCCCCGAGTCCACTAGTCCCTCCACAAACTGAGTGACCCCATTAGCAGAAAGAAGAGCCGGGATCCCAAACTGTCTTTAGGTAATGTTCAAAAACACAGAGGTGCTGACCCGGGCGGAAGTGGAGGGGTTGTGTTCACCCATTCGTGAACACAACAATTCCAGTGGGTCAGAAGTTTACATACACTAAATTGACTGTGCCTTTAAACAGCTTGGAAAATCCCATAAAATTATGTCATGGCTTTGGAATCTTCTGATAGGCTAACTGACATAATTTGAGTCAATTGGAGGTGTACCTGTGGATGTATTTCAAGGCCTACCTTCAAACTCAGTGCCTCTTTCCTTGACATCATGGGAAAATCAAAAGAAATCAGCCAAGACCTCAGAAAACATATTGTAGACCTCCGCAAATCTGGTTCATCCTTGGGAGCAATTTCCAAACGCCTGAAAGTACCACATTCATCTGTACAAGCAATAGTACGCAAGTATAAACACCATGGGACAATGCAGCCGTCATACCGCTTAGGAAGGAGACGAGTTCTGTCTCCTAGAGACGAACGTACTTTGGTGCGAAAAGAGCAAATCAATTCCAGAACAACAGCAAAGGACCTTGTGAAGATGCTGGAGGAAACAGGTACAAAAGTATCTATATCCACAGTAAAACGAGTCCTATATCGACATAACCTGAAAGGCCGCTCAGCAAGGAAGAAGCCACTGCTCCATAACCGCCATAAAAAAGACAGACTACGGTTTGCAACTGCACATGGGGACAAAGATGGTACTTTCTGTAGAAATGTCCTCTGGTCTGATGAAACAAAAATAGAACTGTTTGGCCATAATGACCATCGTTATGTTTGTAGGAAAAAGGGGGAGGCTTGCAAGCCGAAGAACACCATCCCAACTATGAAGCAGCATCATGTTGTGGGGGTGCTTTGCTGCAGGAGGGACGGGTGCACTTCACAAAATAGATAGCTTCATCAGGAAGGAAAAGGATGTGGACATATTGAAGCAACATCTGAAGACATCAGTTAGGAAGTTAAAGTTTGGTCGCAAATGGTTCTTCCAAATGGACAATGACCCCAAGCATACTTCCAAAGTTGTGGCAAAATGGCTTAAGGACAACAAAGTCAAGGTATTGGAGTGGCCATCACAAAGCCCTGACCTCAATCCTATAGAAAATTTGTAGGCAGAACTGAAAAAGTGTGCGCGAGCAAGGAGGCCGACAAACCTGACTTAGTTACACCAGCTCTGTCAGGAGGAATGGGCAAAAATTCATCCAACTTATTGTGGGAAGCTTGTGGAAGGCTACCCGAAACGTTTGACCCAAGTTAAACAATTTAAAGGCAATGCTACCAAATACTAATTGAGTGTATGTAAACTTCTAACCCACTGGAAAAGTGATGAAAGAAATGAAAGCTGAAATAAACCATTCTCTCTACTATTATTCTGACATTTCACATTCTTAAAATAAAGTGGTGATCCTAACTGACCTAAGACAGGGAATTTTTACTAGGATTAAATGTCAGGAATTGTGAAAAACTGAGTTTAAATGTATTTGGCTAAGGTGTAAACTTCCGACTTCAATTGTCTATTTTTCAACTATGCTGTGATGTTTAACATACAATTGCAGTCTATCTAATCAAATTAAATCCACAGATTGCGAGTTAAAGATAAATACTTTTACTAAGAGTATTAGTATATTAGTAATTAATTATTCCGGTCTCTCCAGATCTCACAACAGTACTTTTTCTAGGGTCAATTTTAGATCAATGTTATGCATTTTCAGCCATTGCTGAACCTGAGACCAGAAACAGGCTACCTGAGGCCAATACCAAAATAAATGGTCTATTAATTCTGTATCATCACAACAAAATCTGTAGAGCTTCGATGATTTTATGCCCCAAATATTCAACATTTTGTTGGTGGCAAGAAATCTATATAATAATTTTAGCTGAAAAGCACAAAGTCTTGAATCTTGCATCGTTTTATATATCAACTCATACACCCTGTACCATAGAATCGGTACATCAAAAATCTCTTCACAACTATTTTGCAATCTGTGTGGCACAGTTGTCAGCATCCTGGTCCTCAAATGAAACTGGTATACTTTCCTATTTATGCTATTTTTATTCCTCCGCCAATTTTGATCCTTTATATCGGGCAGACAGACCAGTTCCCTACCTCCTTCCACTGCCACCTGCCTCCTCCATTTTGGGGGTAATGTTGTAATCAGTTGGTTGTATTCTTGAATTGAGCAGACCTTCATGAAAGACATAACTCTACCATTCCAGTTTCCAGTAACATTTAAGAACAAAATACCCTTTTGAAACTTTCCCATAAATACATGTATTTTATCAAAAAGCACATTAGAGTTCAGCCATAATATTGGTTGTAATATTTGTTCTATCTTTTCAGGGGGATGAAATGAAAATTGTAGACAGCTCTGCAATGTTTGATTGAAAAAGAGAGATACTTTGAAAATGAGACATGGCAATCTGCGCAAAGGCAAAAAGGCAATTTTTAAACAATGGATGAGCTTTTCTTAATAATCTACTTGAGAATCATTTAGGGTTCAAGTAAAACTTTTTAATAAGTGAAGCTTTTAGGGAGAGATTTAGTGCTTTTATATTTAATAATCTCAAACCAATTGTGAAAGACTTGGCAATTATTTTTACATAATGTCCTGAATATAAAGTGTTATGTTTGGGGCAAATCCAACACAACACTGAGTACCACTCTTCATATTTTAAAGCATGGTGGTGGCCTCATCATGTTATGGGTATGCTTGTCATCGACAAGGCCTAGGGAGTTTATGATCAGAAGAAATGGAATAAAGCTAAGCACAGGCAGAATCCTAGAGGAAAACCTGGTTCAGTCTGCTTTCCAACAGACAATAGGAGACAAATTCACCTTTCAGCAGGACAATGACCTAAAACACAAGGCCAAATATACACTGGAGTTGCTTACCAAGACGACAGTGAATGTTCTTAAGTGGCCTAGTTTTCACTTTAATCAGCTTGAAAATCTATGGTAAGACTTGAAAATGGCTTTCTAGCAATGATCAACAACCAAGTTGACAGCGCTTGAAGGATTTTAAATAGAAAAATGTGCAAATACTGTGCAATCCATCTGTGCAGAGCTCTTAGAGACATACGCAGAAAGACTCACAGCTATAATCGCTGCCAAGGGGATTCGAACATGTATTCACTCAGGGGGTTGAATACTTATTTAATCAAGATGTGATTTTTTTCATAATTTATTTACTAATGTTAGAATTTTTCTTCCACTTTGACATTAGAGTATTTTGTGTAGATCGTGGAAAAAAACAACAATTTTTAATCCCACTTTGTATACATTTTAATCCCACTTTGTAACACAAAGAAATGTGGAAAAAGTAAAGGGGTGTGAATACTTTTTGAAGGCACTGTAAGCTTTGTATTCACAGTGAAGCACACAGAAAACGTTTCAAACTCTTCAGGTAAGAATTGATCATGGCTACCAAGGGGGCAGAACTCTAGAGCATGCTTGAAATCTAGAGCTACAGCTTCAATAGATTTGTCTTCATAGCCATTTCACCTTTTTAAATAAAACGTGTGGGGGGGGTAGAATTTATAAATAAAGGGTGAAGGGAATGTTTTCTGCTTCAGAAGAGATGAAATGGCTGCAATTACCCTGTCTCTTCCCAAAATGTCATCCTATTCACTTTATAGTACACTACTTTTGAGTGTCAGATTCCACCAGTGAACTGTCTAGTCAACCAAGTAACTAACCATCTTGAATCATGACGTTACCAAAAAAAAAACAATTAAAAATAATGAGTGGTTTGGAAGGAATCAGTGGTTAACTACAAGCATTGCAAATCTTTTTTTTTGGTGGGGGGGTTCCTGTTTTGCATGTTAATTTGGCATTAATACGTGTCACAGTTTGCCAACAATGTAAAAAATGTATATATAATTGAGTTAATAAAGCTGCATACAAACATGGTCTCTTTTTTGTTTCCAGGAGTAAGGCAGCTCCAAAATGCAGGCGTTTCAGCCTAGCTCAGTGCTTTCTGTGGTGGTAGGCCAGCAGAAAATACGGAGCATTGCGCCGTGATTGGCTCAGTGTTCTGTCACTCATGGGGACACTACTTCACCACCAAGTCTAAGGGTAGAGCTAGAAAATTCAAGCCCCTTGGGTGCTGCCATAGAGTTATGTTAGAATTGCCCATCCAAGAAGGCTCAAGGTCATTGGCCACAGATAAGATGACGTCAAATCACATTATATCTACAGTAGCTTTGAATGGACTGATCAAGTCGACAATCTACTGGCAAATACTTTTTAATCCTTGTCATTTGAAGATAAATAATGAAGAGAAATTATAGATAAATTACACAAATATGCCAGGGAGATATGTATACTGTAGCTAAGAGAGTAGTGTGTTGTGTAGTAAGCTGTTACAGTGCCTTGCGAAAGTATTCGGCCCCCTTGAACTTTGCGACCTTTTGCCACATTTCAGGCTTCAAACATAAAGATAAAAAACTGTATTTTTTTGTGAAGAATGAACAACAAGTGGGACACAATCATGAAGTGGAACGACATGATGAAAAAAAACTGAAAAATTGGGCGTGCAAAATTATTCAGCCCCCTTAAGTTAATACTTTGTAGCGTCACCTTTTGCTGCGATTACAGCTGTAAGTCGTTTGGGGTATGTCTCTATCAGTTTTGCACATCGAGAGACTGACATTTTTTCCCATTCCTAATTGCAAAACAGCTCGAGCTCAGTGAGGTTGGATGGAGAGCATTTGTGAACAGCAGTTTTCGGTTCTTTCCACAGATTCTCGATTGGATTCAGGTCTGGACTTTGACTTGGCCATTCTAACACCTGGATATGTTTATTTTTGAACCATTCCATTGTAGATTTTGCTTTATGTTTTGGATCATTGTCTTGTTGGAAGACAAATCTCCGTCCCAGTCTCAGGTCTTTTGCAGACTCCATCAGGTTTTCTTCCAGAATGGTCCTGTATTTGGCTCCATCCATCTTCCCATCAATTTTAACCATCTTCCCTGTCCCTGCTGAAGAAAAGCAGGCCCAAACCATGATGCTGCCACCACCATGTTTGACAGTGGGGATGGTGTGTTCAGCTGTGTTGCTTTTACGCCAAACATAACGTTTTGTATTGTTGCCAAAAAGTTCCATTTTGGTTTCATCTGACCAGAGCACCTTCTTCCACATGTTTGTGTGTCTCCCAGGTGGCTTGTGGCAAACTTTAAACAACACTTTTTATGGATATCTTTTTAAGAAATGGCTTTCTTCTTGCCACTCTTCCATAAAGGCCAGATTTGTGCAATATACGACTGGCTGATTGTTGTCCTATGGACAGAGTCTCCCACCTCAGCTGTAGATCTCTGCAGTTCATCCAGAGTGATCATGGGCCTCTTGGCTGCCTCTCTGATCAGTCTTCTCCTTGTATGAGCTGAAAGTTTAAAGGGACGGCCAGGTCTTGGTAGATTTGCAGTGGTCTGATACTCCTTCCATTTCAATATTATCGCTTGCACAGTGCTCCTTGGGATGTTTAAAGCTTGGGAAATCTTTTTGTATCCAAATCCGGCTTTAAACTTCTTCACAACAGTATCTCGGACCTGCCTGGTGTGTTCCTTGTTCTTCATGATGCTCTCTGCGCTTTTAACGGACCTCTGAGACTATCACAGTGCAGGTGCATTTATACAGAGACTTGATTACACACAGGTGGATTGTATTTATCCTCATTAGTCATTTAGGTCAACATTGGATCATTCAGAGATCCTCACTGAACTTCTGGAGAGAGTTTGCTGCACTGAAAGTAAAGGGGCTGAATAATTTTGCACGCCCAATTTTTCAGTTTTTGATTTGTTAAAAAAGTTTGAAATATCCAATAAATGTCGTTCCACTTCATGATTGTGTCCCACTTGTTGTTGATTCTTCACAAAAAACTCCAGTTTTATATCTTTATGTTTGAAGCCTGAAATGTGGCAAAAGGTCGCAAAGTTCAAGGGGGCCGAATACTTTCGCAAGGCACTGTAGTAGCCCATGTGCTTCACCCTAGTAATTTGGTCTATTTTCACCTCTTCATTTCACCTACTGTTCTGACTTAGTGGTGCACATGCAGCCTATAACGTGTTTTTGAAAAATGTAATCATAGAATATTGTAAGAGCTTTCATTGTCTGCTTATATGCCACCTTTATATATCCTACGGTTCTGACTTGGTGTACAGGGAGAACACTGTAAGAACGGCCCATGATCTGAATTATGTTGCTGTACATGTCAAAAGTGCTGAACAAATAGTTCTATTGACTACGTCCGTCCTAGCTCGCTCATTAATGTCTTAATCAAAATGACGGATTGCATCTTGTCGTCCCCTTATGCCATACAGCTCAATTGTCAGTAGAAACCACATTTGTTTAAGCAAGTCAGCCATATCAGCTATGTTTTTTTAAAGGCAGTAAATGAGGCTGAATGAACTGTTTCGCTGCCGGACAAGGCTCTGCTGATAGCCAGGTGTAGCAGTGGTAAGGAGTTGGGACTGCTGTTGGGACTCTGCTGATGGGACAGCTTTATATAGGCCCTTTTTGTGCACCGTTTGTCACCATTATAGAGATTCTGTTGCACCCTCTTGACAAGAGTGGTGGTGGTGTTGGTCCATGACAAGTCCTCGGTGATGTGGATGCAGAGGAACTTAAAACTTGTGATGCTCTCTACTATGGTCCCATTGATGTGGATTGGGGCATGTTCCCTCCTCTGCTTCCTGAAGTCAAGAATCAACTCCTTTGTTTTGCTGAGGTTGAGGGTAGAGGTTGTTGTCATGGCATCACAATGCCAGTTCACTTACCTCCTACCTACAGGCTGACTCGTGATTGTTGGTTATCAGGCCTACAACCAAGTTGTCATCAGCAAACTGGATGATGGAGCTGGTGTCGTGCAAAGCCACACAGTCGTGTGTGAACAGCGAGTACAGCAGAGGACTGGGGACACCCCCTGGGTGGCCCCGGTGTTAAAACTTCTTCAAGATTGGTGGGTCGCCTGCGGGACGGTTGAGCTAACGTAGGCTAATGCGATTAGCATGAGGTTGTAAGTAATATGAACATTTCCCAGGACATTGACATATCTGATATTGGCAGAAAGCTTAAATTCTTGTTAAATCTAACTGCACTGTCCAATCTACAGTAACCATTACAATGAAAGAATACCATTGCTATTGTTTGAGGAGAGTGCACAGTTTTGAACATGAAAAGTTAGGCACATTTGGGCAGTCTTGATACAAAATATTTAACAGAAATTCAATGGATCATCAGTTTGAAACTTTGCACATATGCCAAAATCCAAATTGCACTTGGGCTGGAATATTACATTATGGCCTTTCTCTTGCATTTCAAAAATGATGCTACAAAAAAAATTACAAAAATATTTTTGTTTTTGTATTACCTTTACTAGATCTTATGTGTTATATTCTCCTACATTCCTTTCATCTTTCCACAAACAAGTGTTTCCTTTCAAATGGTACCAAGAATATGCATATCCTTGCTTCATGGCCTGAGCTAAAGGCAGTTAGATTTGGGTATGTCAGTTTAGGCGAAAATTGAAAAAAAAGGGGCCGATCCCCATTTTAAGAGTCAGTGTGGAAGAGGTGTTGTTGCCAATCCTCACAGCCTGCGGACTGCCTGTCAGGAAGTCCAGGATCCAGTTGCAGAAGGTGGTTCCCAGACCAGGGCTCTGAGATTGATGTAGAGATTAGAGGGAACATTACTGTTGAATGCTGAACTGTAGTCAATGAACTGGCAGGTGCCTGGCATGTTTTAATTGATTTGGGACATGACCAGCCTCTCGAAGCACTTCATGAGGACTGAGGTGAGCGCGACATTATTCGGTTTAGTTTTTTTTATATATATTTAGGACTAGCTCATAACTTGTAAAAATTGAAAAAAGTAAGGGGCTTAGACAGCTGCCCTGGAGTATGCCCGACTCCACCTGGATTATGTTCTAGAGACTTCCATTAAAGAACACTCTCTGTGTTCTTTTAAACAGGAAACTCTTGATCCACAATATAGTAGAGGATGTAAAGCCACACACGTTTTATCAGCAGCAGACTGATCGATAATTTCAAAAGCTGCACTGAAGTCTTATAATCAATTTCCTTCAACCAATCATCAGTCATTTGTGTAAGTTGAGTGCCCCTCCCTATAAGTGTGCTAAAAGTTCATTTGTTTACTGTGAAATAGCATTGTATCTTGTGAAACACTATTTAAAAAATAAATAAATAGCAGGCCAATTGCTCGACTGTTTGAACCAATAAAGGGTGCTTTGCAATTCTTGGGAAGCGGAATGAGTTTTGGTTCCCTTCAGGCCTGAGGGCACACACTTTCCCATAGGCTTTGTCATTGTTGATAGACAACAATAAAACATTTTAACTCTTCCACACTCACGTCACAGAATTCTAAATTACAATGCCTGTCTTTCATAATTTGGTCAATTATGTATAGATGTGTAGGTTCAGAGTTTGTTGTTGGCATTTGATGTCATGCCTATGTTTGCTAATCTAGCCAATTACTGGGTTTTGATGAATGAGCCATCTGATTCAATGAAGGAGCTGAGTTCACCTTTTGCCCAAAATGTAATGTAAGGTGCACCAAAGTGTACTATCATCCTTTATCTTTGTTTCATAGTACAATTTCTTCTTCTTTTTGTTAAGTTTAGCCACATGATTTCTCAATTTACAGTACATTTGCCAATCAGCTGTGCAGCCAGACATACTGTATTTGTCATTCCTTTTGCCCTTGTCACTCTCAACCATACAATTATTCAATTACTCATCCATCCATGGGGATTTAACCGTTTTTAGTAATTTTATTCAAGGGGCTCATGCTTATTAGTAATTAAAATAAGCAATTTCATGAATGATTCAAGTGCAGCGTCTGGTTGCTCCTCGTTACACACCACAGACCAGCAAATATTCTTTACATCTTCAACATGGGGATCACTACAAAACCTCTAGTATGACCTCAGGTACACTATATTTGGCCAGGCTTTTGAAACGTTGGTTTTCTTAGATATGGTGAAGCTCCCTTCAGTAACCACGAGCACAACCGTTCCTGGATTTTAACTGGCGGCTTTATTCTGTAGTTCTAGTCAGAATTATCACCTTCCGTAAGAACTATAAAGTAAATGAAAAATACAGTTCCCTCCAAAAGTGTGTTACAACAGTTTTAGCTACGTAGTTCCGCTTGGCTTATCATTTCCCCCGCACAGCGGACACGTAAACAACTCAAACAAAAGACAACGACATAACCTGTAAGTCTAACTGTCAGTTACATATGGCTACTATGTACATGTATCTTATGATCACTACATCCAATGGATGTGGATACTGCTTTAGAGCAACATTTCTGCAGCATTAGTAAAAATGTGATCCATACATGTGAGTGATTTTGTATGTACCCTGGTAGGTTGACTGATAACTTCCACCAGGTTGCAGGCACTAGTTGCAGTTTGAAGCTTTTTCTTAAGTGTGACAGCTTGATGAAAGCCAATAAATATTTTGGGTCACACAGAAAATATACCTCTCTGTTGTATCACATACATTATCAAGCGTTTCACACATATTATCCAGATACTGACTGTTAGCACTTGGTGGTCTATAGCAACTTCCCACAATAATAGGCTTTGGGTGAGATACATTGTATAGTTGAATGCATTCAACAGAAATGTGTCTTCCACACTTAACCCCTCTGAATTAGAGAGGTGCGGAGGGATGCCTTGATCGACATCCACGGCGCCGGGGGAACAGCAGTTTAACTGCCTTGCTCAGCGGGCAGAACGACAGATTTTTACCTTGTCAGCTCAGGGTTTCGATCCAGCAACGATCGATCCAGCAACCAACATTCATATACTGGCTATCTGTTACTAGCAAGTTAGCGATTTCATGAACCTTATTTCTTGGGATACATATAGGTTAATGTGGGCTATTTTTAGCACTTTTCTGGGATGCTTGATTGTTTTTATTGCTTCACCGGGAGGCTTTTCAGAGGTAGCCATGACAGTGATATTTATATTTGATCGTGCTGAGAGTGCAGGGTAAACTCCCCACAGTGGGGGAATAAAGAGTGGCATTTTGGAAGCAGTGCAGTGCCTATTCTTACGGCAGCCCGTGCTGCTGTTGTTGTCCAGTGTGTACACACAGAGAGACATGGATGGTTTTCTCCCTAAAAATTCTCTGGATTTTTACTGATAGAGAGAAGACCTGTTAGCAGAGCCCTTTTCTAAACATATGGCAAACACACACTCAATAACAGTCATGGGTTTTGAGGCGTTTTATACTAAAGGCATAAGCCGAAAAACAGACACTGAAGGGAAACACCAGTCCAGACTCCAAGAACAAGTGATGCCTTGTTGCCCGTGGCGTGCACCGGCGCACACACACACACACACACACACACACACAGGCAGATGTAATAAGCATAAAATACACCCTATATACTGATGTCATCCAGTTCTTTAAAAACAAAGTAAGTGTAGCAGGAAAAAGGGAGGCGAGCTGTAATGGGGAACCACAGCTCCTATGGCCTGTACCACATGAAGCCTGGGGCTCTGTGTATGGCTTTCCTCCTCCCTGTATGGAACCCCCCTGAAAGCACAGTGTTATTACAGTACACAATGATCGTGTTGCTGGATGAGGTTTAGAGCCAAGGGGAGGGGGTAGGTAGCAAATTGGGACTGGCCCATCTTGTTCCTAGATTAACTGCGCGTCCCTATCCTGGGGTGTGGAGGAGGACCTCCCTAAAACCACCCTGCATGGGTAGGGAGGGAGCAGAGCGCCCTAACCTGAGTCACGGTTTCCACCTCAGTGGTGCTGGGTGCAATAGACCACTAAAGAAAACAGCTTTTCCCACACTAGGAAACGTTCCTTTCTGGGCTGCGTTTCAGAATTCAACACATGAACTTAATAAACCATTTCATTGTTTATTTCAGCAACTGTGTTTTTTCCTGTGAATCTGATTCTGTACTACCCAACAAGCATGGGATAACTCTGGGAGTTCATTTGAATTGCTTTACATCCATACAGCACAGCACACATCTATTTAAAGCCCCAGTGCAGTCAAAATGTGATTTCCCTGTATTTATATGTATTTCCACACTATGAGGTTGGAATACTGTGAAATTGTGCAAATTGTGATAATGTGCTTTAAGTATAAGAGCTGTTTGAAAAGACTGCTTGACATTTCAGCCTGTTTTGATGGGATGGAGTTTTGGTAAATAGACAATAGACAAATAAGAAAGAGAGTTCCAGAACCTCTCTGCCAATAACAACTAGTTTTCAGTTTTCCTCCTCCCAACTCAGACCACTCCCAGACAGTCCTAGCAAAATTAATGCTTGAGAAATTGGTCTTGCCAAGAAACTATTTTAGTTTATTTCTTGACCATTTTAATTGAAAACAATCACAGAAAGGTTACCCAGAAATGATTTGATATTGGCTTATTGTGCCTTTCAGTAATTAGTGGGAAAGAGGGGTATTTTTGTGTTGAGGCCTGCCTGTTTGACTTGAAGCCCCTGGTCCAGAGACCAGAAGGGGTTTGCTGCCTCAAACCACAAACATCCAGCTGAAAAACAACCATATGACAAGCATTTCACTACACCCGCAATCACTTCTGCTAAATATGTGACCAATAAAATTTGACTTGAAGCTATATGATCCTGCCTTTCTCACTGGTTGACTGAACCATAGAGAGGTGCAAAGATGGATGTGTGTGTGTGTGTGTGTGTGTGTGTGTGTGTGTGTGTGTGTGTGTGTGTGTGTGTGTGTGTGTGTGTATTTGTGTGTGTGTGTGTGTGTGTGTGTGTGCCCTTCTTCTGCCTGCTGTGCGATTAATACGGAGAGTGAGTGTAGTGCTGTGTGATTAAGGAGTGACCCAACACCACACTGCAACTCAGCACTACACATCTACTGTGACATGACAGCACTAAACTCACTCACTCTCTTTACAGCCAATAAGTGGGATGGACAGAGACACTTGTGTATACAATATATATATACGGTGCGTGTGATACAGCACGTGTATCACGATGGAATCCTCCAGAGCGCATACCAGGAATCCTCCAGAGCGGAGCATACTCCCCAGTCATTGTCTTTTTCTCATTTGTGCAAAAGTCCATCCTCCTTCCTCTCTACTCCATGACCGGGAAATCGTTAAGTGGAGTAGGCAAATAGAAGGTCCACCCCTCCTCAATAGCCTCCTTTTGGCAAGGAAGCACAAGTGTATCCTACCATGGAAGAGATTTGATATATGCCACCCCCAGCTGTTGTATTGTAGTAGGAAAAAAGCATGCACAAATTTAAAATTGATACGCTACTTATCATTTTATCTACACTAAACAAAAATAACTTCAACATGTAAAGTGTTGGTCCCAAGTTTCATGAACAGACATTTTCCATCTGTACAAAAAGCTGATTTCTCTCAAATGTTGTGCACAAATTTGTTTATATCCCTGTTAGTGAGCATTTCTCCTTTGACAAAATAATCCATCCACCTGACAGGCGTGGATCAAGAAGCTGATTAAACAGCATGATCATTTCATAGGTGCACCTTGTGTTGGGGACAATGAAAGGCCACTTTCAAATGTGCAGTTTTGTCACACAACACAACGCCACAGGTGTCTCAAGTTTTGAGGGAGGCCCACCCATGGCTGCACCACTGCCCAGTCATGTGAAATCCATAGGTTAGGGCCTAATGATTTATTTTAATTGACTGATTTCCATATATGAACTGCAACTCAGTAAAATCTTTGAAATTGTTGCATGTTGCATTTATATCTAAGTTCAGTATATAAAACATCTTGAACAACGAACTTAATTTGTTTTAATCACTTTTCACATTTATTTCTGGATACATCCAGTAAACGTAACTTGCCTGATGATGAGTAAGTGGAGAAGGAGCTTCTCATTGCATACAAGCGCATTTTCGTCCAGGTTCACTCTCCTCGCTGCATCTCCTTGATTATCTTCAACCTTTTTCCAAAGGAGGCGAGAGAAGATGGAGGAGAGAGAAAAATAAAATTGCTCCCATGATAGCACATTTGATTTTCCGCAGTGGAAAATAAGTGAAAGACTGCCACCCACTGGACATTATTGGTTTTACAAGCTCAAATCCTGTCACAAAAAAAATGTATGTACTAAAAGCTTGGGCTGTAAACGAAAGCAAATGCTAAAAATGAAACTTCTAGACATCATTGTAAAACTTCACAGTATTTTACCGATTGTGAGTCAGCTAATAAATGTAGATTTCCGTCAAGGTACTGGAGTGACAAGAAAAGTTGGATTCAAACATTAGTTGATTCTTTATTTATAGAAAACAGTAAAAAAGCACATGGAATCAGATATTTCAAGCCACATATCAAGGCACCTTCATAGTTGGTTTGAAGTCAGATACAAATCTGATTCCTGGCCATGTCGCTTAGCTAGTGTCTGAATGGTAAAATCAGATTTATTTGCCCTCAATAATTTTTGGTATATTTGTTATTTGGTATAAACTATATATACAAAAGTATGTGGATACCCCTTCAAATGAGTGGATTCAGCAATTTCAGCCACACCCGTTGCTGACAGGTGTATAAACTTGAGCACACAGCCATGCAATCTCCATAGATTTAATTTACTGAAGAGCTCAGTGACTTTCAACATGGCACCGTCATAGGATGCCACCTTTCCAACAGATCAGTTCGTCAAATTTCTGCCCTGCTAAAGCTGCTCCGGTCAACTGTAAGTGCTGTGATTGTGAAGTGGAAACGTCTAGGAGCAACAACGGCTCAGCCATGAAGTGTTAGGCCACACAAGCTCACAGAACGGGACCGCTGAGTGCTGAAGCGCATAAAAAAACGTATGTCCTCGGTTGTAATACTCACCACCGAGTTCCAAACTGTCTCTGGAAGCAACTTTAGCCCAAGAACTGTTCCTCGGGAGCTTCATGAAATCGGTTTCCATGGCCGAGCAGCAGCACACAAGCCTTAAATCTCCATGCGCAATGCCAAGCAACAGCCTGAATGGTGTAAAGCTCACCACCATTGGACTCTGGAGCAGTGGAAAATGGTTCTCTGGATAGATGAATCATGCTTCAGCATCTGGCAGTCCGACGGACAAATCTGGGTTTGGCGGATGCCAGGCGAACACCTATCCGAATGCATAGCGCCAACTGTAGAGTTTGGTGGAGGAGTACTAATGGTCTGGTGCCGTTTTCATGGTTCGGGCAAGGCCCCTTAGTTCCAGTGAAGGGAAATCTCAACGCTAGAGCATGACATTCTAGACAATTCTGTGCTTCCTACTTTGTGGCAACAGTTTGGGGAAGGCCTTTTCCTGTTTCAGCATGACAATACCCTCGTGCACAAAGTGAGGTCCAAACAGAAATTGTTTATCAAGATCAGTGTGGAAGAACTTGACAGGCCTGCACAGAGCCCTGACCTCAACCCCATCGAACACCTTTGGGATGAATTGGAACACCGACTGCGAGCTAGGCGTAATCGCCCAACATCAGTGCCCGACCTCACCAATGCTCTTGTGGCTGAATGTAAGCAAGTCCCCTAAGCAATGTCCCAACATCTAGTGGAAAGCCTTCCCAGAAGAGTGGAGACTGTTATAGCAGCAAAGGGGGGACCAATTCCATATTAATGCCCATGATTTTGGAATGAGATGTTCAATGAGCAGGTGTTCACATACACCATCAAAGTATCTGTGATCAACAGATGCCTATCTGTATTCCCAGTCATTTGAAAACCCATAGATTAGGGCCTAATTTATTTATTTCAATTGGCTGACTTCCTTAATGAACTGTAACTCAGTAACATCTTTGAATTGTTGCATTTATATTTTTGATCAGTGTATAATTTAGGTCACCTGCTAAAATAATCTATTATAGCAACATAAAAACACCAAATTATGCCCTTGGTGGGATGAATATACAATGAAATCCATGTAAGGTACAATTCAACATTAGAAAACGACCTTCTTGGTCCATGTGCTGAGATATAAGGGACAATTCTGTATTCTTATTCATCAGGATGACTACATATCTTACTTACTGACTTTGTCCCCATGGGGACATTTTGTTGCAGTATCATGTACACGTTTAAAATTGCTTTTAAATACAGTAGAAAACAAATTGACAATACAAAATTCATAACAGTTACATACCAATAAAAAGAGACTAGCCTACTGGTCTTACTGGGTCGATAGGACCATTAGCCCGAGCTGTTTAGGAGGGATATCACACCTGGCACAAATGATTCAATCGAATGTATTTATAAAGCCCTTTTTCACATCCGCCGATGTCAGAAAGTGCTATACAGAAACACAGTCTAAAGCGCCAAACAAATCAAATCAAATGTATTTATATAGCCCTTCGTACATCAGCTGATATCTCAACGTGCTGTACAGAAACCCAGCCTAAAACCCCAAACAGCAAGCACTGCAGATGTAGAAGCAAGGTGGCTCGGATCACCATGCGCAATGCTGTCTAGTTCTGTCTTTTCTGCCAGGGGGCACCCTATACCTGCACTACACCGCTGCTGTTACTACAGTGGGCGGGAGCATCGGCCTCTCCAACCCAGCTCTTTAAATTAAATTTAACTCTTGCAATAAAACTTCTGACAATCTCTTTAAGTGTTTGAGAACCATATGCTTTTTCATCATGGAGCCCATGCACATGCCATGTGATAAGTTGGATTTTGTTGGTCTTTACTTCCAAATGTCTATGTAGATAAATAATACAAAACACAAAACAGATTAAAAAGTCTCAATTGCTTTACTGACAATAATGCAATATTAAACTAAATCTGATGTTCAGATCTACAAATGTTTTGACATATTACATGTTATCAAGGGTAGTTGTGATCCAGGAAAGTCCAGCATACTGTAGATGAGCAGCCGACATGTTGGTCACACAATTTACTGTAAACGGTCAAAAGGTAACGCAGTAGCACGGGAGTGTGCAGCGCTTCTCAAATGTAAAATGTATGCGTTTCCACACTCTCGTCCTAATAAATGTCACACTCAAGAAAATGCCCTCAAAGACTGCACTAGGAGCACAGGAGTGAGGAGCGCAGTAGTATTGAGAAACACCCATAGTTTTTTCCAAAATAGAAGAGCCAGAGTGACCATAGGAGTTGGCAAGGCAGCACAAACAGATCTGGGACCAGGCTATTAAAGAACTCCCTTAATAATTGTAGCTGTAACGACATGCTTGCATTGTGTCTGACGGCTGACTGACATGACAGCCCATTACCAATCAATAATCATAAACGGTTCTGATTAATATGGAAGAACATCACACACAGGTGAACACAACATAAGATACAAATCCAAAATACAGTCCACTGCCAGCTTTACAAAGGGGTGGATATTAGCTTTACAGTGGAGATTGACAAAACAAGGTTATTTACATTTTACAGCACAATATCTTTGTAACAGGTTGGTGTTGTGAACGCGCCCCAGTATGGCCCTGTTAGGAGAAATCAGCTTGAACACCTCTCCAACTGCTAATTACTAGTGGGAAACCTGTCTATCATCCCTGAGCTCCGACTTCTACTAAGTCACCTACTAAGAATATGACCTCGATAACATACAATTTCAGCACTTAAAACACAAAAAAACATGTAAATAAATCTGTTTTTTGAACATTACAACTTGACAGCTGTACTTTTTGTTTATGGTTGACACCGCATTAGCCAATCAGCGTTTCTCAACAAGTTCAAAACACTTGAACGCATCCAACTGGTATTTACGACTTCCCAACTGCTAATTACCACTTTTCTAGTTGGTTATGAACTCAGTATTAAAGTGGAGCTGAACTTGCTGATTTAGCATCGGTTTCAATTCTCATCATTCAGTAAATGCAACTGAGAACAACATCTGGGTTATGGAGGCATGTTTTGATGTGGGTGTCTCGTGTGTGTTCGAATGAGGGAAGTGTTTGTACTTTCACTCTGACAAAACAGTACAGTTACTCACCCTTCTAGATAACTTGAAACCATCAAACCAGATCTTGTATCTGGAAGTTACCTAGACTAGCTAGCAAACTAGCTAGCAAGCTTCAGCCGGCCCAAAATTGGTTTGACTTTGTATATCCTATTGTTGGTGCTATATCGTTTCAGTTGTTTTAAATGTACCCTTTTATTTAACTAGACAAGTCAGTTAAGAACAAATTCTTATTTACAATGACAGCCTACTCCGGCTAAACCTGGACGAAAAATTTGACATATAAATGGTACATCATTTTCATATTGCACACCTTTTAGTTGCCTCAAATGCTTTCTTTATATATTAATTTCTACAATTTCAAAAATTGACATTAAGTAATTGAAACCTGGCAGTATTGATATTTTAAAATATTGTCCCATGTACCTTGAGTAATTCTAACTAGCCCATAAAGATATTGAATGTCAAACCAAATTGACCATGGCATTGTGCTCCAAATCGATGATTACTTGGGGGCAGGATTAAAAAAAAATTTTAAAAAAAAAACTCTTCATTCCATGACACACCATTCCATGACACACCATTTTTTCTTAATCATCTCATAAACCTGTTATGGACGAGACTGACTTCAGGAGCGAAATTATCCCATTTCCACTTCATAGTCAATTTTGACACTATAATAAAATGTTTGACTCATACCGATGCAACACCAGCAGTTTTTTTTAAAGGATAAATTCCTTATTACGTTCAGTTGCTCTTTAATAATCCATACTGAACAACATTCACCAGGGAGGTTTAGCACCACAAGCCTTCATACATTGGTGTGAAACTTAATAAAAACCAGGCAGGCAGCAGAGATTAAACCGTCCAGTCTTGTAGAGCCAGAGCAGAGCATCGTAACTCAAGTCAACATCTTTGTGCCATTGCTGATTAAAGTCCAAATGGAAACGGAGAGTCCCTGCCCCGAAGAGATTTGATCACAAGTTCCTGTATAAAAGCTTGCCAACTGCACTCATTATGAAGGTGGAAAAGAGGTTCCAGATGTACTTCTGCACAATATTTAACCATTCTAAACCATTATGGAGTAGCACGGTGGGTGGATGCACGGTCTGTCAAGGAAGACTTGGATGAAAATAAATTATGGGAGTTCTGAGATACAAAAACAGTGAAAAGGAGAAAAAACACAAGTACATATTAGATTATATGGAATATATCATACAATGAAATGCACAAAACACAAGCTGTATATAATTTGTTAAAACATGGATTAACGCACAAAGAGATTCAATAAACACTAAAGAAATGCATAGCATAAAATTGGCAAAAAATGTGCCATTTCTACTGCACTCCATACCTAAACCACGCCCAATTTAATTGGTTCATTAGGGCACGCAATGGAAAATGAGCATTTTAGATTGGACAAATTTGGATAAACCCTGCCTGTTCCAGTCTGTTCTCTTCAAAAGATAGATAATGAACACGACCCTAGTCTTGGGAGTGTACAGTAGCGGTAGCACCTCCAGTCCAGGAGTGCTGGTGGTGAAAGGAGAGCACTCCCGGTGAAGCAGAGGGAGAATACAGGAAGTACGACGTTGCCGGGGCGTCGCTAGGGCTCTCTGTAAGCGGTCTGCTGTAAACTCTACTGCTGCCAGGACTAATATTCATAAAGCATGAAAGAGTAGGAGTGGTGATCTAGGATCAGTTACCCCTGCTCATATAATCTTATTTATTATGATCTAGAAGGCTAAACTGATCCTAGATCAAGACTCCTATTCTGAGGCGCTTTATAAATATGAGCTCGGGCCCCGAACAGGGCTGCTTCCCCAGCCCCACCGCGTCTCCCACGGGTGTTAGGCGGCATCTGCAGTTCCCCTCCAGCCCT
The DNA here is from genome assembly GCF_013265735.2 of Oncorhynchus mykiss. Taxonomy (NCBI): domain Eukaryota; kingdom Metazoa; phylum Chordata; class Actinopteri; order Salmoniformes; family Salmonidae; genus Oncorhynchus; species Oncorhynchus mykiss. Next base: position 26,424,239 of record NC_048583.1, on the reverse strand, counting down.
CTAGGAGTCCTCCTCCTCCTCACGGTTGCCAACCACCCTCTTTCGCAAGACCTCCTCTGGGTAACCCAGCCCTCTGGCCTCGGGACGGCCCACTGGAGACACTCTCCTCCAGACCTCCTCCTGTTCGCCATCTTCATCGTCCTCATCATCCTCCTCTCCATCGGCCTCCTGCTCTTCCTCCAGCTGCTGAATAAGCCTGGCTTGTTCCATCGTCTGTTTCTCTGGAACAGGAAAGTGACAAAAGCAATGTGAATAACAGAACATGACAATAACAAATATGTTACATTATATACTCCATGCCATTGCTCCTAAATTAAAACATGTATGCATGCATGATTATGAAGCTGGGTCACAACTTAGGAAGACTACAAAAAAATACAAAATGTCTGTTCTCGAAAGAAATGTTTATGACAAATGATTTCATGTATTCTTCCTCTATAACTTCTCTAAGAGTTCTTGCTTAATGTCGGCACATAAACAGTGCTACATACTTCGCAAAGTTGCATTTGCATGAACATGGATTCGCTGTCATCTCATACTCACTCTGGTAGTAGTTTGGGGAGTTAAATCGTCGTGATGGGAAGACAAAATCAGCTATGAACACCAGTATCTGGGAAGAGAATGCACAAGGGAGGCTGGTGAGGTTATCGAGGAGACCAGACTTGATGTTACTGTAAGATATTGATCTCTTGCGCCCGTTGCCTCCAATAACATCCAAAGTCATACATTTTTCCTGCATTGCTCACATTTTGTATAGGTGGCCCACTATGGAGGGTATGCACATACTACTAAATAATACTTTGTCAGATGCCTTTCAGGACACCTTACATTATAAGTACATTCAAATCAAAGTGCAAGTAAAATCCATCAAACAAAGACAGAATACATAGGGATCACATATCAAGGGGTATGACTTTAACGTACCAGTCCCAGGGCTAGGCCAGAGAAGAGAGTGGCCAGTCCAAAGATGATGTACGAGCCCCACACTGGAATACCCAACTGCTCTGTCAGGTAGTTATGGCAACGCTGGAGGGGAAAGGACAACAGGAACGCAATAAAAAGGTAAGTTAAAGTCAAATGCAAGTCAAACCACCCTGACCATGTTTAAGAAGAACATTCTCTTAAAATTGTTCACAAATCATGTGAAAATTTGTCCCAAATGGCAGCTATTCCCTATACGGGTGCCTTCATAAAGTATTCACACACCTCAACTTTTTCCACATTTAGTGTCAAATGGATTCAATTTAGATTTTTAGTCACTGTCCTACTCAATACCCCATAATGTCAAAGTGGAATTTTCTAGAGTCTATACATGAAGGTGATGGAGAGAGATAAGCCGGGAGAACAAATACAGCCTATAGCTCAAGTGTCAAACTCAATTCAAATGGATTAAATTCACAATACCCCATAATGTCAAAGTGGAATTTTCTAGAGTCTATACATGAAGGTGATGGAGAGAGATAAGCCGGGAGAACAAATACAGCCTATAGCTCAAGTGTCAAACTCAATTCAAATGGATTAAATTCACAACACCCAATAATGTCAAAGTGGAATTATGTTTTTAGAAATATGTATAAATGAAATAGAAATGAAAAGCTGAAATGTCCTTAGTCAATAAGTATTCAACCCCTTTGTTATGACAATCCTAAATAAGTTCAGGAGTAAAAAAAGGTGCTTAACAAGTCACATAAGTTGCATGGAATCACTGTGTGCATTAGTGTTTAACATGATTTTTGAATGACTACCTAGTCTCTGTACCACACACACAAAATATATTATATGTGAGGTCCCTCAGTGAATTTCAAACACAGATTCAACCACAAAGACCAGGGAGGTTTTCCAATGCCACGCAAAGGGCACCTATTGGTAGAATGGTAAAAAGAAATTATAGCAGACACTGAATATTTCCTTGAGCATGGTAAAGTTTTTAATTACACTTTGGATGGAGTATGAATACACCCCGTCACTACAAAGATACAGGCGTCCTTAACTCAGTTGCCAGAGATGAAGGAAACCGCTCAGGGATTTCACGATGGGGCCAATGTGGCGACTTTAAAAACGAGTTTAATGGATGTGATAGGAGAAAACTGAGGATAGATCATCAACATTGTAGCTACTCCAAAATACTAACCTAATTAACAGAGTGAAAATGAAACCTGCCCAGAATACAAATATTCCAAAATATGCATCCGGTTTGCAACATGGCCCTAAAAATAATGCTGGGAGAAAAATAAAAAAAAGTGGCAGTTGAATTGGTCATGAATACTAAGTGTTATGTTTGGGGCAAATCTAATACAACATATTATGGAGTACAACTCTCCATATTTAAGCATAGTGGTGGCTGCATCATGTTATGAGTATGCTTGTAATGATAAGGACTGGAGAGTTTTTACAGGATAAAAACATTTTACAGAATGGATCTAGGTACAGGCAAAATCCAAGAGGACAGCCTGGTTCAGTCTGTTTTCCACCAGACACTGGGTGATGAACTCACCTTTCAACAGGACAATAACCTAAAACACAAGGCCAAATCTACACTAAAGTTGCTTACCAATATGACCGAGAATGTTCTTAAGTGGCCGAGTTACAGTTCTATATTAAATCTGCTTGAAAATCTATGGCACGACATGAAAATGGTTGTCTAGCAATGATCAACAACCAAATTGATAAATATTGTACAATCCAGGCATGCAAAGCTCTTAAGAGATTTAACTAGAAACACTAATCACTGCCAAAGGTTATTCTAACATGTAAATGAGATATTTCTAGATTTCATTTTCAATACATTTGTTAACATTTCTAAATACATGTTTTCACTTTGTCATTATGGGGCAGTAGGTGTAGATTGGTGAGAATTACATTTTGAATTCAGGCTGTAACATCAAAATGTGGAACAAGGCAAGTGTTATGAATACTTTTGGACCAGAACCCTAAAGGCCTTGTTCCAAAGTGTGGTACAAATGGGTTCTAACAGCACGCAGGGAGAAGGCAACAGCAGGACTCACCCTAATGAACATTGACAACTTGAAGAGAGCTGACATTGTGTTCATCCTGCAGAGGAAGAAAAGGAATAAAATACCTTTTAGACTTTTTTTTAACGAGAATCTAATAATCAACAGCTAAAATAATCAACAGCTAAAAACAAAACTTTACCAGGTTAAAGTGTCAGTGGCTGACAGAGGGAGAAATAAGCATGGTTTGCATCCCAAATGGCACCCCATTTCCTATATAGTGCTCTACTTTTGACCAGGGCTATGGTCAAACGTAGTGAACTATATAGGGAGTAGGGTGCCATTTGGGTCTGTTGGTTGCATGTCTAAACCTAAAACTAAGTGGCAAGTAACTACCAGGAGAGGTTGGAGTGTAGTATTTGATATTTCCTGTGGTTCTGAAGTGTAGTGTGTGTCACTGACGAGAAGAACAATTGTGGTTAAGAATGAGTAAAAATAAGATGCTGTCTTCATGAGATAGCTACCATACATTTCCATGTAGAGTCATCTACCCCTATATCACATACTGGGTACAGGTCACTCATGTTATAGCCTTAAATATCTCAACAAACCTTTTAGACCGAAACTATAAATATGTATGAAACATCCTTCCTCTAAAAGCAGTCACCAACCTCTGAGTCAAGATCACTTTCGCAGTCAAAAAGCAATTCTTTTTTTTCTTTTTTAAACATGGCTTAGAAAAATAAATGTAAGCCTATGCACCATTAACGTAATAAAAACAGCAGCTCTTTGCTGTATTTTGTCAGTGCACTTGATTTAGCCACAGCTCTCGTGGTCCGGTCCGCTGTGTAGGCGGACAAATTAAAATGGTTCAAAAGGGAACACTTTTCCAAAGCCCTTCGCACCTAGTAGGAATCAATTGCACTACCGCCAAGAGCACAAGACAACAAAAAAAAAAGTACATTAAGATAGGCAGAAACTGCTTCTCCAATAGAAATCCCCAATCACACATGTAGGTGATGTCATGGCGACGGATAGCTACGCTCAGAAACACGTCATCGTGTCTAACGCTCATCACGCGCCGAACTGCACAGGCTGTCAAACCAAAAGGCACTCCTTTGATATAAAAGTAGTTTTTGATGAAAATGTTAACGTGTCAGTTTGTCACTTTCACGAGTTTGGAGTAATAACGTTCAAATATTTAAGACTGTGGCTTGAATCTAGGTTGTGCCTTTAAAACGATTGAGACAATTAACTACCAAGGGGGAAAAAAAGTTCACTTCTCAAACCCCGGCCTGGTCTGCCACCGTTTTTTTGGGGTACTCGACTATTGGAATATTAAAAAATAAATAAAAACAATTTAAGGCCGGCACTGGAAAATACATTTCTAATTTATCTATATGCCAACAGTGAGCAACAATGCGCAATTTATAATAACCACTACAGATAACAAATCCTAATTGCCTCATATATACAGTCATGGTCAAAAGTTGAGAATGACACAAATATTAATTTCCACAAATTGCTTCAGTGTCTTTAGATATTTTTGTCAGATGTTACTATGGAATACGGAAGTATAATTACAAGCATTTCATAAATGTCAAAGGCTTTTCAATTGAGTTTATTATGCCTGCTGTGTGGAATTTTCTTTATGACTAACCTCATATTGAGACCAAAAATGATTTTACACGTTAGAGACAATTTTTTACTTTGTGGCTGTGGTAACTAGTGAGAACCGGAAAATAGCCTAAGCTGAAAATGACGCAATTATTCCAAAACTGCAGCTCATTGTTGGAACACAAATCACTACTTCAGCCAAACAGTCCATTTTGAATTTGTGATAAAACTATAATTTGGCAAGGAATGTAGCTTGTGTATCTCGTCAGTTAGATACGTTTTTATAACTAGGCTTTTACCTCTGTAGGCGCAGAAGTAGAGGGAGGGCGTGAGACACGGAGGGAAAGGGAATTTAGGGAACATAACTCTGACGCTTGGCTTATATACTTTTTGGTCCCTCAAATGCATATGTACAAATGGAACACTAGAGTCAAAGCAAATTAACTTGGTCTCCAAGACAAACTTTCAACCAAATAGATTTTTTTTTTTAAACATTTTTTTTAATTTTTTTTATTATTTTTTTTAAATCTCTGCTTAAAGATTGAGTTGACATCAGTATGAGTACTCGAGTTCTCAATTACTCATGCCCATCCCCATCTCGAGTTGACCTTTTCATTACATTTCAGAAAGATCCAAAAAGGATTTTGTTTAAGTTTCACACAGAACGACCCAGTATGGAGAAGAGACTGACGATCAAACCATCCACTCACATGAAGGAAGATGGTCCAAACCAGGAAGAAACCGGTTCAATGCCCTGCCACTTCTTCTCATCAATAAAGCTTAGGAAGTCATCTTTGGTGCGAGCCCCCTGGTACCTCCTGAACACACCATCCTTACAGCTGATTCACACACACACAGTTATCATAGAAATCTAGCACACAATTGAAAACAGTTTAACAAGCCAATAGTGGCATTAACCACAATAAGGACAGATGTAGTTTATTTGCCTATTGCACCACTAAGCTATAGGGTTATATATTTACAGTTCTACCATTGAAAATCATTTACTTTTTTATAGCAACATAGGAAGCTAGTGTCTAAACTGGGCGTAGGATCACAACAGTAGCAAAAAAAAGAGACATGAGAAAGAAACACTAACATTTTGTCTTCCCAGACAAAGTCTGAAGCTATCTAACAGCCTCTCACATTCCAGTGAGGGTTATAAACTGAAATGATCACATTTACTGGTGAGTGCAGTCTACATAGTGGTTAGTTGGCATGCATCTGTGAGAAGAACAGGATATGAGACATACAGCAACTTCACGTAACGGAGAGAAAACTTACTGGTAGATGGTCGGAAGTGAAGTGATAATGAATCGTCCACTCAAACCTAAGGTGCGGGTGGGGGAAGGAGAGCAGAATGTTAGTGAATAGGACTTAATATATATAATATGACTTTCTCTGAATGACACCAACATCTTGTTCTTGACTAATATTACAGGTCTACAAAAACCTGGCAATAATAGACTATAGCTAGATAGAATGACATGCATTGTCTACACTACAAAACATAGTGGGTGTTGTGGGAAACAGCCAGGGCCTTAATACAAAGCTCTCTGACCCCTCCCCGCCTAATTTATCTGTGAAAGGAGTAGGGTGCAGTTACCCATAGACTGTGATCGTGGGTCAGTTTAGCATTTTCCCTACTAATAGTTAAGGTTAGGATTGGGGGATGGAGAGCTGATCGCAGATCTGTACCTAGGGAAACTTAATCACGGAGCGCTGTGAAACCTGAAAAGGGAAGTAATTGACAAGCAGACGGTTGGGCAGGCAGTCAGCCAGGGAAGGAGAGTATACATACCAGGCTGTTCAGTAACATCCACTTTCGCTATGTTGACACCCATGTCCTCCCCCCAGTCGGCAAACTCATTCCACATGGGCTGGAGCTGCTGGCACGCCGGACACCAGGGGGCAAAGCTGCCGGGGAAGAGTGAATTGAGGCCAAACATTGGCATGACAATAACATTAGCTAGACAGTTTTCAAACAAAATAAGCTGACAACTACACAAGATTCAATGGTAGCAGTTGTCAACATGTTATGAATGATCAACATTAGTCATATCTATGATTGTAAAAAGACTTTAAAATCAGAGTTCTTCATATGGACACTGAAGCATACCTTAGCTAGGTCAACACAACCTACCGCATTCATTGACGCTAACCATCTTTAGCTCCCATGGAGGATAGTATCTTCTGGCTGGGGAGTTTTGTTAAGAGCCCCAACGCTCGTTATGAACGTTAAAATACATCGCTTGCGGTACGGTTTTGGAAACATACGTAACGCATCTTTCATATTAGCGAGAAATAATTACTTCATACACACCTTTATAGGGTTCCCACATGGACACATCTCCATGTTACAGTGCTTGTTTACGAAAGACAGAGGTGGCCACCTGTGCTAATTAACGGGCTCCAAACACCTGTGTATAAGTAACTGGTGAAGAAGTGTAGTCCATCAACTGGAGGCACACACAGCATATGGATCTGTGCAAAACTGCTACAGTAAGGATATTTTTAATTTGAAAGATTATTTTGGGCTGATATAAAAGCATAAACCTTTGAAAGGAAGTGGGTGCACTTAGAAATGTCCTTGTTTTTGAAGGAAAAGCTATTTTTGTCCATTAAAATAACATCAAATTGATCAGAAACAGTGTAGACCTTGTTAATGTGCACCGGGGCCTCCCACTCTTTCTATTCTGGTTAGAGATAGTTTGCGCTGTTCTGTGAAGGGAGTAGTACACAGCGTTGTACGAGATCTTCAGTTTCTTGGCAATTTCTCGCATGGAATAGCCTTCATTTCTCAGAACAAGAATAGACTGACGAGTTTCAGAAGAAAGTTCTTTGTTTCTGGCCATTTTGAGACTGTAATCAAACTCACAAATGCTGATGCTCCAGATACTCAACTAGTCTAAAGGCCAGTTTTGTTGCTTCTTTAAATCTGCACAACAGTTTTCAGATGTGCTAACATAATTGCAAAAGGGTTTTCTAATGATCAATCAGTCTTTTAAAATTATAAACTTGGATTAGCTAACACAATGTGCCATTGGAACACAGACGTGATGGTTTCTGATAATGGGCATCTGTACACCTATGTAGATATTTCATTCAAAATCAGTACAGTAGTCATTTACAACATGAACAATGCCTACATTATACTTCTGATCAATTTTATGTTATTTTAAATGGATAAAAAAAAGTGATTTTCTTTCAAAAACAAGGACATTTCTAAGTGACCACTAACTTTTGAACGTGTGTTTAAAAAAACAAATGTTTTGCTAGCGATGATTATTATTGATGTTTCTAAACGTTAAAATACAGTGTCGGATTTGTAGATCACATGCAGCCAACCGTGGGAGAAACTAACAGCTGAAAACCCTACGGAGAAGGCTTTTCGAGAGCTATACATTTGAACTGTAACCTCTTCAGTTCAAATAACAACAAATCACCTTTTTCGGTAAACAGAACAGCTAAAAGCAAGCTATACAGTGTTGGTTTACAATTGTATTGTTTACAAACAATGAAGTAAAACAAGCATATATTTTGTATTTTAATGGGGTTAGACAATTTAACTAAAGTTATATTCTTCAAGAGTCAATGGCTATTTGGCTACCATTAACTTAAGTTTAAAAAAAATTGATGTAGCAAATCTCAGATTTCCTCTCAGAATTTGCTGCTTCAAGTTAGTTGTATACATGTCATCTCATATTTGGGAGTGTAAAAATCAAGTGTGAATAGTATGTGTGGTCTCAATGAAAAACAAATGCAGACCGTGCTGCAATCTCTGTTGGAAATTCCAAAAATGGCATGGCATGGGGCCCCATAGATTTTGTTATAATGTTTGAAACACTCAGATAGCATAACACAACATAAGCCATAGCAAAATGTGTAGAAATGCAAGAAAATGGCTTTAAAAACTGCACATTTCTCTCTGCCCCATAACAAAATTACAGGAAATTAGCTTGAAAACAGCAATTGTCTCAGTGGCCAAGAGGGTGTCTACATTTTTTTTATATGGTGCCCCCCACCCCCACTAAGTTTGCCACCTCTGCTTAAAGAAATCGTAGTGGAAACACTGCTAATTCTATGTAGAAGCCTAACAACAATACTCAGTATCCAGCAGCCAAACGCTAGCTTTCCACCTCATTGGACCTGATTATCATGTGTTACTTGAAAGCATTTCATTTAGATTCCTAGCTGCAAGCCTAGCTACATTGTTGCATATCTAAAGCCAAGGCTACGCTAGTTTATCAAGATCAGAACTAGGTGATTAGGTGTGGTCTGAAAATCCACACCTGCCGATTCAAGACTACAAAAAACGGGACTATTGCCGAACAACGTAGCTATATGACTAGCTAAGCAGTTAGCTTAGCATGCTTGCTAGCTGTACTTACAATTCAATCATCCATTCCCCTGCCAAGATGTCTTCCCAGTTTCCGTCAGTGATCTCTTTGAGGCTACTCGGTTTGGCCAAAGCTGGCTGCGACGTCAAGTAAATAACCAAAATTAGTGAACATGTTAGGAGAATCGATTTTGATCGCAAAGGTAAAGAAAACAACATAGCATCGCCGATTTTATAATCCAGCAAGGGCGCCATGTTTAGGTCAACTCTTCGTCGGTCGTTGCTAGTTACCACAGTCACAAAGCCATAATTATGGCTAAACCCAGCCTATTTATACAATTTCTCTTCTTAAAATCAGATTTGATCCTAACCTTAACCACACTGCTAACATTATGTCTAACCCTAACCTAAAAAAAATGTGTTTAAATTGTTCACGATATTTTGACTTTGTGGCTGTGGTAACTAGTGGCAACCCTCTACTTTTTATTTTTTTGTATTACAAGAATATTGTACAAACCAATTTATAAACGGGGTGGTTCGAGCCCTGAATGCTGATTGGCTGACAGCCGTGGTATAGCAGATCGTATACCATGGGTATGACAAAACATTTATTTTTACTGCTCTAATTACATTGACAACCAGTTTATAATAGCAATACCCATGGTATATTGGCCATATAACACAACCCCTCAGACCTTATTGCTTAAATATATCACACATAACAAACAAAAAAGCCAACATAAAAACATTCTACATAAAACAAGAGACAAAAAATCCACATATATATCACGCTATGGACAAGTCACATTTTTGACAAATACGTTAGGCACATCTTTGATCATTTGATATTTATATATGTTAGGGATGTTATATAATATTGTAAATCAATTAGATAAATATATATTTTTTAAATTACCCATGAACTTACCCATTAACATTTTTCCCAATAAAATGTAAAAATGCACAATATATTGGCAGTCACTGTGCGTGTATGTACACTAAAAAAGAATATCACATTTGGTAATGCTTATAGGTTTACTCGTCTTATCACTAATACATATGTTAATATCTGTCCAAAATATTTCACTATGCAAACAATCAAAAAATAAATGCTCTATTGTCTCGTTTTCCAACTCACAAAAGCTACATTCCTTTTCTACATGAATACATATTTAGAAATAAGACAATTACAAAGATAACATCTGTGAAGGATCTTGTAAGAGACTTATCTTACTTTATCAGTTATCAAATATTTATGTGGATTAGTCCACACTCGCTGCCATTTCACATCAAATGAAGATGTGCATTGAAAAATTGCAGCAAGGGTAAACGTCCTGTTAATTTCTCTGACTAAATTGTTATTCAATTTCTTATCTAATATATATTGATGCCATTCATTTCTACACTATCACTTTAACTTCAACCCTCTACTTCCTTTAAACCCAGCTAACTCTGAAACCGCCCCTCAGCAGTTTTCTAAACAACTGTAAAATATACAGTTCACATTGACAGCTCTTTAATGTCACATTAAAATTCATGATTGGTGGGTTTTTATTTCGTAGTTTAGAATTGTTTTCTAATGCTAAATATTTGAGTTTGTTGCATAGTCCGCTGCCACTTTTGGTCACACGGCAAGCAAATAACGTGTTGCAATCAAGACCGCAACGTCGTAAAATCATCCGTCCATGCTTTATCTATACCACTAGCAGGTGGCACTGTCTGTCTTTGAGCTTGAAATCACAAGCTCTACTGGCCAGCTTCTGCGTAGCAACCTAGGTGTGCCAAAAGCCCTCCTCAAAAAAAATCTAAATGTATTTGTCACATGCGCCGAATACAACAGGTGTGGACCTTAAAATGCTTACTTACAAGCCTTTAACCAACAATGCACTTTTAAGAAAAATACCCCCCCAAAATAAGAAATACAAGTAACAAATAATTAAAGAGCAGCAGTAAAATAACAATAGCGAGGCTATATACAGGGGGTACCGGTACAGAGTCAATGTGCGGGGACACTGGTTAGTCAAGGTAATTGAGGTAATACAGTGCCTTGCGAAAGTATTCGGCCCCCTTGAACTTTGCAACCTTTTGCCACATTTCAGGCTTCAAACATAAAGATAAAAACTGTATTTTTTTTGTGAAGAATCAACAACAAGTGGGACACAATCATGAAGTGGAACGACATTTATTGGATATTTCAAACTTTTTTAACAAATCAAAAACTGAAAAATTGGGCGTGCAAAATTATTCAGCCCCCTTAAGTTAATACTTTGTAGCGCCACCTTTTGCTGCGATTACAGCTGTAAGTCGCTTGGGGTATGTCTCTATCAGTTTTGCACATCGAGAGACTGACATTTTTTCCCATTCCTCCTTGCAAAACAGCTCGAGCTCAGTGAGGTTGGATGGAGAGCATTTGTGAACAGCAGTTTTCAGTTCTTTCCACAGATTCTCGATTGGATTCAGGTCTGGACTTTGACTTGGCCATTCTAACACCTGGATATGTTTATTTTTGAACCATTCCCATTGTAGATTTTGCTTTATGTTTTGCATCATTGTCTTGTTGGAAGACAAATCTCCGTCCCAGTCTCAGGTCTTTTGCAGACTCCATCAGGTTCTCTTCCAGAATGGTCCTGTATTTGGCTCCATCCATCTTCCCATCAATTTTAACCATCTTCCCTGTCCCTGCTGAAGAAAAGCAGGCCCAAACCATGATGCTGCCACCACCATGTTTGTCAGTGGGGATGGTGTGTTCAGCTGTGTTGCTTTTACACCAAACATAACGTTTTGCATTGTTGCCAAAAAGTTCAATTTTGGTTTCATCTGACCAGAGCACCTTCTTCCACATGTTTGGTGTGTCTCCCAGGTGGCTTGTGGCAAACTTTAAACAACACTTTTTATGAATATCTTTAAGAAATGGCTTTCTTCTTGCCACTCTTCCATAAAGGCCAGATTTGTGCAATATACGACTGATTGTTGTCCTATGGACAGAGTCTCCCACCTCAGCTGTAGATCTCTGCAGTTCATCCAGAGTGATCATGGGCCTCTTGGCTGCATCTCTGATCAGTCTTCTCCTTGTATGAGCTGAAAGTTTAAAGGGACGGCCAGGTCTTGGTAGATTTGCAGTGGTCTGATACTCCTTCCATTTCAATATTATCGCTTGCACAGTGCTCCTTGGGATGTTTAAAGCTTGGGAAATATTTTTGTATCCAAATCCGGCTTTAAACTTCTTCACAACAGTATCTCGGATCTGCCTGGTGTGTTCCTTGTTCTTCATGATGCCCTCTGCGCTTTTAACGGACCTCTGAAACTATCACAGTGCAGGTGCATTTATACAGAGACTTGATTACACACAGGTGGATTGTATTTATTATTAGTCATTTAGGTCAACATTGGATCATTCAGAGATCCTCACTGAACTTCTGGAGAGAGTTTGCTGCACTGAAAGTAAAGGGGCTGAATAATTTCGCAAGGCACTGTATGTACATGTAGGTAGAGTTATTAAAGTGACTATGCATAGATAATAACAAAGAGTAGTAGCAGCATAAAAGGGGGGACAATGCAAATATTCTGGATAGCCATTTTATTAGATGTCCAGGAGTCTTATGGCTTGGTGGTAGAAGCTGTTTAGAAGCCTCTTGGACCTAGACTTTGTGCTCCGGTACCACTTGCAGTGCCGTAGCAGAGAGAATAGTCTATGACTAGGGTGGCTGGAGTGTGACAATTTTTAGGGCCTTCCTTTAGGGCCTACACCGTCTGGTATAGAGGTCCTGGATGGCAGGAAGCTTCGCCCCAGCGATGTACTGGACCGTACGCACTACACTCTGTAGTGCCATACCAGGCAGTGATGCAACCTGCAACCCATCAGGACGCTCTCGATGGTGCAGCTATAGAACCTTTTGAGGATCTGAGGACCCATGCTATATCTTTTCAGTCTCCTGGGGGGATTAGGTTTTGTTGTGCCCTCTTCACGACTGTCTTGCTGTGCTTGGAACATGTTAGTTTGTTGGTGATGTGGAAAACAAGGAACTTGAAGCTCTCAACCTGCTCCAATACAGCCCTGCCAATGAAAATCGGAGCATGCTCGGTCTTCCTTTTCCTGTAGTCCACAATCATCTCCTTTGTCTTGATCACGTTGAGGGAGAGGTTGTTGTCCTGTCCCTATAGGCTGTCTCATAATTTCAGTGAACTTAATGATGGTGTTGGAGTCATGCAGTCATGTGTGAACAGGGAGTACAGGAGGGAACTGAGCACGCACCCCTGAGGGGCCCCCGTGGTGAGGATCAGCTTGGCAAATGTGTTGTTACCTACCCTTAATACCTGGGGCCTGGCCCGTCAGGAAGTTCAGGATCCAGTTGCAGAGGGAGGTGTTTAGTCCCAGGGTCCTTAGCTTATTTTTTTTTAACCCTTATTTAACTAGGCAAGTCAGTTAAGAACAAATTCTTATTTTCAATGACGGCCTAGCAACAGTGGGTTAACTGCCTGTTCAGGGGCAGAACAACAGATTTGTACCTTGTCAGCTCGGGGGTTTGAACTTGCAACCTTCCGGTTACTAGTCCAACGCTCTAACCGCTAGGCTACCCTGCCGCTTTAAAGGGCACTATGGTGTTGAACGCTGAGCTGTAGTCAATGAATAGCATTCTCACATAGGTGTTCCTTTTGTCCAGGTGTGAAAGGGCAGTGTGGAGTGCAATAGAGATTGCATCATCTGTGGATCTATTGGGGCGGTATATGAATTGGAGTGGTTCTAAGGTTTCTGGGATAATGGTGTTGATGTGAGCCATGATCAGCCTTTCAAAGCACTTCATGGCTACAGATGTGAGTGCTACGAGTCGATAGTCATTTAGGCAGGTTACCTTAGTGTTCTTGGGCACAGGGACTATGGTGGTCTGCTTGAAACATGTTGGTATTACAGACTCAGACAGGGAGAGGCTGAAAATGTCAGTGAAGACACTTGCCAGTTGGTCAGCACATGCTCGGAGTACATGTCCTGGTAATCCGTCTGACCCTGCGACTTTGTGAGTGTTGACTTGTTTAAAGGTCTTACTCACATCTGCTCCAGGGAGCATGATCACACAGTCGTCCGGAATGCATGTTTCAGTGTTACTTGCCTCGAAGCGAGCATAGAAGTTATTTAGCTAGTTTGGTAGGCTCGTGTCACTGGGCAGCTCTCGGTTGTGCTTTCCTTTGTAGTCTGTAATAGTTTGCCAGCCCTGCCACATCCAACAAGTGTCGGAGCCGGTGTAGAACGATTCGATCTTAGTCCTGTATTGATGCTTTGCCTGTTTATGGTTTGTCGTAGGGCATAGCGGGATTTCTTATAAGCTTCCGGGTTAGAGTCCCAGATCTACCCTTTAGCTCAGTGCAAATGTTGCCTGTAATCCATGGCTTCTGGTTGGGTATGTACCTGTACGTACAGTCACTGTGGGGACGGCTTCATCGATGCACTTATTGATGAAGCCAGTGACTGAAGTGGTGAACTCCTCAATGCCATCGGAAGAATCGCAGATCATATTCCAGCCGGTGCTAGCAAAACAGTCCTGTAGCTTAGCATCTGCTTCATCTGACCACTTTTTAAATTGACCTAGTCACTGGTGCTTCCTGCTTTAATTTGAGCTTGTAAGCAGGTATCAGGAAAGCCCAGAACGGCCCCCAAAATTATAATTGGACGGCCCTTTTGGGCTCTATAATGTGTTTATTTGAACATCATTTGAACATCTTGGCTGTTCTGTTATAATCTCCACCCGGCACAGCCAGAAGAGGACTGGCCACCCCTCATAGCCTGCTTCCTCTCTAGGTTTCTTCCTAGGTTTTGGCCTTTCTAGGGAGTTTTTCCTAGCCACCGTGCTTCTACACCTGCATTGCTTGCTGTTTGGGGTTTTAGGCTGGGTTTCTGTACAGCACTTTGATATATCAGCTGATGTAAGAAGGGCTATATGAATACATTTGATTTGATTTTGATTTGATTTATTATGATCATATTCGTTCACCAGTGTGAATTATTGAAAACTTTTGATACAAATCAAGATATTTCTTTAAATAGTGATCCATTCTTACTACTACACTTTTCATCACACAGGATCACGTGCTGACACAGACCAATCACGAGCCAGCACTACGAGGAGGCTCGCACCTTCATGCACGATCTTTGCACGTGCAGCTAAGTGGGTGTGGTGTGCTATCCAGAATCTGATGACAGCGCTGAGTGAATGATTCTGTAAAATCGAGATTGAGGGGCTGACCGGTTTCTATGGGGCTAACAGAGAATGACAGAGCTGAGAACAGAGGATGGAGATGGAGGATTGCTCTAATACTATGTTTGAAATATCCATTTAGTATGCAATTATAATTGAATACTTTTTGAATTCCAAATTACATTGTATGTCTGAGGTTATTTTTTATGATGACAAAATGATGCGGTTGCATAAATGATAAAGATAGTCTACAATCATATAAAAATACAGAATCGAGAGAAAATAATTGTAGAATTTATATATAATTGATGTATGTTTTCATCATGGGGTAAACTGAATTGTGATCAGTTGTCTTGATGGTAGCCCATTAACTTTTATTTTCAGGTGGAAGGATCATGGTCATATGATATCTAGACTACATAGCCTACTCGTGCGCTTAACTTTGTGACAATTTGAGTTCGCTTTTACAAAGAGAGTCACCATACCGGCATGTTCTGTATTTAACTGTACTAATCACTCAAAATCACTAATCACTCAAAATCTTATTTTGTTTTTTGGTAAATCAGTTGCAATTCTGATTATCGTAGATAATATTTGCTGTCCGTTTTGTTTTCCAATGGTAATGCTGAGCTTTCAAATGAGCCTTCTGCTGCAAAGGAGTAACAGTAGGCTAGCATCAGGTCCATAGACATTAAAAACCAGGTTGACTCTCACATGCTGACCAGACCGGACACGTCGCGTGCGTGTCGCAAAATAAATTTAGAAATCAATGTTATTCAATTATTTTAACCTGCATGTCGTGATCGCGTTTGTTGTAGGGGGACAAAATACATTTATGCAAGATAGCGCACAATGGAACACGGGCGCAGCAGGTTTAGGTTCCGTGTCAGGCAGGATGAAAACAACTACATCGACTATGATCCTATGCTAGTTTCAGCCACTTTCCCCATGATCCTTAGCACCATTGGTGCCATCAGGAGTTTTCTATAGGAATATATGGATAAGTCAGCGCTATCACTATCTATCTACTGGTTGTATTGTCTATGCACTGTTGCCTATAAAGTAAGAGAGAGTGATCAAATACTGTATGTGTGTGGGAGAGAGAACTCCTATGTCACAGCCATTGAGCAACAAAAGCACTAGAGACAGCTTCCAAGATGGCCGAGCATTTAAAAAAAAAAAAAACGTTCACATACGCCGTTTCGTGCTTGCTGCCATCTTTCTTGATCCAGTTTTACTCAGAGGACTACGTCTGTAATCATATAAAAGGTTAATCATTTCAGCTGCAACAATTATTTTGATAGTTCAATGGATGTTTTGTGCACATAGAGGATGACTAAAGTGTATTATTAGGAATTTTCTAATTTGACTTCTCTATGGGGCCGTCTATGGGAATTGTTTTTCTAGGTCAGACAATACCAAAGTGGGTCTGTAGGTGCAGTGGAAAGCGTTCTCCCAGCAAAGATATTGGTAACTACCCAAGATTTGTCATCACTGTTGTTTCCAATGTGAACAAACGAAGCACAGCGGGCAGAGCAAACAAACAGGTGTTTCATCGATGAGAAAATGAGCAGAATGTCAGCCAAGTCTCATCTTGCTCCATCGTTTCCAACTTCTCACCACTGAACTTCCTCTCATCACCATCCACTGAGTGTACAAAGCATTAGGAACACCTTCCTTCTATTCAGTTGGGGCATGGACTCTACAAGGTGTCGAAAGCGTTCCACAGGGATCCTGGCCCATGTTGACTCCAATGCTTCCCACAGTTGTGTCAAGTTGGGGCGGCAGGTAGCCTAGTGGTTAGAGCGTTGGGCCAGTAACCGAAAGGTTGCTGGATTGAATCCCTGAGCCGGCAAGGTAAAAACCCTGAACAAGGCAGTTAACAGAGACAAATGTCCTCCTGTGTGCTACCTATATCCTCACACTAGAATTTCAATTGTTTTAAATGAAAACAGCTTCTCCATCCTGGAGGGGGAAGTCAATCATTTCCAGGCCCAGGGACATGTACTAGTCTGTGGCGACCTAAATGCCAGAACTGGACAATAATCTGACACCCCCAGCAAACAGGGGGTAAACACTTACCTGGAGGTGACAGCATTCTCTCCCCCATATGCCCCCCTAGGCACAAATACAACAACATAACCAACAAAAACAGATACACTTCAAGGGGACTCCAATGGTAGGTATACCTATAGCTAATTTCTTGGCAGTAGTACTTTAGACTTCTTTATCACTGACCTCAACCAAGAGTATCTCAGAGTGATCACAGTCAGCCCACTGACACCCCTAGCAGATCACAGCAAAATCCTAGTCTACTTGAACAGAGCATACTCAATCATGAGGCATCAAAGCCAAAGGAACTGAATAATATTAAGAAATGCTATAGATGGAAGGAAAGTAGTGTGGAATCCTACCAAAAAAACATTATGCAACAAAAAATTCAATCCATTTTAGACAACTTCCTGGACCAAATGTTTCATTGTAATAGTTGTGGTATCCCAGGAGGTCTACCCTGGGGGATGGTAATAGAGGGGAGGTACGTGATGCGACGTTGGCTCCCTCTGCTGGGAGTACTTGAGCTGGGCACCCCGACACGGATAGCTCCAAGTGGAGGTAATTAGGGGAAAGTGCCAACCAGCCGTGGAGGCCAAATATAAGGAGCACTGTGGCACACCGCGAAGGAAGACGGGGCGAGACCGACACAGAGCAAAAGCTGAGAAGAAGGAACGAGTCAAACTTACATGCTTTTCTTTGTTCTGTTTATTTAATGTCCTAGTAAAGTTGTGTTTATGGACTAAAACCTCCCTGTCTCTGTTAATCTCTGCACGCTCAACCCAACACCCCACGGTTTACCACATAGTACAGGTGTAAACTTGGCAGTAGAAAACCTACAGTATATTTGACATCTCAGCTTCCCTATCAAATCTAAACATTTCAAGCGGATAACCTAAAAAAATGAACAACAATGACAAATGGTTTGATGAAGAATGCAAAAACCTAAGAAGTTGAGAAACCTATCCAACCAAAAACATAGAGACCCAGAAAACCCGAGTCTACGCCTTCACTATGGTGAATCACTGAAACAATACAGAAATACACTACGGAAAAAGAAGGAACAGCACATCAGAAATCAGCTCAATGTCATGGAAGAATCCATAGACTCTAGCCACTTCTTGGAAAACACTAAACAAACAACACGAAGAGTTATCTATCCAAAACGGAGATGGATAAACCACTTCTCCAATCTTTTTGGCCCTATAACAAAGACCAAACAGCAAAACACATACATGATCAAATACACATCTTAGACTCAACTATTAAAGGCTACCAGGACCCACAGGATTTTCCATTTACTATGAATGAACTACAGGACAAAATACAAACACTCCAACCCAAAAAAGGCCTGTGGTGTTGATGGTATTCTAAATTAAATTATAAAATATACAGACCACAAATTCCAATTGGCTATACTTGAACTCTTTAACTTCATCCTTAGTTCTGGCATCTTCCCCAATATTTGGAACCAAGGATTGATCACCCCAATCCACAAAAGTGGAGACAAATTTGACCCCAATAACTACTGTGGGATATGTGTCAACAGCAACCTTGGGAAAATCCTTTGCATTATTCTTAACAGCAGACTTGTACATGTCCTCAGTGAAAACAATGTACTGAGTAAATGTCAAATTGGCTTTTTACCAAATTACCATACAACAGACCACATATTCACCCTAACTGACAAACAAATAACCCAAAATAAAGGCAAAGTCTTCTCATGCTTTGTTGATTTCAAAAAGGCTTTTGACTCAATTTGGCATGAGGGTCTGCTATAGAAATTGATGGATTGTGGTGTTGGGGGAAAAACATACATAAAATCCATGTACACAAACAAGTGTGCAGTTAAAATTGGCAAAAAACACACATTTCTCGCCACAGGGCCATGGGGTGAGACAGTGATGCAGCTTCAGCTCCACCCTCTTTAAAAAACCCACTGTTCCCCGGTTGGCTGTCATTGTATATCATAATTTGTTCTTAACTGACTTGCCTAGTTAAATAAAGTTTTTTTTTTTTTTAAGTTACCTGGAAGTCCTTTGAGTGGCGGACCATTCTTGATACACACAAGAAACTGCAGAGTGTGGAAAACCCAGCAGCATTGCAGTTGTTGACACCCTCAAACCAGTGAGCCTGGCACCTACTACCATACCCCACTCAAAGGAACTTAAATATTTAGTCTTGCCCATTCACCCTCTAAATGGCACTACATGCACAATACATGTCTCAATTGTCTCGGGGCTTAAAAATATTTATTTAACCTGTCTCCTCCCCTTCATCTACACTGATTGAAGTGGATTTAACAAGTGACATCAATAAGGGATCATAGGTTTCACCTGGATTCACCTGGTGATTTCATATCATGGAAAGAGCAGATGTTAATAATGTTTAGTACACTCAGTGTATTTGTCTGGGTTTCCCCTTTTGTCTGTACTTCCAGACCAGAATCCTGGGTCTTTGTGCTGCTTTCATAACCAAGTGTGAAGGTGGTATTTACAACATACTGTATGACTGGGAAAAATCCACTTGAATGCCCCTCAAAGTGGTAATTACTAGGGGGAAACTCCAAATGAAATTACCTTGATAACAGCATTTTTGGCAGTTAAATGGACCAACAAAACATTTTTTATAAAAGGCAATCTTGTAATATGGTTTTTGAGCACGACAATTTGTTTACAAGGTGTAGCTATACTTCATGGGGGATGCAGCTTGTTGACCATTGGCCAGTCTGCGTTTCTCAAGGAGTTCAAAGCATGTGAATGTATCCAACTCGTGTTCAGTATTTACGACTTCACAACTGGTAATTACCGCCTTCCCACTTGGTTTTTTATTGCACAATTGGTCACAGCTCCACTAATGCCAGAGAAGCAGACTAAGTGGGTATTTTTTTGTATGGAGGTCAATGAGAGTGACGAATTTGGTCAACATAAAATGTAATTGCTAATTTGCTAAGTAAGGCTTATTTGATCGAATAGAAGTTTCGTAATATTTAGGTAGTCACGAATGTACTGTTATACGTGGCCTCCTGGCAACTTTGAGAAAAAACGTTTATATTGTAGCTGTGCCTGTTGTTCACACATGCGTATCTGCCCTCTCATTGGCTAGAATGTTCCCGTCTCCTCTCGCATGCCTTCCGCCTTTTCCGAACATGTATCCCCATTGTTAGAGCAGACAGTCCAATCTTGTCAATACTGTATATAGATCATCTTTCCTGAAGCAGCCACGAGCCTCGCAAGCCACACTGATCTCATAATCTTACACAAGGGGCAGCCGTATCATCACTGTAACAAATGAATAACATCGCCATGTTCAGGCTCCTGAGTCCTGGATGATGAGTGGAGAGTGAGTGGTGCAGTGTGGGAGTCAGTTGGAGTGTGGAACCAGAGAGTGGGAGCTGTAGTAGTTATTACTGTATGTGCTCTGCTCTCATAGACTACTAGAGCCTCTTATTGGTGGCTAGGAAAAAAAGATGACCCAGTGTTCCAGAAGGTAACATCAATCTATCTCTCCCTCTCTCTCTCTTTCTCTCCCTCTCTCTCTCTCTTTCCCTCTCTCTCTCTGTCTCTCTCTCTCTCTCTCTCTCTCTCTCTCTCTCTCTCTCTCTCTCTCTCTTTCTCTCCCTCTCTCTCTCTCTTTCCCTCTCTCTCTCTCTCTCTCTCTCTCCTCTCTCTCTCTTTCCCTCTCTCCATCCATCTCTTAATGTATCTGTAAATTAGGCAGGCCTACACATTTCCCTGCTAAATACTGGTCAGTTGTACGGTTGTGTTAACTGTGGTAAGGTTGTGTTAACTGTGGTAAGGATGTGTTAACTGTGGTAAGGTTGTGTTAACTGTGGTAAGGTTGTGTTAACTGTGGTAAGGTTGTGTTACCTGTGGTAAGGTTGTGTTAACTGTGGTAAGGTTGTGTTAACTGTGGTAAGGTTGTGTTAACTGTGAGCTGTGGCGACCTGTCATACAGGGCAGGTGGTGCAGAGCTACCTGTTTAGCTAAAAAATATATATACACAATACCAATCAAAAGACACACCAACTCATTCCAGGGTTTTCATTTATTTGTACTATTTTCTACATTGTAGAATAATAGTGAAGACATCAAAACTATGAAATAACACATATGGAATTAATGTAGTAACCAAAAAAGTGAAAAACAAATCAAAATACATTTTATGCTTTAGATTCTTCGAAGTAGCCACTCTTTGCCTTGACAGCTTTGCACACTCTTGACATTCTCTCAGCCAGCTTCACCTGGAATGCTTTTCCAACAGTCTTGAAGAAGTTCCCACATATACTGAGCTCTTGGCTGCTTTTCTTTCACTCTTCCGTCCAACTCACCCTCAACCATCTCAATTGGGTTGAGGTCAGGTGACTGAGGAGGTCAGGTCATCTGATGCAGCACTCCATCACTCTCCTTCTTGGCAAAATAGCCCTTACACAGCCTGGAGGGGTGTTGGGTCATTGTCCTGTTGAAAAACAAATGATGGTCCCACTCAGCGCAAACCAGATGGGATGGCGTGTTGCTACAGAATGCTGTAGTAGCTATGCTGCTTAAGTGTGCCTTGAATTCTAAATAAATCACTGACAGTGTCATCAGCAAAGCACCCCCACACCATCACACCTCCTCCTCCATGCTTCATGGTGGGAACCACACATGCAGAGATCATCCGTTCACCTATTCTGCGTCTCACAAAGACACAGTGGTTGGAACCAAAAATCTCAAATTTGGACTCATCATACCAAAGGACAGATTGCTTGTGTTTCTTAGCCCAAGCAAGTCTCTTCTTATTATTGGTGTCCTTTAGTAGTGGATTCTTTGCAGCAATTCGACCAGGAAGGTCTGATTCACGCAGTCTCCTCTGAACATCAGTTGATGTTGAGATATGTCTGTTACTTGAACTCGGTGAAACATTTATTTGGGCTGCAATTTCTGAGGTGCAGTTAACTCTAATGAACTTATCCTCTGCAGCAGAGGTAACTCTGGGTCTCCCTTTCCTGTGGCGGTCCTCATGAGAGCCAGTTTCATCATAGCATTTGATGCTTTTTGCAACTGCACGTGAAGAAACTTTCAGTCATTTGTTGGCTCCCACGGCAGACTCTGAGAACACGGCTCCTGCAGTTCAGAGGCCGTTGGGGAAGAGGGGTTGTGGTGCAATAGCAGCTAGCGACAACAGCAGCACTCCATTTAAAGCCCAGGAGGCCCTGCTGAATGCTGCTAAAAGGATCAAAGCCACGGCAACCATGCCAAAACCAGGAAGTGAACAGGAAGTGGAGGAGTTTAGACCAGAGGGACTTCCTGAGCTGGTGCAAAGAGGTGAGACAGGAGGAAATAGTGTATGGATAATGGGTTACAACAGCTTTCTCCTTTTTTAGGTCTAATAGCTTAAGCAACTACTTGCTATTAGCCTCATGTTCTTTTTCTGTCTCTCTCTCTCTCTGGGTTTGCTGATATCCCTCTAGGGGAGGCCAGTCCCTTCATCATGAGGAGAACCACAGCTCAGCGCTTTAGCCCACGTCAGGCCACCGCACGACACAGTGCCACCACTCCCTCTGCAACCCCCCAACACACAGTTAGTTTTACACACACACAAAACACAAGACAGAACACCTTTAGATTTAGCCACATGCACCCAGCAGCCATGAGACACACACACACACACACACACACACACACACACACAATATTGTACAGCTAACCTTGTGGGGACTCACAATTCAGTCTCATTCAAAATACGATTTTCCTTAACCCCTAACCCGTTCTCTTTCCCTATTCTTAATCCTAACCTTATCCCCAAAACCTAACCCAGGCTCCTAACCCTAAAACTAACCCTACCTCCTAACACTAAACCCCTTTTGAAATAGCATTTCACCTTGTGGGTGCCAACAAAATGTCCCCAGTTGGTCAATTTTTGTTTGTTTACTATTCTTGTGGACAAGAATAGTTAAACACATCCACACATAGGTGGGCAGCAGAGTCCAGAAGGTGAGCCACACACTGCAGATAAATTACACGAGTCTGATTAGCCAGCAGAGGGTAGTAGAAGCCAAGATAAACAATGTGCCACGATGGAGCTGGAGAGAAGGGAGGGAAAATAAGAATGGGAAGGAGACGGACAGAGGGAGAGTGAAAGCTTTCTTTCTGACCATGTCATGTCACCCAAGAGAGAGTGGGAGGGTACGAAAGTTTATTCTGAGTGTGTCACTAAAAGAAAGTTTGAGAGATGATGGAGAGAGAGATGGCTGTATTCAGTGGTTGTATTCAGTCATCCTGTCCTGGGCCGCCATGTCTGCAATGTGGACCATTTCTCTCCTCCTCTCAGCTTAGAAAATTCCTGCCTACGGCTGGAGACCGGACTACACACACATTCACTGACACACACTCACATCATTGTCACACTCACACACATCTGCTTTCTGGTCAAGTAGATTTTCACCCAAGACAATCAGGAGTAACGCTGAAAGAACACCCTCTCCATAACTTCAGTTTAACAGAAGATAACAGATCTCCATATTGGGGGCATATTCACTTGTGGTGAAACATCCTAAAGCATCTCTGTGGTAGTTGCAGAGGAACTTTGTTGTAATTAGCTCATCGTACCAGGTACCTTAGAAGCTGGAGTGATACCCCTTAAATCTAGAAAGAGGGGGAGAGTTTATGCGTGTCTCTGTACATAACATGACCATTGACCCTCCAGGGCCCTGTCGGCTAACAACCCTGGTGGCAAAGGCCTGTGTGTTAGTCCAGCCCCCAGCGGCGAGGAGAGGTGTTTGTTTTTCTCTGAACCTTGTCTATATTTTCTATCCCATTAATGGCACGAGAGACTTCTGTATATTTGTTTTAATCTCTTATAGGGAAGGTTTCCCAGACCCAAATTAACTCCACTGGACAAAAAAAAAAGCCTGCTTAATGTAGAATCCATTCCATTTAAAGTTCTTTTAAATCCAGGAATAAGCTTAAATCTGTGTCTGAGAAACCAGCCCATTACTAAACGTTCTGATCACATTTGCGTCGGCCTCCCATTCTCTCTTTTAACCCATGGTCTCACATTGGTGTACATTTTGATTGAATTCTTGCCAGCTGTATTCAGTCAGGCATTAACTAGTGTGTCGACACACACACACATCTCGGCTCTGTCACACACACACACACACCCACAGCTAAGGAAATCAATATCTCTGCTCCAGGGTGTCTCAGAGAGGAATACTGCCTTTTGAAGCCAGCTGCAGAAAGATTTGTAGTGAGAGAAAGTCGGGATTGTTGAATGTATATTGGAGGAGGAACGTGTGTGTGTATAGCCGCGGGCTGAGTTTCACTATTCTGATCCCAGTGCTTCTTCCTTCTGACATATACATCGCTTCTCTCTTTTTTGCTCACTCTCCTACAGCAAGACTCTCTGGTCCCTCTCAGAATAAACACTCATTATACCATTCCGACAGGTGACCCCAGTTTGTGTGTTTCTCTTTTCGCAAATAATTACACATTCAAAGACTGAAATGTGTTTATAATATTCCATAAGGAACTATAAGCTCTCAGGAAAACGTGTATTTTGTGTACACTACACATAGGCCTATAATGCATACAGTGTGCTATGACTTCACAGCATGCACTCACAATCTATTGGTTGGTCTTTCTACAACCGATTTAACCAATCACGTCATGTTTTTATTTGCATACACATTGTCAGACGTATAAAAAGCCTCTTTCTGTTTTACTTCTCTAAAAACTCTTGAAGGCCAAAAGCCGAAACCCATTGGTTCTACTTTGAACAAATAAGCCTTTTATTTAATTGAGTTGTCCTCCAAAAGTTGCTGACTCTCCTCTACTATAGCTTCACAGTTTCACAGTCCCGTATGTAGTTTCTCTCAGGCAGAGTTTCCATTAGTTTGACCTAAAGGACCTTTGCAAGAAGCTGTTCCCTTGGGGATAGAGCTGACTCTAGGAGAGGAATAAAGCTTATATGGTTTAATTACGGTCCCAACAGAGACTGCACCTTAAACATCTGTTACTTTGACTCCCACTACCCCCCACCATTCCAACATTTTATTATCTATTCAATAAAGCAAAACAAAAATGAGGAAAGGTGTGGGACTGCACCACTCCTCACAAAATACAGTGCGGCTCTACCGTTATAACGAGCCTCAGGAGAGGAGAGAGGCATATTAATAAACCCTTTTAAATAAAAACATTAACCTCCCATAGTTTTCAGGTTTTAAGCTTCATCTTCCATTCGAAGGGAAACTTGTTGAAATTAGATTGTTTTGTAGCCTAGACTGGTGGACCCCCCCTCCTCAACTGCAGGAGGAATAATACCATGTAAAGAATTGAATGTAGCTAAATATAATAGAAAGTGGAAATATATATAGAGTTGCCAAATTGTAGAAAAGGGATATTTTTGTGAATGTGAAGGAGCATCTTTATTGATATGATATTATCTGTGGTGTGTGTGTTGCGTATGATTGGGTATTATATATGGAAGATTCTTACTTCTGGACATAGATACAGTGCATTCCAAAAGTATTTAGACCCCTTCACTTTTTCCACATTTTGTTAAGTTACAGCCTTATTCTTAAATTGATTAAATCGTTTTTCCCCCTCATCAATCTACACACAATACCCAATAATGACAAAGACAAAACCGTTTTTTTTAAACGTTTGCAAATTTATTTCAAAGAACGTACTGAAATATTACATTTAAATAAGTATGCAGACTATTTACTCAGTACTTTGTTGAAGCACCTTTGGTAGCGATTACAACCTCAAGTTTTCTTGGGTATGACACTACAAGCTTGGAACACCTGTATTTGGGGAGTTTCTCCCATTCTACTCTGCAAATCTTCGCAGGCTTAGGTTGGATGGGGAGCGTAGCTGCACAGCTATTTTCAGGTCTCTCCAGAGATGTTAGATTGGGTTCCATGTCCCGGCTCTGGCTGGGCCATTCAAGAACATTCAGACACTTCTCTCGAAGCCACTCCTGCATTGTCTTGGCTGTATGCTTAAGGTCATTGTCCTGTTGGAAGGTGAACCTTCACCCCATTCTGAGGTTCTGAGCACTCTGGAGCAGGTTTTCATCAAGGATCTCTGTACTTTTCTCTGTTCATCTTTCCCTCGATCCTGACTAGTCTCCCAGTCCCTGTCGCTGAAAAAAATCCCCACAGCATGATGCTGCCAGCAGTATGCTTTACCGTAGGGATGGTGCCAGGTTTCCTCCAGACGTGACTGCCATGGTTCCTGGCACCAGAGGGCGGCTAGGAGACCGCCCTAGAGACTTTTATTGGACTCAGGTGTGTCTATTTCATGGTTGTGTCCCTGTTAAAATAGGTGTGTTTTCTGTGGTCCTTTGCAGAAGCTTGAATTGTTTCCGTGTGCGTTCGTTTCCTGATTGAGTTTTCAAGACTTAGTGTTTGCTGTTTTTTCAAGTGTACTATGATTCTACGGCTACCGTTTCGCAGTAAAGTATTATGTTTAACCTTAACCACTGATTCCTCATCTGGTCTCTTCTCTACACCTGGGTCCAACCTTACCACATCACAGTGACGCTTGGCATTCAGGCCAAAGAGTTCAATCCTGGTTTCATCAGACAAGAGAATCTTGTTTCTCACAGTCTGAGAGTCTTTAGGTTCCTTTTGGCAAACTGTCATGTGCCTATTGCTGAGGAGTGGCTTCCGTCTGCCCACTCTTGATTGGTGGAGGCTTGATTGGTGGAGCGCTGAGAGATGTTTTGCTTTTACATGCACTGTCAACTGTGGGACCTTATATAGACAGGTGTGAGCCTTTCTAAATCATGTTCAATCAATTGAATTTACCACAGGTGGACTCCCAAGTTCTAGAAACATCTCAAGGATGATCAAAGGAAACAGGACGCACCTGAGCTCAATTTCGAGTCTCATAGCAAAGGGTCTGAATACTTATGTAAATAAGGTATTTCTGTTTTAAAATTTTAAACAAATTGCCAAACATTTCTAAAAACCTTTGTCATTATGGGGTATTGTGTGTAGATTGATGAGAGAATTTAAAAAAAAAAACATTTTAGAATAAGACTGTAATGTAACAAAATGTGGAAAAATAGAAGGTGTCTGAATACTTTCTGAATGCACTGTATAAAATCCTAGATAGGCTGTTGTCATAGAGCCCCTTCACATCAAAATGTGTCTGCCATTTTTAACTGGGTCCTGCTCTGATTGGGATGTCAAATATAATTAGGATTCCTGTCTAATGTCTGTGCTTCTGCGGGAGTCACCTGAATTCTCCTTTTCAACTGTGAAATGCAGTGTCTTGGGAAATATGTTGACCAGATTGTGTGTGCACATAGGCTTTATATGCATGTGTGAGAACAAAGAGACAGAAGATGAAGACAGTTTAGCCCAAAATGCCCTTTTCAGAATCAGTTTCAAAGGTCACCACCATTTATAAACAGACATTTTGTCCAGTGAAATGTACAGTAGTTACACACAGTAGGGGATGGGACTTCATCTTCAGATCCAGTGGCGGATTTAGGCATAGGCGACATGGGCTGCCGCCCAGGGGGCGGCATGGAGCGCCCGCTCAAAAAATGAAAAAAGAAATGTATTCTGAATGGTGACATTTACACGATCGGTTTTCTATCGCTCTTTTGCAAGTCACGTCAATGATATCATGTCACCGTGTGGGACTGTGGGTCAATTAACCTTGTCGGAGTGGGCACCCTGATTTTAGTTTGTGAGCTAGGCTCACTCCTACCTGGAAAGGTCTCTAACTCAGAAGTACGAGATGGGGAGGGGACCGGGGGAGGTTGACAGGTCTCCCCACTGGAAACCTGAGGTAGGGGGAGCGGGTGTCACATCTGCTCCTGCCACGCCCTCTAGTGCTCATCCGGTGTCTCCTTGACCTGCTGCCACTCCCCCAGTGCTCCCTCTCCCTCTCTCTGTGTGTGTGTGTGTGTGTGATTGTGTGGGCGGAGACAGGTGTGCTGGAGTCAGAGCAGATCCCCACCAGCTGCAATCTGTTCCATAATCAAGACCTCTACAAATACTCAGTCCTGCCACTTCCACACTGGCAGATCGTAATCTCTGCCCAGTCAGTCCATGTTTCTAGCCGTTTGTTCCTGTTGTTCTGTTGTGCCTGTTTTCCTTGCCTGATGCTGTTTTCCTCCGCTACAGTTCTGCCCGCCCTAACTCTGGTCCCTGTCTCCAGTCCGACTTCTCGTCAGTCCTGCTACTCTGGATACCCCACTCTGCGCTCCCTTGGATGCTTACCCTGTCCCCACACCTCTCGCTCCAGCCTCAGCTTCCACACCTGGTTTCCAGCAACCCGCCTGAGCTTCCTCTGGCCTGCACTCAATCTTCTCCCTGTGTTTCAATAAATACCTTGGTTACCTCATCCCAGTCTCCTTGTCTGAGTCTGCTCTTGGGTTCACCTGATCCGCTCCGCATGACAGTGGGGGAATCTATCAAATAGTGCACCTCTAACTTTGTACAGTATTAATGCAATTAGTTGTGCAATTTAGTTTGTGTTTCTTGTTTGAAGTGCAATAGTGTAATCATCAGGTTCTCTTCTTTATAAGTGTGTTATTATAGTTGTGTATTTGTGTGATATAGGATTTGTGCAATTTAGTTTTATTTGTTTGTTTTTGTTAGCAATAGGGTAATAGTGTAATCATTTGATTCTCTTTATTATTTGTATTTAAATACTACACTTTGTTTCCATTTGTCTTTGTTATTACTTTTTGATATTTATTTATCTTATTTTTGTATATAGATTCATATAGTTTTAAATGTTAGGATTATTTGTGTTGTTCCAAATGTCTGAATAAAAATTACAGTTAGTGCAGAATAGTGCTTTTTTGTTTTGTTGGGGAGGGGCGCTGAAGGGGGGGTTGGCCCAGGGAGCCATACAAGCTAGAACCGCCACTGTTCAGATCCATATCAATAGATATTGATCACAATGTCTTTGCCAGCTCTGAATATCACTCTTCATCTCTGTGCCCTGCCCTAACACACCTGATGATAAACTTATGAAACACTTAAGTAGTTGAATCAGGTCTGTTAGTGTTGGGCTGGAACAAAAATGTGCAGTCCTGGGTATCGGATATGTGGGTACAAGAAAGTGGGAGCTATGTAGCACTGTCTTAGACTTCTGATATAAACATCAGTTGTCCGTAATAGATTCATAAAATATATGAAGAGTTTATTTCTAAAATGCCATATCCACCAACATTTTTTATATCAGGGTTTTTTCATCAGAAATGTTTGCTTATGTGTACCTTCATGTACCTTTATTATTATATTTTTAAGTAATAAGCTAAGACACTACAATGGCGACGAGGATGATTACCTGCAGTGTGCATCACAAATGCAGATGGAGCTCGTAGGAAGAGAGGAATATTTTGACCCTGTAGCACAACAGCTAGCAAGCAGTGAAGACGAGGGGAGAGCTGACGAGAACGAGGCGGCAGATCAAAGACCCGTGGAGGTAAAGAGAACGGCTAGCATCGGGAAAATCGGCGTGTTTGATGACACGCAAGAAAACTGGGCAACTTACATTGAACGACTGGAACAGCACTTCATTGCAAACGGCATTGCTGATAACAAGAGATTACCAGCGTTGTTGCATTTAATTGGCCCAAAAACGTACAGTTTGCTAAGAGATCTGACTGACTCTGAAGCCCCTCAATAAAACATTCACAGAGATTGTGGAGATATTGCAAAATCACCTATCACCTAAACCACTCCTCGTCGCGGAATGTTTTGTTTCCACAAGAGAGATCAGAATGAGGGGAGGGTGTTAGTACATATGTAGCAGAGTTGATGAAACTGTCTTGAGCATTGCCAGTTTGGAGATCCTAAATAACACATTAAGGGGGCGGCAGGAAGCCTAGAGGTTAGAGCGTTGGACTAGTAACCGAAAGGAGACAAGGTAAAAATCTGTCGTTCTGCCCCTGAACAACCCTGTTCCTAGGCTGTCATTGAAAATAAGAATTTGTTCTTAACTGACTTGCCTGGTTAAATAAAATAAATAAAAAGGGATAGATTTGTTTGTGGCCTGAAACATGAACACATTCAAAAATGTTTGCTCAGAGAATCAGATCTCACTTTTGCAAAGGCTGTTGAAATTCCTGTAGCTATGGAAATAAATAAATACTGACCGATCACAAACTTCCCTGCACATGTTTTCACGAAGCCGACAGCGCCCCCGTGTGGCCGAAAAATACAACCGGCGTGACAGAGATGGTCACAGAGCAGAGGCCTGCCGTTTCAAAGACAAAATTTGTCACAAATGCAATAGAAAGGGGCACATTCAAAGAGCATGCAGAGCAAAATTCAGTCACAGTGAATGCACTAGCAGAGTGAATGCACTAGCAGAGAACAGCGGCAGGGATTCAGATGAGTGATTAATTTGGTAAACCAAGTTTTATTACCTTTATTTAACTAGGCAAGTCAGTTAAGAACAAATTCTTATTTACAATGACAGCCTACCGGGGAACAGTGGGTAACTGCCTTGTTCAGGGGCAGAAAAACAAACAGCTCAGAGATTCAATCCAGCAACCTTTCAGTTACTGGCCCAACACTCTAACCACTAGGCTACCTGCATCCCCATGTTAAACACAGTGACTTCTCCCAGTAGTAGCATAATATGGGTGACGCCAGAAATCGAAGGCAAACCCCTCAAAATGGAGCTGGACACAGTGGCTATAATTTCCACGACTGTTTACAATGAGCACTTCAAGGCTATCAAGCTGAAGAAGACAAATGTGTTGCTGAAGACATACTCAGGAAAGAGATTGAGCCCAATGGGGGCGTTGCAGATCAGAGTGAGTTATTGGGAGCAAACACAGCAGTTGCAGCTGCATGTGGTGCCTGGAACTGCCCCCCCCCCCCATTATTTGGCAGGAAATGGCTTTCAAAAATAAAGCTCAACTGGTGTGACTTGAAAATGCTCCACACGTTCCAGTCCAAAGAGAAAGACACAGACCAAACACTGGAACACTTGTGGAAGAAATACAACACAGTTTTCAGTGATCAGATGGGAACAGTAAAAGGCTTCACAGCTAAACTTGTACTAAGAGATGACGCAACCCCGAAATTCTGCAAAGCCAGATCTGTTCCATACTCCCTGGGACCAAGGGGGGAAGCGGAAATGGATCACTTACATGATACAGGGATCCTGACGAAAGTGGACAGCAGTGAATGGGCCACACCCATTGTTCCTATTGTAAAGAAATACGGGTCTGTTAGAATGTGTTGGGTCTTCAAGGTAACTGTGAAGTCAATGTTGCATGTGGACCAGTGCCTCCTGCCACGACTGGATGACATCTTTGCTGCACCAGCTGGTGGGAAACACTTCAGTAAAATTGACCTGAAACAGGCTTACCTGCAGCTACCGGTTGAAGAGAGCTCCAAACAGTACCTGACAATACCCTGATAGGAGAATTATGTTCTCCAGGTACATCACCCAATTTAATTATATCACTCTCAGTCTGCAAACCAGAATTTGTAAGATCCTGGTCGAATGAAAACAGACAGAGGCCCAGTCTACCACAGTTAAATGTTTATTCACAGGAAGGTTCTGAAGTCAAGAATACAAATCAATTCATTTTATACTGACTTCTCGCGCCCACACATACACACAAACATACGCCCACACGTACACACAAACATACACACAC
The DNA here is from genome assembly GCF_013265735.2 of Oncorhynchus mykiss. Taxonomy (NCBI): domain Eukaryota; kingdom Metazoa; phylum Chordata; class Actinopteri; order Salmoniformes; family Salmonidae; genus Oncorhynchus; species Oncorhynchus mykiss. The sequence goes on along the minus strand of NC_048583.1, from coordinate 26,392,458 downwards.
ACACGTCCTGCTACGCACACACTGTCTGTCTCATTACCCAGCCGACAGAGATAGTGACCTTGTCCTTGAGACGTACTCCCCGTTCTCTCCCAAATCTCTAGTCAGGTCGGCACCAAGCTCAGACAGTCTGTGTTTATAATACCATAAAGACATATTGTTTTACCCTAATTCTGACAACACATTTATTGATTATGATTTCATACATTCTAATCAATTCCATACAATTATATGTTTCAGGGCGGAATATTCTAATCATTCAATTAACAGACAATTCTCACCTATCATAAACACACACAAACATTTATACAGGTATAACCGCCTGGTTTGTGGCATTGCATCGGCCCCAGCCATTTGGCTACGAATTATTTACCAGATTTTGCAAGGAATTCCAGGAACCCAGCGTTTCCTGGATGACATGATCATAACAGGACGCACAGACAAAGAGCATCTGGCTAACCTGGAAGAGGTCCTGAGAAGACTGAAAGAGTATGGACCACAGGCAAACTTACAGAAGTGTGAGTTCTTCAAAGACAAGACTGTCTTCTGTGGACATGAAATCGACCGCAATGGATTGCACAAAACACGGGACAAAATCAATACAGTGGTACAGGTACCACAATGCAAAATAACACAGAAGTGAGATCTTTCACGGGACCGATCAATGACTACAGAAGATTCCTCCCAAACTTTTCAGCAGGACTCCAGCCTCTCAATCAGCTCCTGGAAAGGAATTGGACATGGCAGTGGACAGAGCAGTGTGAAAATGCGTTTCTAGAGGCAAAACGGCTCACCACATCTGAACAGGTCCTAATGCATTACGACCCCGAACTGCCAGTGAAGTTGGCTTGTGAGGCGTCCCCTTTATGGCTTAGGGGCCGTCCTTTCACACACACTGAAAGATGGGTCAGAGACGGCAGTTGCATTTGCGTCACAAACCTTGAATGATGCAGGGAAGAACTACTCACAAATCAACAAAGAAGCACTGGCACTAGTGTGAGGCGTCGAGACATTCCACGCCTACCTATATGGCAAGCGTTTCACACTGGTTACGGATCACCAGCCTTTGCTTTCCATTTTCAGTCCAAAGAAAGACACTCCGGCAACGACACCGGCCAGGATACAGCGATACACCTTGTCCTTGCCAGTCATATGTATGACATTGAGTTTAAGCCGTCATCCCGCCACACAGATGCAGATGGAGAAAGACAAAGGAGTGTGGATGCAGTGGACATTTTCCTTACCACTCAGCTCGAGGCACTACCTGTCACACGCACAGCTATCAAGCGGGAGACAAGGAAAGATGTGACCTTTCCAAAGTGTACACCTACACCATGTCAGGATGGCCAGCTACTGGCAGAAAGGAGCTGACTCCGTATTTCCAGCGGTGAAACAAAATGACAACGTTCCAAGGATGTTTGATGTTGGGGAATGAGAGTCATGATACCCCAGAAATGCCAACATCAGGTTTTGCAGCAACTACATGAAGGTCATGGTTGAATTGTCAAAATGAAGCTGCTCGCAAGGAGACACTTCTGGTGGCCAGGTCTGGATCAACAGATAGATAATATGGTTCCCACCCATGGGAATGGCCCACAGAGCCATGGCAAAGAATTCATGTGGACTACGCTGGTCCCTTTGAAAAGTACAAGTTGCTTTGTTATAGTTGATGCCCATTCCAAATGGCCAGAGGTGTTTTGCACTGACTCCTCCACCTCAGCTCAGACGATAGAGTGTCTCAGAACTACTTTTGCACGCTTTGGATTGCCACTGCAGCTTGTAAGTGATAACGCGCAAGATGTTGTAAGTGAGTTATGTCAGTAAACGGAATCAAACACTCAACCTCAGCTCCATACCAACCTGCCACCAAAGGGCTGGCAGAATGCTTTGTGCAAACCCTAAAAGCAAGGACTCCGTGCAGCAAAACGAGAAGAAGGGACTTTGCAAACAAAACTGGTCAAGTTGCCGGTCTCCTACCGAAACACCCCACATGCCACAACAAATGAAAGCCCAGCCGCACTGATGTTCGGGAGGCCTCTCCGCACACAGCTGAACATCATGAAGCCAAACAGGCTTAATGAAGTGATGAACAAATAAGCCAAGATGCTCTACGGTGGCTCAAACAGGACAGGAAGTTATGGTGCAAGACTACAGAAGAGGAGGGAAATGTACAAGAGGGACCCGTACACACACAAACGGGACCCAGAACTTACCAGGTTCAAATGAGCCCAGACATAATGTGGTGGCGTCACATTAACCAAATGCATTCCACGGAAAACAGCACAACAATCAAGAGAGAACAGGCACAGAGAGCTCCTGAGAGTGACACACAGGGAACTGTAGAGGATGGAGGGGCAGTAAAGAGACCCCAGGCTGAAAGAAGGGAACGTGTTGATGAAGGTGCTGCTATAGCAGAAGCTATAATGGAGCGATCACACACTGAGGATGTTCAGGAGCCTCCAGACAATCCGAGGCGCCGTAGACCAGACAGACTGGACTTAGAAAAAAAAATAAACTAAGACTGTTCAAGGTCAAATAACTACCATTTCTGATAAATGTGTTGGTTGTGGTGTGGTAAAAATACATTTGGTTGTGTAAAAGAAGGAATGTCATGTTCTGTTAATTACTGATGCCCCCTTTAAGAACGGAGCGCCCTTGGTCATGTGCAGTGTTGTTCTATGTTATTCTGGTACTAACTTGTTTTAGTAAATGTTTCATTTCCTTGTATTTGTAATCTTTCTTATTATATAAATAAGTAATAAAAGCTAAGACACTATAGCCATTGTTTAGCTGGAATGGAATTTTGTGTCCTGTATATTTGACCCTAATATGTGGTTGTCTCACATAGCTATCTTAAGATAAAATGCACTGTAAGTCGCTCTGGATAATAGCATCTGCTAAATGACGGAAATGTCAAATGTAAATCTTTTACATACAGAGCTGATATTGCTGTATCGGTTTTCACCCATTTTTTTCTTTGTAAAAAAAGGAGTTATTTGTTACATTTGACTGTGTAAAACCTAGCAACACTACTTATTTCTCTGAGCAGCACTACTTATTTCTCTGAGCAGCACAACTTATTTCTCTGAGCAGCACTATTTATTTCTCTGAGCAGCACTACTTATTTCTCTGAGCAGCACTACTTATTTCTCTGAGAGTGAGGCAGATATATAGCATTATGAAGAAAAAAAACATGATTATTTGTCTCTCTGAAAGCAAACCATCAACACACACACACACGCACACACACACACACACACACACACACACACACACACACACACACACACACACACACACACACACACACATACAAAGTTCTCATCTATATTATTCGTAGTCGTCTATTTACCACAGACTTTAATGCAGTCTATTTACCACGGACTCTTCCAATGGCATTGAGGGGTATACCACCTCAGTCATCGGCTTCATTGATAAGTGCATCGACGACGTTGTCCCCTCAGTGACCGTACGTACATATCCCAACGAGAAGCCATGGATTACAGGCAACATCCGCATCGAGCTAAAGGCTAGAGTTGCCGCTTTCAAGGAGAGGGATGCTCCAGATGCTTATAAGAAATCCCGCTATGCCCTTGGACGACCCATCAAACAAGCAAAGCATCAATACAGGATTAAGATTGAATCCTACTACACCGGCTCTGACGCATGTCAGATGTGGCAGGGCTTGAAAACTATTACAGACTACAAAGGGAAACGCAGACGCTAGTTACCCAGTGACATGAGCCTACCAGAGAAGCTAAATGCCTTTTATGCTCTCTTCGAGGCAAGCAACACTGAAGCATGCACGAGAGCACCAGCTGGTCTGAATGAATGTGTGATAACGCTCTCGGTAGCCAATGTGAGCAAGACCTTTAAACAGGTCAACATTCACAATGCCGTTGGGGCAGACGGATTACCAGGACCTGTACTCAAGGCATGCACGGACCAACTGGCAAGTGTCTTCACTGACATTTTTAACCTCTCCCTGACCGAGTCTGTAATACCTACACGTTTCAAGCAGACCACCATAGTCCCTGTGCCCAAGGAATGGAAGGTAACCTGCCTAAATGATTACTGCCACGTAGCACTCACGACGGTAGCCATGAAGTGCTTTGAAAGGCTGGTCATGGCTCACATCAACAGCATCCTCCCTGATACCCTAGACCCACTCAAATTCACATACCACCCCAACAGATCCACAGATGACGCAATCTCAATCACACTCCACACTGCCCTTTCCCACCTGGACAAAAGGAACACCTATGTGAGAATGCTGTTCATTGACTACAGCTAAGCTTTCAACACCATAGTGCCCACAAAGCTCATCGCTAAGCCTAGGACCCTGTGACTAAACACCTCCCTCTGCAACTGGACTTCCAGACGGGCCGCCCCCAGGTGTTAAGGGTAGGTAACTACATGTCTGCCACACTGATCCTCAACACTGGTGCCCCTCAGGGGTGTGTACTTAGTCCTCTCCTGTACTCCCTGTTCACCCACAAATGTGTGGCCAAACATGACTCCAACACCATCATTAAGTTTGCTGACGACACAACAGTGGTAGGCCTGATCACCGACAACGATGAGACAGCCTACAGGGAGGAGGTCAGAGAACTGACAGTGTGGTGCCAGGACAACAACCTCTCCCTCAATGTGAGCAAGACAAAGGAGCTGATTGTGGACTATAGGAAAAGGCGGGCTGAACAGGCCCCCATTAACATTGACGGGGCTGTAGTGGAGCGGGTCAAGAGCTTCAAGTTCTTTGGTGTCTACATCACCAACGAACTATCATGGTCCAAACACACAAGACTGTCATGAAGAGGGCACGACAAATCCTTTTCCCCCTCAGGAGACTGAAAAGATTTGGCATGGGTCCCCAGATCCTCTAAAAGTTCTACAGCTAAACCATCGAGAGCATCCTGACCGGTTGCATCACCGCCTGGTGTGGCAACTGCTCGGCATCTGACCGCAAGGCGCTACAGAGGGTAGTGAGTACGGCCCAGTACATCACTGGGGCCAAGCTTCCTGCCATCCAGGACCTATATAATAGGCGGTGTCTGTGGATAGCCCATAAAATTGTCAGAGACTCCAGTCACTCAAGTCATAGATTGTTTTCTGTGCTACCTCATAGCAAGCAGTACCGGAGCGCCAAGTCTAGGACCAAAAGACTACTTAACAGCTTCTACCCCCAATACATAAGATTGCTAAACAATTAATCAAATGGCCCCCGGACTATTTACATTGACCCCTCCCCCAATGTGTTTTCTACACTGCTGCTACTCGCTGTTTATTATCTATGCATCTGCACTTCACCCCTACCTACATGTGCAAATTACCTCAACTAACCTGTACCCCTGCACATTGACTTGGTACTGGTACCCCTGTATATAGCCTCGTTATTGTGTTACTTTTAGAATTTTTTACTTTAGTATATTTGATAAATATTTTCTTAACTCTTCTTGAACTGCACTGTTGGTTAAGGGCTTGTAAGTAAGCATTTCACGGTAAGGTCTACACTGTTGGTTAAGGGCTTGTAAGTAAGCATTTCACGGTAAGGTCTACACTGTTGGTTAAGGGCTTGTAAGTAAGCATTTCACGGTAAGGTCTACACTGTTGGTTAAGGGCTTGTAAGTAAGCATTTCACGGTAAGGTCTACACTGTTGGTTAAGGGCTTGTAAGTAAGCATTTCACGGTAAGGTCTACACTTGTTGTAGTCGGCGCATGTGACAAATAAAGTTTGATTTGATTATATACACACACTCATTCTATGCACACTCTACACACACACCTAATTTGCTCACACACACATAATATGCACAAACATTCATACTGACTCTACACACACTCACACATCCAATCACCATATACTTCACTGCTACTCTGTCTATCATATCCAGTGCCTTGCGAAAGTATTCGGCCCCCTTGAACTTTGCGACCTTTTGACACATTTCAGGCTTCAAACATAAAGATATAAAACTGTATTTTTTTGTGAAGAATCAACAACAAGTGGGACACAATCATGAAGTGGAACGACATTTATTGGATATTTCAAACTTTTTTAACAAATCATAAACTGAAAAATTGGGCGTGCAAAATTATTCAGCCCCTTTACTTTCAGTGCAGCAAACTCTCTCCAGAAGTTCAGTGAGGATCTCTGAATGATCCAATGTTGACCTAAATGACTAATGATGATAAATACAATCCACCTGTGTGTAATCAAGTCTCCGTATAAATGCACCTGCACTGTGATAGTCTCAGAGGTCCGTTAAAAGCGCAGAGAGCATCATGAAGAACAAGGAACACACCAGGCAGGTCCGAGATACTGTTGTGAAGAAGTTTAAAGCCGGATTTGGATACAAAAATATTTCCCAAGCTTTAAACATCCCAAGGAGCACTGTGCAAGCGATAATATTGAAATGGAAGGAGTATCAGACCACTGCAAATCTACCAAGACCTGGCCGTCCCTCTAAACTTTCAGCTCATACAAGGAGAAGACTGATCAGAGATGCAGCCAAGAGGCCCATGATCACTCTGGATGAACTGCAGAGATCTACAGCTGAGGTGGGAGACTCTGTCCATAGGACAACAATCAGTCGTATATTGCACAAATCTGGCCTTTATGGAAGAGTGGCAAGAAGAAAGCCATTTCTTAAAGATATCCATAAAAAGTGTTGTTTAAAGTTTGCCACAAGCCACCTGGGAGACACACCAAACATGTGGAAGAAGGTGCTCTGGTCAGATGAAACCAAAATTGAACTTTTTGGCAACAATGCAAAACGTTATGTTTGGTGTAAAAGGAACACAGCTGAACACACCATCCCCACTGTCAAACATGGTGGTGGCAGCATCATGGTTTGGGCCTGCTTTTCTTCAGCAGGGACAGGGAAGATGGTTAAAATTGATGGGAAGATGGATGGAGCCAAATACAGGACCATTCTGGAAGAAAACCTGATGGAGTCTGCAAAAGACCTGAGACTGGGACGGAGATTTGTCTTCCAACAAGACAATAATGCAAAACATAAAGGAAAATCTACAATGGAATGGTTCAAAAATAAACATATCCAGGTGTTAGAATGGCCAAGTCAAAGTCCAGACCTGAATCCAATCGAGAATCTGTGGAAAGAACTGAAAACTGCTGTTCACAAATGCTCTCCATCCAACCTCACTGAGCTCGAGCTGTTTTGCAAGGAGGAATGGGAAAAAATTTCAGTCTCTCGATGTGCAAAACTGATAGAGACATACCCCAAGTGACTTACAGCTGTAATCGCAGCAAAAGGTGGCGCTACAAAGTATTAACTTAAGGGGGCTGAATAATTTTGCACGCCCAATTTTTCAGTTTTTGATTTGTTAAAAAAGTTTGAAATATCCAATAAATGTCGTTCCACTTCATGATTGTGTCCCACTTGTTGTTGATTCTTCACAAAAAAATACAGTTTTATATCTTTATGTTTGAAGCCTGAAATGTGGCAAAAGGTTGCAAAGTTCAAGGGGGCCGAATACTTTCGCAAGGCACTGTATCCTGATGCCTCGTCAGTCACCTTACCCCAACACATATCTACATCTACCACTCCAGTATCCCTGCACATTGCAAATATGGTATTGGCACTGACCTTGGAAGTGACCCTCTATATACAGTAGCTTACTTTCTCGTGTTCTTCTTTCTATTTCTTGTGTGTTTTTGTTCTACTTTACTTGTTTTATAGTACTAGTACTGCATCAAAGAGCTTGCAAGAAAGGCATTTCACTGTACTTGCGCATGTAACAACTTGAAACACACACACTAAGAGCCGACACACTCCAAAACACATACCCACACACCCCACGCCCTCTCTCTCTCTCCCAGAGCGAGCGGATGCAGTCCCGGAGGGCCGTGCTGTGCTGTTCCTGTTGCTGATTCTGTCTGTGGAAGTCAGCAGTAAAAGCTGAGCCATTAACAACTGGGCCTGGGAGAAGCGCTGGGACAGGATATGATGTGCTAACTCGGCCGAGCAATGTTTTGACTGGCACTGAGACGGGTGTGTGTGTTGGGAGTTGTTGTGTGTTTTGACTGCCGTTGAGACGGGTGCGTGTGTGTGTTCATTCGTTATGACTGATGTGTGTGTGTCGGTGTATGCATGAACTGCTCTATTCTCTCTCCGGCAATGCTGTCTAAGCAACCGTCGCCAGGGCCAACGCCTGAGCCAAGCCACAGCAGGAAGTTGAGACTGACTGGTGAACGAGGGATGGAGCGAGGGAGGAGAGGGGAGAGCCAGGGACACCAGGGAATGTTTCTGTAGTGGGAGAGCAGGTCAGAGGACCCCTGCACTATGCTGAGTCAAGGAGTTAGAGAGCTTTGTTTTGCCCAATTTAAAGTGTATTCCTAGTCTGGTCTGGTCCCATCTGTATGTGGTTTAGTCAACTCCTTTGACACACATCCTGTGTCTGAGGGTCGTCTGAGTGTGTGTTGTTACTTGTGACAGTCATGTTACTGTAAATGCACTATAACAAGAGTTTGACCTATTCCACTGGGGATGATTTTAGGGGTCGGACTTTGGCCTTTTTAACCAGGACTCTTTTGATCAGCCTTTATATGAAGCACAACCCAACCTGAATGGAGCTAGAGTAACATGACTATGGAGAAGACTGTTGGTCATATTGCTGCATTAGCTACATACACTACATGCATGTTGATGACATAAACATCCCTGACAGAGTTAATTTACCAGGACCATGAGGAAACACAGAGAGTCTGTCAGTTGGTTAATCATGAGGGATTGTGCGAGTACATGTACAGTGGAACTCCAGTCAGAGAACGTTAGAACGTAGAGCACTATCTACCTTCAATTCTCTGATGTCCCCATACATTCTGGCATTTATAATATTTCTCCCAGTTCTACTGTAAATTGTGGATATGGCAGTAGTACATGGTTTAAGCTTACAGGATCAGCTAAGTAAAGAGTTAGGCCACAGTACAGTAGGTTTAGGAAAGAGTTATTCCTACAATACAGTAGGATGAATAAAGAGTTAGGCCTACAATACAGTAGGTTGAATAAAGAGTTAGGCCTACAATACAGTAGTTGAGTAAAAAGTTAGGCTGTAATGGAAAACTGTCATTTATACAGTAATTTGGGGTATTATCAACAGTAAAATACTGTAAAATGTTTTACTGCAACATACTGTAATTTATGGTGCATTGTGGAAACATTTTGTGGGCAGGGAAAGAACTGCTGTATTTCAAATGGTACTGTATCCCACAGAATAAAGTACTGTACTATATTTTTGGTATACTGAGTAAAGAGTTAGGCCTACAGTACAGTAGGCTAATTCTCTAGTAATTGCAGATGCTGTTGTTGGTTAGACTACAGTAGTCCATTTAGTTACTGTCACATGTATAGGTCATAACTTTTCTGCAAAAAGATTTAGCAGCTGAGTGATTGTACGTTATGCAGTTATCCACTGTGGGAGCTAGCTAGGTATGGTAACATCCTCCATGCTTGCACACTGCTGTGCATATCTATGCTTTGTGCCGTGTGTGCGTCCGTGCGTGCCTGTGTGTAGTAGCCGGTGGATTAATAATATCCATGGATTGCTGTATCTGAGGTCTGGGACAGTAAAATGCATCTGCATACCGTCTGTCTGTCTGTTGACTTTGGCCACCCAGTCCTGCTTACATAACATCACTTTCATGCTCCGAATGGTCTGTTCTGATTGGTCAACAAGGACAGACCGTCTGTTCCAACCAGAGACAGAGTCTGGGGTGTCTCTCTACTCTCTCATCATCGGATTAAATTGATAACTCACCCCGAAACAAAAGCCTGTCACCGCTTTTCATTCCTCAAAAATGGTCTAAAGTCGAGTGCATATCCCACACTGTCTGTGTAGATACTGTAAGGAAAATGACAAGTCTGCAGGCTTCATACAAATATCGTTGTGAAATGATACTGAAGCAACCATGAAACACTCATCTATATGAAGCATCAGTTCTGTGTTTGTATGTTTTCTGTTGAACACAACCACTGTACAGTTAGTTGGACCACCACAGGTTATATCAATAGAATAAGTCATGAGGCAGATGGGTGTTTTTGAATAAGACGGTAAACAGAAAAATAATTGAGAATACTGTATGTTTTCAAGTCATTAGATATATATATTTAAAAACAAACCAGTTAGATTGTGTATAGACTTGTTCTACATACATTTTACAGAATTAACTGTATCTCTGGCAGACAACCAGTATAGAAATGTCCCAAACAAACAGAGAAAACAAAAAGATTAACAATCATAAAAGCCTGAACATATCTGATGTTGTATTTGCAGAATAGAGTCCAGGCATGGAATTAATAACAGTCAGTTTTTTTTTTAGCACAGCTAAAAATATCAAACATGCTAACAGTCATCAATAACCCATATTAAAGTCAAAGCTAAAGATACTGGGCATCCCAAGTTGCGCAGCGGTCTAAGCCACTGCATCGCAGTACTAGAGGCATCACTACAGACCCGTGTTCATTCCGGGCTGTACACAATTGGCCCAGCGTCGTTCGGGTTATGGAAGGGTTCGGCTGGTGTGGCTTTACTTGGCTCATCGCGCTCTAGCGCCTCGTTATGGCGGGCCGGGTGCCCGTCATGTTTCGAAGGACGCATGACTCCACCTTCGCCTCTCCCGAACCCGTTGCAGCGATTAGACAACATCTAAAGATATTGTAATAATAGCCAGACCTGGGCCATTTACACACATTTAATATATTACAAATACTTGAGGTGTGTTTGATGTAGCTTGTCCAGCACAATGGAACTAATGGTATAGTCCCAAGTGCAAACTCTGTATGCTAGTCAAGCTAAATCAAGCGCACCTGAAGTATTTGAAACAAAACAAATGCATATTGGACCCAGATCTGACAGTAGCACAGACAGAGAAAAGTCAAGGACACTACTGTGGCACTGCTGTGGACACAATCAAGTAACACATCGCCATGACCTGAATGACACACACGTTGTGTGGTGCTGCTCCCCAGGCTTTTTAGACCATGTTAGTACAGTACTTTACTGTCCTCTATCCTCTTATCCACTCCTCTATATCTCTCCACCTACTAGTGATGGTCAGTCAGAAATAATAGTACCCTGAAATGTCAGGGATTTCACATATGGGCTCTATTTCAATATCCACTTTAGCATCTAGCCTACTACTTAGAATGAAGCAGTGTATTGAGCTTGCCTTCTAGGTGGGACGCTAATGTGGAAAACGGAATTTAGCCATGGTTTGACACTGCTGTTAATGAATACAACACAGCCCTGTGGACTGTGTGCTAGACGTGCAGCAACATCGCTAGAAAGAGAAGCGTTGCAGTTTATCTCCGCATTACGACGATACAAAAGCCTTTCGTGGTGAAATAGTTAGCCGTGAACACAATAAATGTTGTAACTTTAAACACAGGCAGTTAAATAAAAGTGCATTTTGAATGGCAGGTGTACACGGGGTGTGAGAGAGAGAACCCTCAGGTGTGTGCGTGTGAGTCCGTGTGAGTGCGTGTGTAGAATGCAGAGTGTTGATGGTTCTATAGCCTGTTAAAGTGCTGTGTCTCACCAGCTCATTCATTGTTTTTGTAAGACTTCAAGTAACATTCAAAGTAATTTGGCCTGTGCATCCGTCTGCAATGTGCAGAAAATTCACAACACATCCAAACCATATGCACAAGCGACAGTTGACTAGATCTCAGGGCGGGTGACGTCACTGCACGATGGCTAGCTCTCAGTATCTAGAGTACATCGGCTGGCTCAACCCCCTCCTCCTCAAATACCCCTCTATGGTTTCAGTCAAAAATACTGTACGTCACACTGAACATAGAAAGGGCTGCTATAAGATAGGATATTGCATTGCTATGAAAAATAGATATGCATGTGATAAAAAATAAATCATGAATGGATATGCTGACAGTCGTGGCTGAGAGCTGATGCTTTTCCATCAGAATTGAACAGACTGATAAGCCATGTGGATCTACTTCATCCATCTCCTTTAAGGAGAACATGATTTACAGATCTGATTTGACAATTCTGATCTATTTCCAGTAATTGGTCTTTTAACCAACCAATCTGCCTATGGCCTTATGACCAACCTAATCAGCTCTTTTGCCAATAATTGGGCAAAATCTGCCTGATAGTCAACCGCCACACCCTCATCTCCTTCGGATTTGGCATAGCTCTCAATATGGGAACATGATGTTGATCAGAACTGTCGATTTCGGAAACGTGTTGAACTAAAAGCAAGATGACGAGGGCTGTTTTCCCTGGTAGCAGAGACACTGACTAAGAAGACATTTCTGCCAGCCAATTGCAGTTAGCCTCACCCTCTCTACATGGCTGTCACTATCTGGCCATCCTAGAGAGGACAGAAGTACAGTGCCTTGCGAAAGTATTCGGCCCCCTTGAACTTTGCGACCTTTTGCCACATTTCAGGCTTCAAACATAAAGATATAAAACTGTATTTTTTTGTGAAGAATCAACAACAAGTGGGACACAATCATGAAGTGGAACGACGTTTATTGGATATTTCAAACTTTTTTAACAAATCAAAAACTGAAAAATTGGGCGTGCAAAATTATTCAGCCCCCTTAAGTTAATACTTTGTAGCGCCACCTTTTGCTGCGATTACAGCTGTAAGTCGCTTGGGGTATGTCTCTATCAGTTTTGCACATCGAGAGACTGAAATTTTTTCCCATTCCTCCTTGCAAAACAGCTCGAGCTCAGTGAGGATGGATGGAGAGCATTTGTGAACAGCAGTTTTCAGTTCTTTCCACAGATTCTTGATTGGATTCAGGTCTGGACTTTGACTTGGCCATTCTAACACCTGGATATGTTTATTTTTGAACCATTCCATTGTAGATTTTGCTTTATGTTTTGGATCATTGTCTTGTTGGAAGACAAATCTCCGTCCCAGTCTCAGGTCTTTTGCAGACTCCATCATTCTTCCAGAATGGTCCTGTATTTGGCTCCATCCATCTTCCCATCAATTTTAACCATCTTCCCTGTCCCTGCTGAAGAAAAGCAGGCCCAAACCATGATGCTGCCACCACCATGTTTGACAGTGGAGATGGTGTGTTCAGGGTGATGAGCTGTGTTGCTTTTACGCCAAACATAACGTTTTGCATTGTTGCCAAAAAGTTCAATTTTGGTTTCATCTGACCAGAGCACCTTCTTCCACATGTTTGGTGTGTCTCCCAGGTGGCTTGTGGCAAACATTAAACGACACTTTTTATGGATATCTTTAAGAAATGGCTTTCTTCTTGCCACTCTTCCATAAAGGCAAGATTTGTGCAATATACAACTGATTGTTGTCCTATGGACAGAGTCTCCCACCTCAGCTGTAGATCTCTGCAGTTCATCCAGAGTGATCATGGGCCTCTTGGCTGCATCTCTGATCAGTCTTCTCCTTGTATGAGCTGAAAGTTTAGAGGGACGGCCAGGTCTTGGTAGATTTGCAGTGGTCTGATACTCCTTCCATTTCAATATTATCGCTTGCACAGTGCTCCTTGGGATGTTTAAAGCTTGGGAAATCTTTTTGTATCCAAATCCGGCTTTAAACTTCTTCACAACAGTATCTCGGACCTGCCTGGTGTGTTCCTTGTTCTTCATGATGCTCTCTGCGCTTTTAACGGACCTCTGAGACTATCACAGTGCAGGTGCATTTATACGGAGACTTGATTACACACAGGTGGATTGTATTTATCATCATCAGTCATTTAGGTCAACATTGGATCATTCAGAGATCCTCACTGAACTTCTGGAGAGAGTTTGCTGCACTGAAAGTAAAGGGGCTGAATAATTTTGCACGCCCAATTTTTCAGTTTTTGATTTGTTAAAAAAGTTTGAAATATCCAATAAATGTCGGTCCACTTCATGATTGTGTCCCACTTGTTGTTGATTCTTCACAAAAAAATACAGTTTTATATCTTTATGTTTGAAGCCTGAAATGTGGCAAAAGGTCGCAAAGTTCAAGGGGGCCGAATACTTTCGCAAGGCACTGTATAGCGCCATAAATCTGTGGCTAACTAACCCGTCACCCATACCCTAACCGTTACCCTAAAACCAGCTTACTCTAAATTAAGACCAAATAGTTTAGAAGAAATGTATTCAACATTTGTGACGATATGTCCTCCCCACCCTCCATATGTAGTAGGACTCCATTTTGACATCGCAAAAAACTGGCACCAATGTCAACTATAACACTTTTTTTTGTATTGCACCTTTTCTTTTATACATTATACTAAAATGTGCAAATGAGGCAATACCATTAAATATGCACATATTTTCCTATGCCGCAAATCCATTTTTCGGGACACTGGATTAAGTCAGCCTAAATATTTTGGTTTCATTTGGTTAAGCCACTTCAGGACAGACTTACTCTGAGCAGATTGTGGATAAATACGTTTTTTTTTTTTTTTTTACATCTTTCTATGTGTAAAATGCTAAAGTACGTAACATTGTACAGAAATTTTGTTGGTGGGTGGGTCTGCAGATATTTGGATGTGCCCTCCCAGGCCCACCCATGCCCCTGTATAGATATCTGAGAATATGTCCATGGATAAACCATACACAATTTGGTGAACGTAGATGCTTCTGAAGATGAGGAAAATTAGTTGGGGTGTGGAAAGAGTCTGACTTTCTGAAAATGGCCGTTAAAGAAAAATACACTGAATTTAGACTAACAAACGCAAAACACCTATTAGGACCCAATCACCATCTCTTCAAAGTAAGTTACTACATATGGTAAAGTTTGTTACATTCTTTATGAAATGGGCTTTTAAATGATGTGTAATTCAATGTAGTGAGCTTTGAAATGATGGATGTATGTCCATTTTAAAGTGGTTAAAATCCATGACATTTTTGACTGTAGTATGATAAACTAAAGAAAATATCAATTTTCATAAAGATTTTGACATTTGTATGTTTACTTTTTGAAAATACTAATATTAATTGACCAAAATACCAACTAATCTAAAAATGTATAGGTAGCTGCAAAACTGCCATTTCAGTCTGTGGTGTCTGGCCTTAAAATGTCTGCCCTGAAACAGTCATAGTGGAGCCTCCATTTGCTGCTCCACACTCCCAGCATCCCTAGAGCAGCCCAGAGGACTACAGTCACGTACTCTAAATGACAAACTGTCTCGCTGTTTAAAACGACAAGAGAGAGAGTGATAAAAGAGAAAGAGAAAACACTGTTAATTCACATGCATGTACAGTCTGTTGGTAGAAAAGGACTAAGACACTGCTGTGATTCCTTCAGTAGAAAGAAAGCTAAGAGGTCCGGTTCTGATTAACAGTCAGGGGAAAGGTTCACTCTTAGAACCCCATAGAACCCATTCACACATATGCACACCCACACATTCTCTGATTAAAGGCATATAGACATCCTCATTAATATTCCTCATACATTGGCAACATAATAAATAGGATACATATGTCTGAAATGACACCCTATTCTTTTGACCAGAACCCAGTGAGGTTGTGGCCAAAGGTAGTGCACTAGGATTAGGATGTCAATTCAGATTTGCCCTGACCTTACATGTACTCCCCGAATGTAACTCTTCCATTCAGATCCATAAAGATATGTTCCTAGTTCATAATTCATGTTGTGATTCTGTTGTAGTTAATAATCAAACCGCTTCATAATCATAGTCATATAGTCATATGGTCTGTCATCGGGGCAGCTGTTGATTAATGATGTCATACACCCTGTGCTGAAAGATGGCTGCCATTTCTTGTTGTAACCAGGTGGGTGTGGCTTGTGCTGAAGCTGGGTCAGGGGTCAGAGGTGAACGTTTGTGAACTCTACTTGAGGTATTCTATAATAGCCACGTCACCTCTCCTAGGCTCTCCCCCTAGTCCATTCTGAAAAATACTTCCATTTTTGGTCATATACGGGAACATCGGCTCCCTCTCCCGTTCATCTGTGAAGTTGACGGGCAGTATCCTCTTGGGTGGGGTAAGCTCGGGGGTGGAGTTTAAGCCCAGATCGGTCGACAGTTTGCGTTTGATTGATGCAGCCCGCTGGAACTTGTCATAGACCTCGACACTGAGGCGACGTCTGGTCTCCTTGAACTCTGCCGAGACATTAGCCGTCCACTCTGCTGCATGAGCCCTGATCTCCCCTACCTAGAGACAGAAAGAAAGAGGATGGAGAGAGGAGAGGAGGGAGACAGGTGAGGAAGACGGGGGAGAAGAGAGGGAGAGAGACGAGGGGGAGGGAGAGATTCTGTGAAAGACTGCTTGTTCTCGACGTATCCTGGAAGTCACCTCAATTACATGTGTGTTCAATTACAGCAGCCTGGCCACACACACCATGGCATTATCAACATGTGTGATATCTTTAGTGGTTTAGAGGTTGTCAAACAGAGAGTTATTGGGATGATAAAGTATTGATATAAAGATGCTCTGGGCGAACAAGACTTGAAAAAGAGAGCTGTGTAAGTGCAGAAGGTTCGAGCTGACAAATGCAAGTTATTCTATTCTATTCTACACACACATACACATACATAGACACACACTCTCTCTCTCTCTCTTTATCTCTCTGTCACTCTCACTCTCTGTATACTGTGTTACTGTACACTGTTGGGTTGGAGAGTGTCACTGGAAAGTCTCACAGTAATGTTCATCAGAGGATATAGGTAGTTGATTTGATTAGGAACGCTGTATTGAATTGGAAAACATTCTTATCAAAGGAAAGAGGTAAGCCAGGGGAGAGAAGTCTGCAGAAGGTCGGAGCTCTGACAGGTCAGAGCTCTGACAAAATGTGTGGGTTTGGGTGGTAGCTACCAAACTCTGGAACAAACACATTAAATAGAGTTCCATTGTGATAGACCGAGGAATATCATCTGTTCCATTACTGTTGTGTGTCATTACTGGTACCATGCACACACACACACACATGCACGAATAGGGCTGTTGGGATGACGGTATTACCGTCACACCGGCGGTCACAAGTCATGAACGCAGTCAAATTCCACGTGACCATTTAGTCACGGTAATTAGGCTTCTCCAAGCTCTGATGCTGCTGCTGGTCATTAGTAGCCTACCAAACGTGCTAACTGCCTGGTACTCAGCACTCTTTTGTCCCTCTAATCACTCTGACATCAATGCAAATGTGATCGAAAATCAAATCCATCACTTCATGAGAGCCCATGAGCTAATGTTGTGCAACATTTCTATAGGCTATGCAATTGCACAAAAAAACAGAATGATGGCCTCTACTAAAAAGAGGATCCCATCAGCTTTCTATAGACTAGGCCTACTATATATTTTTCTCAACTTTCCTAATATTAAGCACATTGCTTATATTTTACAACAGGAGTATAACCTACCTGGCTGGCAAGAAAATAAACCACAGGAAAAGCTTCCTCCATTAGCTATTTAAGTGCATAGATGACATGTATTTTTTTAGTGCATGATAATGGTCCATTTTAAATCAAAACAAATTTCAGACATATATTATTTAGTATATGTAAAGACAAGATTAAATCAAGAATAGTCTGATCGGTAACAATATTAGCCTATCATAAGAAACAATAACTTTTTTTGCAACTTTTTCAAATCATAGTCCCACACCTCATGTAGGCTAGCCCATAGGCTTATATGTTTTGATAAGGTTTGTATCACAACTAAAGTGGCCAAAGAACTTCTTAAAATTAAGCACATTAATCCGCTTTACAAGGGGTGTAGACCCTAACTGGCAGCATGTGAGTTTCAAGTTTGGGGAAGATAATTATCACCATAAAAATTAACCTTTATAATAAAAGCATTACATGCACAATCGCATTTGCTGTCACTTTTGATAATGGTGTTTTCCTGCTAATGGAACATTTGGGCTTATAGCCTACTACCATGAGTGCATTGCTGTGGAAGAAATAGCCTCACAGTTTATCAACATTTTATGCTAAACGTTCTGATCTGTTGCGTCGGCCACATTGCTTAAAAACAGTTTTTGATGCTAGTGGTTGTATTAATTAGGGATCTATCGCATCCCACAACTGTCCCAGACTATGTTTGGAATATTTATTTCTCGCACAAAATAAAATAGGTTGACTTTGCACTATGCGGGATATTAGATTGACATAGGCTAATGATTTTGCTGTTCATGTGGATAGTTCTTTCAATATCTTCAATATGCACCACGGAATTGGATAAGGGAGCACCCAGTTTCATCCCCTATGTGTCTGTCTTCACTTGTAGCCTGTGAGAAAGACCCGATCACGTGATGGAGCATAATGTGTACTATGGCGCCGAAGAGGATGGCTTACGTTTTACATGCTACTAACCAATTGTGCTATTTTGTTAGTTTTTTGCGTTGTTTGTAACTTCGTTTGTAAATTATTTTGTACTGCTACTGCTGCTACTGTCTCTTATGACCAAAAATAACTTCCGGACATCAGAACAGCGAGTACTCACCTCGAACTGGAAGATGATTTTTCCTTTAATGAGTCCGACGAAAGGGATATACTGCTTTCCTGGGAACAGGCCCAAATCCCTGTCATTTGCGTGAAGAAAAGACAGAGGAAAAGGGAGCGCAGGTCGGGCTGCATTCTGAGAATCCGTAGGCGAATGAGTAAACTCCCACTGCCGTCAATTCTACTGGCTAACATGCAATCATTGGAAAATAAAATTGATGACCTATGATTACGATTATCCTACCAACGGGACATTAAAAACTGTAGTATCTTATGTTTCACCGAGTCGTAGCTGAACGACGACACAGATAATATAGAGCTGGCGGGATTTTCCATACTCCGGCAGAACAGAGAAGAATCTACGTCTGGTAAGACAAGGGGTGGGGGTGTATGTCTGTTGGTCAAAACAGCTGGTGAGCGATGTCTAATATTAAAGAAGTCTCAAGGTATTAATCGCCTGAGGTTGAGTACTTTATGATAAACTGTACACCACAATATCTACCAAGAGAGTTCTCATCTATATTATTCGTAGCCTTCTATTTATCACCACAGACCGATGCTGGCACTAAGACAGCACTCAACCAACTCTATGAGGCCATAAGCAAACAAGAAAAAGCTCTTCCAGAATCGGCGCTCCTAGTGGCCAGGGACTTTAATGCAGGCAAAATTAAATCAGTTTTACCAAATTTTTACCAGCATGTCATATGTGCAACCGGAGGAAGAAAAATTCTAGACCACCTTTACTCCACACACAGAGATGCATACAAAGCTCTCCCCCACCCTCCATTTGACAAATATGACCATAATTCTATCTTCCTGATTCCTGCTTACAAGCAAAATCGAAAGCAGGAAGTACCAGTGACTCACTCGATACGAAAGTGGTCAGATGACGCGGATGCTACGTTACAGGACTGTTTTGCTAGCACAGACTGGAATATGTTTCTTCAATAAGTGCATTGACGAAGTCGTCCCCTCAGTGACCGTACATACATATCCGACCAGAAGCCATTGATTACATGCAACATCCGCATCGAGCTAAAGGCTAGAGCTGCCGCTTTCAAGGAGCGGGACACTAATCCGGACGCTTATAAGAAATCCCGCTACACCCTCAGACGAACCATCAAACAAGCAAAGCCTCAATAAAATATTAGATTGAATCCTACTACACCGGCTCTGATGCTCGACAAATGTGGCAGGGATTGAAAACTATTACAGACTACAAAGGGAAACCCAGACACGAGCTGCCCAGTGACGCGAGTCTACCAGACGAGCTAAATGCCTTTTGTGCTCGCTTCGAGGCAAGCAACACAGAAGCATGCACGAGAGCTGATCTGGATGACCATGTCATAAAGCTCTCGGTAGCCGATGTGAGCAAGACCTTTAAACAAGTCAACATTCATAAAGCCGCTGGGCCAGACGGATTACCAGGACGTGTACTCAAAGCATGCGTGGATCAACTGGCAAGTGTCTTCACTGACATTTTCAACCTCTCCCTGACCGAGTCTGTCAAACATACGTGTTTCAAGCTGGCCCCATAGTCCCTGTGCCCAAGGAAGCGAAGGTAACCTGCCTAAATGATTAAACTCTTCTTGAACTGCACTGTTGGTTAAGGGCTTGTAAGTAAGCATTTCATGGGAAGGCCTACCCTTGCTGTATTCGGCGCATGTGACAAATAAAGTTTGATTTGATTTGTGAGTGAGAGATGATTCAGAGCGCGCAGCACTCAGGGGGAAGGGCACAACAGCCACTGGCCGCAAAAGGCATGGATTTTTTTAGGGTGCATTACGGCCACACAAAGGGGATGCCACCATGAAATTCTAGACATTATTAAGTATTTGTAAAATTGTGAATGAGTGACTGATGTAGTGTGTGCAGCCTGTGCAAAAAAACAAAGCAGAGCTCATGCCTTTCAAGCTACTTTTTTCAAATCATCATCAGAGTCGCATCATGCAGCCTTACAATGTATTAAATATCAAAACATATAGCACAACATTTGTAGAACAACTAAAGTTACATTAGTAACTCTAAATTAAGCATATAGGAATACCTATTTCTTTGTTAACCGCTCAACACAGAATAGCCACATGTGCGCACTCCCTCAAATCATTTGGATAAAATATCCTTTCTATTTTATTCAGCTTTGTTCAGTTGTATTCTTCATACTATAAATAACACCACGGAATTCTAAATTCTGTCTAGTTCATTTAGCAGTGTAGCCCACAGGCATTTGGCATAGCCAGATCAGGACCTATGCGATTATGTTCTTCTGAAATAGACGACATTTTCTTCATTTCATGCTTCTTTAGTCCTGTCTAAAATTAATAATGGATTTATTGTGAAGGTGAAGGCTATATTACATGGATTTATTAGACTTTTTAAAATATTGATGTTCCAAAGGTCTATATCAGTGGCTTGTATTCTATGTGTGGAAGCCAGGAGATGCTAAATGTTTTTATGTTAATTAACTCTCAATTACCGTGAGACCAACAGTTATTTGCTTGACAATCACCGGCTGACAAAATTTTGTGACCGCCACAGCCCTATGCACGAACACACAGCCATGTACACACACACACACAAACACACACGTCTGACCATCATAGACGGAAGCGTGATGTCACTTGTGGAGTGATGACGCTGCGTAAAATAGCAGGATGTCAGCGTGATAACTCTGAGGGGGCAGTAAGGATTCTCTCTCTCCTCTTTCTTTCTCTCTCTCTTTCTGTATAATGTGTTACTGTACACTCTGTTGAGCTGGAGAGTGTCACTGGAGAGTCTCACAGTAATGTCTATCAGAGGATATACTGTAGGTAGTTGATTTCATTAGGGACAGGGATGAGGTAGCCATGACTGCGACTTCAAAATCAGAGTCAGCTCGTTCCCGAATAGGACAATTCCTCTTGGTTTAACGGTCAAGACGTTGGTTTCTCCCGTGGGGCCGAGACCCGGGTTCAGATCCTTTTCTGTGTTTGTGTGTGTGTGTTAGTTTTTCCCAGCCACTGTTCTTCTGCATCTGCATTGCTTGCTCTTTGGGGTTTTAGGCTGGGCAACTTTAAAGCACCTTCTGAAAGCTGCAGATCTAAAAAGGGCTTTTTAAAATATACTTGATTGATGTGTATGTGAGTGAGAGTGAGAGTGAGAGTGAGAGGTGAGAGAGAGAGAGAGAGAGAGAGAGAGAGAGAGAGAGAGAGAGAGAGAGAGAGAGAGAGAGAGAGAGAGAGAGAGAGAGAGAGAGAGAGAGAGAGAGATACCTCCTCTTTGGTCTTCTTAGAGATGACTCTGAGCCAGTCTCCTATCATGCTGAGAACAGCAGCGAAGTACGCCAGCCCCACCAGGATCCAGAACCACACCACAGGCTTGTAGTAGTCCAGATACTCAATCTCTGAACCACCTGGAGAGGACACACACACACACACACACACAACCCCTTAATTTCTCTCTTTATCTCTCCGTCTAACCAGGTCCTTGTTCTAGTTCTGACCCTGCAGTAAATTATATCTCTGTTCTGTCTCCGTCCCCACTTCCCTGAGTGAATGGGGAAAGTGTGACAGAGACAAGACACTTTTCTCACTGATAGCTGCGGTTAAATCATTCCTTCTATACTGTCTCTCCCTTCTCATTGTAGCTCACTTCATGTGTGCTGACTGCTGCAGCCTTTAACTGGTCTCTAAAAGAGATTAATATCTTCATGAAACAAATCTGTATAAATAAAGGTTTACTAAAAAAGTGTGTGTGTGCGCGTGCGTGCGTGCGTACATGTACTTAAGCATACACATTTCAAGTTAGGACTTGAATGACTATCTTCGTGATAATTTACCTGCGACAAAGTCCCCAAAACCAATGGTTGTCAAGGTGATAACAACAAAGTAAAGGGACTCCAGAGCACTCCAGCCCTCAATGTGTTTAAAGATGGCCGCCGGCAGCGCCACGAAGAGCAGACAGCCGAACAGGATGAAGAGAACGGTGGAGATGACACGGATCTTAGTCTGACTAACATCCCACTGCTACAGCGGGAGGCCGGGAGAAAGGGATAGAGAGATATTTATTAATCAACAGTATTTAACCCTAATTTCACCAGCTAAAATTGCAAGGATATTATAGTTTTGTGTTGATCTGAAATTCTGTTTAGTTTCAGTTAGTTTTCAGATCCACTAGTTTTTATTTCGTTTGAAGTTTCATAAAAACATTTCTATTTAGTTTGTTCTATTATTTGATTTCAGTTTTAGTTATAGTGTTAGGGACAGAAAGAACCCTATGCGGGGCAGGCTAGGAGACAACTATGTGTTGTACTGTATAAGTTTGGTGTTTTTTGTGAATGCCAATTCTTGCCATTGTGAGGCACTAATGCATAACGTGATGGGTCAGGTTTAAAGGTAGACTCAGCGAGATGATGTAGATGCATGAAGTAAACAGTAGTATTGGGTCAATTTCTGCGACAACCAGGAGCGTTGAAACTTCTCCACTGTTTTGGTCCCGTAGCTACCACCTTGTAGTAGTGTGAAGTAGTGTGAAGGGCACCCGTGCACATGCGCAAAACTATATGTGACTCTATGCTTGTGGCAACATCATCTCGCTGAGTCTACTTTTAAATTATAAAGTAAATCTCAATGTGACCTGCCAGATTCCGAAGCACGAAAATCCCATTAGAAAAAAAGCTTGAAAACTCAATTGAAAGCTCCATTAGATTTCCCCCCCCCCAAAAAAAATCATTATGATTTCATAGTTTCAGTTTTTCAAACGGGTTTGTTAATTACTTTGTTTCAGTTTACAAAATGTTTTTTTTAATGATTAGTTTTAGTTAAGTTTTTTTTTTACTATAATAACCTTAGTAAGTTGACTGAGACCACATTTCTTATATACAGCAACGACTTGAGGAAGAGTTGCCAGGTTAGTCAACTGAAATCTAGGGATAATTAGGAGGTGGCCATGATGAACGGTATGAGGGGCAGATTGGACCATAGGAATTGAATAGCTACTGTATTCTCAATGCACTAGACCTCTCTTCCAATTATTCCTGGCAATACACTAGGGTGTTATTAACTGTAATGAATGACATTCACAACCTTCATCTGGGATAGACTGACAGACAGGCCTCTACTCTTCTGGGATAAAGAAGTAATTAAGAATGGCCTCACACATGTAAGGATGCACACACACACACACACACACACACACACACACACACACACATCTCCTCTACATGGACTCACCACGAACATCTTCTCGACCCTGGCGGTGGCCTTCCCAAAGATGGTTCCCAATTGGTCTCCTACTCCAGCCAGTAGGAAGCCAAACAGAGGGATCCCCAGCAGGGCATAAATTATACAGAATATACGCCCTCCCTCCGTATGGGGGGAGATGTTCCCAAAACCTGGAGGGACAGAAGAAAAAGGCCTCTTAAAAAAGAACACTTTGCCATTTTAAAGCTAATTTCCTGCAATTATACAGATTTTGCGATGACGCTGAGAGAAAAGGCTGCAGTTTTAAAGTAACTGTCCAGTGAAAAAGTAACTTTAAAAAGTTAATATTCTGTTAACTCATACCCAAATAATATTGTTGACTGATCCTATACTTGTGGCCAAAGCATAAACTGGAGAAAAAACATCTCAAAAACCCAGCCTCAAACTTGTATCTCAAACAGACCGCTTCAGAAATGCTTGCTAATTCTTCATTGAGGATGATGTCATCCTGCTGAAGAGGATGAGCTGGCCAGTCAGCAGACTACTCGCATGAATATTTTTAATGTCCAGTAATCAGTGCCTTGCAAAAGTATTCATCCCCCTTGGCGTTTTTCCTATTTTGTTGCATTACAACCTGTAATTTAAATGGATTTTATTTAGATTTCATATAATGGACATACACAAAATAGTCCAATTTGGTGAAGTGAAATTAAAAAAAATTACTTAAAAAAAATCATTAAAATTAAAAACGGAAAAGTGGTGCGTGCATATGTATTCACCCCCTTTGCTATGTAGCCCCTAAATAAGATCTGGTGCAACCATTTACCTCCAGAAGTCACATAATTTGTTAAATAAAGTCTACCTGTGTACAATCTAAGTGTCAAATGATCTGACACATGATCTCAGTATATATACACCTGTTCTGAAAGGCACCATGAAGACCAAGGAGCTCTCCAAGCAGGTCAGGGGCAAAGTTGTGTAGAAGTACAGCTCATGGTTGGGTTCTTAAAAAATATCAGAAACTTTGAACATCCCATGGAGCACCATTAAATCCATTATTAAAAAATGGAAAGAATATGGCATCACAATAAACCTTCCAAGAGAGGGCCGCCCAACAAAATTCATGGACCAGGCAAGGAGGGCATTAATCAGACAGGCAACAAAGAGACCAAAGATAACCCTGAAGGAGCTGCAAATCTCCACAGTGGAGATTGGAGTATCTGTGCATAGGACCACTTTAAGCCATACACTCCACATAGCTGGGCTTTACAGAAGAGTGGCCAGAGAAAAGCCATTGCTTAAAATAAATAAGCAAGCACCTTTGGTGTTCGCCAAAAGGCATGTGGGAGACTCCCCAAATATATGGAAGAAGGTACTCTGGTCAAATGAGACTAAAATGTAGCTTTTGGCCATCAAGGAAAACGCTATGTCTGGCGCAAACCCAACACCTCTCATCACCTCAAGAACACCATCCCCACAGTGAAGCATGGTGGTGGCAGCATCATGCTGTGGGGATGTTTTTCAGGGACTTTGAAACTGGTCAGAATTGAAGGAATGATCGATGGTGCTAAATACACGGAAATTCTTGAGGGAAACCTGTTTCAGTCTTCCAGAGATTTGAGACTGGGACAGAGGTTCACCATCGAGCGGGACAATGACCCTAAGCATACTGCTAAAGCAACACTTGAATGGTTTAACATTGTAATGTTGACTGTACTGAGAGGTTAAATTAGATTTCGTACACATCATACTACACACACAAGACACACACACAAACGCAGCACACACACACACACACACACATACACCCTTACCGATAGTAGTGATGACGGTCCCCGCGAAGAAGAAGGAGGAGCTTAGGTCCCAGAGACTGCTGTGATTGGTCAGAGTCCCTGCTGGGTTCACCCCTGAACGGATCGCTGACACCACTTGCTGTGGATGAGACACACAACATAAGCCATGTCCGAATACCTGTACTTCTAAATAGTAGGTTGATTGGGTGTGAAAATGTAAAGTTTTTTAGAGTGGGAAATTTCAAAAATTGAGTATGCCCGGATGTCATACTCATTTCGGGTTTAATCTAATAGAATTCGCTGCATGCGAGAGGAAGGGAATTATTTTATCAGACCTAAGTGTGTTTGACAACTGTTGGTAATAAGCTGAGGGGCACACTGTACCAAAATGAATGAGTGGTGGGTAACAACGACATTGTGCATAAGATGATGCATTCTCAGTATGGGTGAGCCTAGTATGTTTAAGTGATAATGCCCGAGAGGCCCGTGTTTGGAGGATATATTGGCACGGTTTGCCAATATAACAACACCCGTGCCAATATATCCTCCAAATACCGGTATGGACGCCATTATCACTTTTACACAACGGGTTACCAACATATTCAAATAATGATTGACATATTTTCCTTCTAAATGTTATTTGATTAATTAATTCATACTATTTCATCCTTCCACAAGATATTGTCTCGAAACAAATCTATGGTTGCTACGGCTGGTCGTTCGTTCTATTGGCTCGGTTGTGAGACGCGACAGTCGTTTAGTATTTTTTTCTGTATCTATTTGGCCATCTATTCGTTCTTTACTATTCGGCCATCAAATTTGCCACCAATGCTCCTTATAGGACATCACTGCAGTCGATAATCCTCTGTAAACTGGTCATCTCTGTATACCTGTCGCAAGACCCACTGGTTGATGCTTATTTATAAAACCCTTTTAGACCTCACTCCCTCCTATCTGAGATATCTACTGCAGCCCTCATCCTCCACTTACAACATCTGTTCTGCCAGTCAAATCCTGTTAAAGGTCCCCAAAGCACACACATCCCTGAGTCGCTCCTCTTTTCAGTTCGCTCCAGCTAGCAACTGGAACAAGCTGCAACAAACTCTCAAACTGGACAGTTTTATCTGTCTCTTCTTTCAAAGATTCAATCATGGACACTCTTACTGACATTTGTGGCTGCTTTGTGTGATGTATTGTTGTCTCTACCTTCTTGACCTTTGTGCTGTTGAATGTGCCCAATAATGTTTGTACCATGTTATATTGCTACTGTGTTGTTGTTATGTTGTGTTGCTGCCTTGCTATGTTGTTGTCTCTTTGTGTAGATTTGTGTTGTCTCTCTTGTTGTGATGTGTGTTTTGTCCTATGTTTATATTGTATTTATTTATTTTAATCCCAGGCCCCGTCCCTGCAGGAGGCCTTTTACCTTTAGGCCATCATTGTAAATAAGAATTTGTTCTTAACTGACTTGCCTAGTTAAACTAAGTTTACATTTAAAAAATACAAATCTATGGCCATGAACCAGTTGTATGATCTAAATGTTCCATTGCCAAACTGGCTTGCAACGTTCTTATCCCTTGCTTGCTAGCTCGCCAACTACGGCGATTTTACAGTCACGTCAAACAGTGCAGACAGAATAACAACAGTAGTTGCATTTGTTTAAGCTGTTTTCTAGTGACAGTTATTTCGATACATCCATAACACTGAGCTAACGAGGCACGATGTCGCCTATCATAGAAAATAGGCTCACTCGTTAGGACACTGATGTTCAGAGAAGCTAGCCAACAACACAGCTAACACAATAACTTTAAAATGAATCTGGATAGATCGCAAACTAGCTGCACTCTGTTTAATTTGACCCTTTTTCACTTGACATCTCTTTGTATATATCCATAAATTCATGATTTCGACTGGCTGAGAAATGCTGCCTGCCCGCCTGCCTGCCTGCCTTCATATCTCTCTCTCTCTCTCTCTCTCTCTCTCTCTCTCTCTCTCTCTCTCTCTGTCACGGAGTCACAACACGTGTCACGACTTCGTCCTTTCCTTGTTCCGGCGGTGTTCGGCGGTCGACGTCACAGACCTTCGAGCCATCACTGATCCATTTTTCATTTTCCATTGGTTTTGTATTGTCTTCCTTCACACCTGGTTCCAATCCCATCAATTACATGTTGTGTATTTAACCCTCTGTTTCCCCTCATGTCCTTGTCGTTGCTCATTTGATTATATGTTTGTGTATTTTGTGTCGGTGCGCGACAGGTTTTGTACACACTTTTTTGTATTTTGTCATTTTGGTTTTGGAGTTTTGTGAAGCACTGATTAAAAAACTAAATAAAAACTAAATAAAAAAAAACGTTTCAAAGTCCCTGAAAAACATCCCCACAGCATGATGCTGCCACCACCATGCTTCACTGTGGGGATGGTGTTCTTGAGGTGATGGAAGGTGTTGGGTTTGCGCCAGACATAGCGTTTTCCTTGATGGCCAAAAGCAAAATTTTAGTCTCATTTGACCAGAGTACCTTTTTCCATATATTTGGGGAGTCTCCCACATGCCTTTTGGCGAACACCAAAGGTGCTTGCTTATTTATTTTAAGCAATGGCTTTTCTCTGGCCACTCTTCTGTAAAGCCCAGCTCTGTGGAGTGTATGGCTTAAAGTGGTCCTATGGACAGATACTCCAATCTCCACTGTGGAGATTTGCAGCTCCTTCAGGGTTATCTTTGGTCTCTTTGTTGCCTGTCTGATTAATGCCCTCCTTGCCTGGTCCATGAATTTTGTTGGGCGGCCCTCTCTTGGAAGGTTTATTGTGATGCCATATTCTTTCCATTTTTCAATAATGGATTTAATGGTGCTCCATGGGATGTTCAAAGTTTCTGATATTTTTTAAGAACCCAACCATGAGCTGTACTTCTACACAACTTTGCCCCTGACTTGCTTGGAGAGCTCCTTGGTCTTCATGGTGCCGTTTCCTTGGTGGTACCCCTTGCTTAGTGGTGTTGCAGGCTATGGGGCCTTTCAGAACAGGTGTATATATACGCCTGACTTCCCTGCCACCAACACGCACCCATTACAACACTTTACTATGGGACAGTTGGAGATCGAATTTTAATATTGAAACAATGTTGCAAATGTTGGCGAGACAGACAGCAAGGTTTAAAAAAGAAATACAAGATAATGTCTAGATGCGATTTATAGTGGAGATCAAGTTTATAACTTTCCTGCCTGGACTGATGAGACAGTAGATTGCGCAGTCAGATGGAACAGAGTAAACAGGCGATTTAACGTCACAGATTTAGCCAGTGGAAACTTGTGGAATAGACACCAGCTGGAATGCACTTATAACCAATCAGCATTCGAGGTTAGACCCACCCATTGTATAATGATATTTACTGCACACATTTGTATTAAACAGTAACATCTCAATAGTATGCAGTATGTTTAGTACACAGCATGTTGTTTTGTTAGTAGTAGGCATGACAGATTTCACACACACACACACACACACACACACACACACACACACACACACACACACACACACACACACACACACACACACACACACACACACACACACACACACACACACACACACACACACACACACACACATTTGACTTCATTATTGTTTTCTGATTATTACTTCTTTAATTAATAGACCAATCTATACAGGTTTTTAATAGCAGAATAAGAAAGTAAAACCAACGCATTACTGTGTGTGTTCTGACGTTTCACTGGCTTTATAGACTGGTTGGTCGTTTAGCAATAAAACTGATGCATGCGCAACTATGGGGCAAAACAGACAGGGTTGGGTTAGATTGTTGACAACATGTAAACTATATTTTATCTCCAATGTTTATTTAAAACATAAATACATTTGCACAATGAGCACTTGCTGTCTCTCAAAGACATCGTTACAGTTTTTTGGGTAGCTAGCGATTTTTTTTTGCCATATTAGCATTTACATGAAATCACCGGTAGTTCATATCTCATGCTGAGATCATTATGAGGGATGTTTTCTGGCGCAACACCAGCATCGACAGCAGAGAAGCATTCTCAATGAGTCACTCTGGCTATAAACATGATCCTACACACACACACACACACATGCTCACACAAGTCTGCACAAAAGTGCAGAAGGTGTACAGAGAAAGCAGTGAAAGCGAGGGAGGAGAAAGCTCTGCTTTGAAGAGATAAGGGAGTCTGTCCATGTGCACATGCGCAAACACACATAGTACCTTGACCAATTCCTCCAGATGGCTGTGGTTGACACAGGTGTGTGTGGAGAGGAACTCTAGTTTCTGATTCAGGATGGCCAGGCGCTGAGCACTGGAGCGAGAGAGAAAGAGAAAGAGAGAGAGGAGAAAGACAGGATGAGAAAGAGATAAGGGAGGGATCTAGGAGAGACCACGGTTGGTTATCTCACAGGTTAGTTGTCACAGTGCTTATTACTCCCAATCTAGAGTGTCATCTTAATAATTTTAAGATGAAAAAGTATGAATTCTTTTAAAGAACTCAGCCACCTGGTCAATTAATGTTAGCATGGCAAAATATAGTGTTTTTCATAGGTGAAAGTAAAAATACGTGTTTTCTTGGTACTTACTTTTGAAATGTTTGAATTATGTGAGTATAAATGAAGAATTATGTTTGTTGGAATCAGGAAAGGGAGAGCTAGATTCCAAACCTATTTCTGAGTTGCTACAGTAGGTCAATCCATTTGGTAACTAGCATCTTAATTAGCATTGGGGGAGGAGGGGGTTGGGGATAGTTGTCACTATATTGGGCTCCCGAGTGGCGCAGCGGTCTAAGGCACTGCATCTCAGTGTTAGAGGTGTCACTACAGACCCTGGTTCGATTATAACAACCAGCCGTGGTTGAGAGTCCCATAGGGCGGCACACAACTTGCCCAGCGTCGTCCGGGTTAGGGTTTGGCCGGGGTAGGCCGTCATTGTAAATAAGCATTTTTCTTAACTGACTTGCCTAGTTAAATAAAGGTGAAATAAATAAATAAAAATCAACTCCATTATAACCATATTGTTTGGGGACATTGCCACTGCCAGTATACAATAAATCCCATGCTCTTTTCTGCTGTTGATATAAAGACCTCCCTTCCCAGTAAACACGAACACCTTAGGCTGACCTATCAAAATGTGTTGGGAGTATGTAGTGTGGAGAGTGTTTGCGCATTGGAAGGACTTCGCAGAGACTTCAGAATATAATGTTGATGCCTGGCCACATCTGTGAGACGTCTTGCCAATTAACGATGTCTAAACTGCATCTTCCCGATGCATCATGTATACATCTGTTGGGAAGAGGTATATTTGCAATCTGGGTTTGTTGCCTCACACACACATTTTTCAGTCACACACACCTGCACATGTACACAAATCTACTCAAAATGTCATATGTTGTTCTCATGGTATAAAATGCTGAATTTTGTTAGCAATATTGTTAGACCAAAGAAAGGCTTGGCTATTTTTATGACTCTGTTGGCTATATTGCTTAACTTTCTGTTACAAAAGGAGTAAGCTACAAACATTGTGACAACCAACTCTATACTGTGTGACAACCAACCCCGCGATGGGGCTAGTTGTCACAAGTGGACAGAATGTGTTTTAATGACTTATGTTGAAATAAGATGTGAGGATAAAAAGGGTTCCTATTTCAACCTAACACGTTGGTCTTTGTATTACTGTTGAAAAGAGTCTTCCAAGATATACTGGTGCTGAGAAATACACACGAGAGTAAAAAGTGTGACAACCAACCCCGGTCTCCCCTACCTCTCGTGGGGTTGTTCCAGGGCCCTGAACACGGCAGCTCCCACCACCAGGTAGAGAACCACCAGGAGGAAAATGGCCAACACCGTCTTCCACTTCATCACCGTGGCGATGGCCTGACACTCCTCTCTAGGGCTCAGCGTGATTGACTTGGCGGAGAAGGAAAGGCAGGGCTTGCTGTTGTGAGTGGCGGATTTTGGATCCAGTAGGTTAGGTGCTGCCACTGTTTGAGGTTGGGGGTGTGGTGGGAGGTCAGGGAGCAGAGATTATTAGTTGATTGGTTCATTGATAGTGTATTTTTTAAAGTCTGTTCTTTCATTTAAAAGTATGTTCTTTAATTTCCTGTTAAAAACTCAGATAGTTCATACTTTAAGTCTCATTGATATCACATCATCATACACATGCCTTAAGGGAGAGCACAAATTGGGCAGAGCCATGTGGCTGGTGAGTGATTTTTGTGTGTGCATTTTCCTTATGTTATGCTTTGGTGCTGTGTACAGTAGATCTGACACGTGATCTTCAGCCGAATGAAAACACATTTGTTGGTAATGTTAGAAATGTATCAATAAATAATGTTGTGTGAGACATGGTCGGCGAGCAGCAGGGCTCTTAAACTGCTGTGGCAACGTAAATCACACACACACATCTACTATTCTGCTGCTTTCACCCATTTACTGGGGGTTTGTGTGTGTGTGTGTGTGTGTGTGTGTGTGTGTGTGTGTGTGTGTGTGTGTGTGTGTGTGTGTGTGTGTGTGTGTGTGTGTGTGTGTGTGTATCCACATGGGATTAGGAAAAGGGCTGTTTTAAAACAAATCAGGTAGAGGAGAGTGTATGTGTGAGAGTAGTCATAAAGAAGCAGTAGCTGAACGTTGATTATTTTGAGAATAAGGATGCTGTAGGCTGCTGTAGTGGACAGTGTGTGTGTGTGTGTGTGTGTGTGTGTGTGTGTGTGTGTGTGTGTGTGTGTGTGTGTGTGTGTGTGTGTGTGTGTGTGTGTGTGTGTGTGTGTGTGTGTGTGTGTGTGTGTGTGTGTGTGTGTGTGTGTGTGTGTGTGTGTGTGTGTGTGTGTGCATGCGTGGTTTGGCCCAGTCCTCAGACGCCTTGGTTTGTGAAGGGTAAAAAAAAGTTGTGCAAGACTTGTAAAGAAGAATGGAGCAATAGTTTCTCTATTTCTCTCTCTCTACACTCTCTTCTTAACAAACCCTTCCTCCTGGGAGCTAACTTGTAACAAATAAAGAAGTACAGTCACATTTAACATGCTAAATCCATTAGCACAAATAAAAATGATATAGAAAAGGATACTTTTCTAATGAAAAAGGTTTCTATTGTGAAGTGATGAGTGCAAAAACTAGTAATAATTGGTAACGGTTATATTGGGCATAATTTTCAAAGACAATTTAGGTAGTATTATAAACGCAATCTGGGATACTTGGGATGTCCCTACCCTAAATCCTAACCTTAACCCTTACCGTTACCCAACCATTAACCATAACCATAGCCCTTGCCTTACCTAACCCTAACCTTACCTTGATAATTACATTTAAACTTCAATGGGTAGGGACGTCCCAAGGATCCGGGGATAGCACGGACCTATTATAAACTTTGAAACAACTGTTTTTTAGTAGGCTACAGAACTAGAGAAGGGCTGTTTCTCTGAACCTCAGGCAGTAGGCTCAAGCAAGCCTGTTTCTCTCCCCAGTCAGTGGCAGCCAGCCTGTCTCACAGACGGACCAGCAGCAGCAACCTATCCTCCTTACTTATGTTTAGAAAACAAATGTGAAGGCCAACATTGTGGGGGGGGGGGAAAGCACTCATCATGTTTATGCAACCTAATATTCACGTTAAGAATAGTTCCAGAACCATCTTTATATTTGATTTACATAATAAATTGGATGTTCCCCCCATGATGAAAGGAGGCCATGACTGAAAAAGTTTGGGATGGGCATGATTCAGCCTATTTATTTGCAGCCACTACGCTGAATCGCTTGGGCTATAGGTGATCATGCTTATTGCTAAATAACACACCAGCCTGATAATATGGACCAATATGTTGTTAGGCTAATTTCTGGAGGGAAAAATTATATTTGAATGGTCACCATCATTTTATTTTCATTCATTTTGGAGTAGAAAAGTCACCAGGGCTGCGTTCAGTACAAAACAAACGCAACACAACGTTCAGTTAAACAGAAACAGTGCTATTCTGAACAACCAGTTTAAAAACAGGGAGCGGTTGGATAGTGCGTTCAAAATACACCCCTGCCCTTCAAATACATCACTCATTGCAAGCCACGCCCGTCACACACACCAAACAGAGACAAGGCTATCTCAAAGTTTGTTCAAGAACGTTGAATAACTTTTTGTGGAAAAGTGTAATTCAGTACAAGCCATTACGCAACGTAGCAAGCGTTCAATCGAACTGAACGCACCCGAGAACAGAATTTCTCTCAGGCGTTCTACAAACAAATTGCCAAGCTCAATTACTTTCTGAACTGTTAGTTAGACCAACAGTTTAAAGTAATACACACATTATTGGTATTTCAGTTGTGGTTGGGATACATTGACCAAATGATCCGGAATATTTTGGATGTATTTTCCCTTCAAAATCTCACCGGGTGCATCCCCGGACCCTCCTAGAGGGAACCCATTGACCTAGGACATATCCAGGCGATCCAATCTCAACCACATACAGCCAATGCTTATTATTGTTTAAATTATATTCCAAATGTGCAGAATAAGCGAGTTAATACATGTTTGCACAGATTGAGGGCTGGGGATAAGATATGCCCGTAAACAGTGCGCTCCACCTGTCCTTAGGCATACGCACGGGATAACGCGGTGCTGCTTGAGTGAAATTCAGAAAGAAAGAAAGAACTACTAATCATTTTAGACTTTTTTTAGGTATTGTATACCAATTGTCTAAATGCACAAGGGAACTCACATCCCACCATAAAACTCCAATAACAGAACCCAACAAAACTCAAAAAGTGCAAAACCTTATTTGCAGAACTTTACAAACAAAACTTAATCACTAATATTATTATCTACGGAACAGTAAGTTTGTGCAGTGACTACTTTTCACTAAACTCTGGTCTAACTTTGTCTCACCACAGTGAACCAGCTGCCAGTTCTGTCGTCCGGAGGGGAATCTGCATCATCAGATTGAACAATAATAGGCTACAATCGTTCAGCACTTTCATTCAATAGCCTATACGGTCTACACCGGGCAGTTGCCGGGCCTCTCTCTATAAGAGATTGGATCATCACCCAGTCTTTATCCTCTCACACAAGCACGTACACGTAACTTACACGCGCGCACATACACACACACCAGTCTGGTAAACATTAAAAGACCTGAACGCGAGCCACTTACTTCTTCGCTAGCCGATGCCCTCTGCTCTCCGCTTCTCACCAGACGTTCTCTCCGTGATTAGTTGAACGTTATATCTCCTTTTACCGTTTTCTCCAATTCCCTTTCTTTGCCCCGTCGGTGCTCACGGGCAGATCCGTGCAGGCGGACGTTTCCACATGGCACCAGAGCCGAGCCCTCTCTCTCTCTCTCTCTCTCGGTTTTACCGGCCGTTTCACTTTCGCATTAAGAGACCTGGGACAGACTAAACAGAGAAGACCCACTGGGCATAAACTGGTTGAATCAACGTTGTTCCCACGTCATTTCCATGAAATTACTTTTAACCAACGTGAAATAGATGTTGAATTGACGTCTGTGCTCAGTGTGAAGGGACGAGAGGGGACAACAGGGGGAAAGGAGGAGAGGGGGACAGGTAGGAGAGGAGAGGAGAGGGGAGGAAAGGGATAGGCATGGGGCTCTCTGGGTTGATGGTGGGGTCAAATTGCTTCCAGCAAATTCAGGAAATGCTGTTGGACACCAACAGCATTGTGCTACTGCACTGTTAAAATGAAGTGCTTTGTAACACCAAAACGAATGGCATCTGAGCTGCCACCAACGCAAAGGAGTCAAAACCTTAACTTTCCTTGAGTATTGAAACACGTCATCCTGAGATGTTTTTAAACCTGACACAGTGTGTTGTAACACCACTTAATGAAGTGTTGTGCAACACCTGGCCAGGGACTGGGAGTACTACCAGAAGGGGTTGAAAACATTATTTGGGTGTTTCAAGTACTGTTTAGTGCATAATTAGATCACTTCTTCTGGAGCATTTTCGTGCAATCCACCAACAGTAACTGGCAGTTTTACAGCAAGCATTGAGGAAATGTGGTTGGCTTTGATATTAGACCTACACCTCATGGCACAACAAGCTGATTAATACTAATATTGAAAGAATACTTTTCTTTCTTCAAACATGCATACAACATTGTGTAAAATAATCATAAAGTCAACAAAATGTTGAATTACCCACAATCCCCCACATGACAAGATAGGAAGTGCAAGGCAATTAAAAACCAGACTTCTAGTTCATTCACTTTATTTTCTCTATCTTTGGTTGTCCTCTTATTTTAAAAGAGGACAACCAAAAATATTTAAGTTGGATTTATTCTCCCATGAATGGCAAAATAAAATTAACAAATCGTTGAAACAACTTGCAGAAATGCTGGTTGATTTTTTTTAGTAAAATTCAATTCACCCAATATTTTTTTTTACAGTGTGGCTGTGTGGTTGTGTGTAAAATTCTAATGTAATGTACCATCTTATTGCCCCAGAACTTGGGAGTCCAATTACTGCTTCCACCTGTCCCATTTTCACTGTTTCTAATCTGCCTAAATATAGCAATGCAAAAATTAAGGTAAAATTCCACAAAAAAAAATATCCTAAGTCAATATTTAGGCTATTAACCATGTGCATTTCTTAACCATTTGATTGTATGATAGACAGTCTGAAAAATATATATTTTGTGTGTTTTGATGCTGCCTTTTACATGTACCGACAACCAGAAAAAGTGTTTTCACAACACTCTCTTAAAAACGCCAATATTCAGATTGAAGAATGTCTTCAAATCAAATCAAATCAAATGTATTTGTCACATACATATAGTTAGCAGATGTTAATGCGAGTGTAGCAAAATACTTGTGCTTCTAGTTCCGACAATGCAGTAATAACCAATGAGTAATCTAACCTAACAATTCCAAACTACTACCTTATACACACAAGTGTAAAGGGATAAAGAATATGTACATAAAGATATATGAATGAGTGATGGTACAGAACGGCATAGGCAAGATGCAGTAGATGGTGTTCGAGTACAGTGAGATGAGTAATGTAGGGTATGTAAACAAAGTAGCATAGTTTAAAGTTGCTAGTGATACATGTATTACATAAAGATGCAGAAGATGATATAGAGTACAGTATATACATATACATATGAGATGAGTAATGTAGGGTATGTAAACATTATATTAAGTAGCATTGTTTAAAGTTGCTAGTGATATATTTTACATCAATTTCCATCAATTCCCATTATTAAATTGGCTGGAGTTGAGTCAGTATGTTGGCAGCAGCCCCATGATGACAAAGACATTTTTAATTTTTAAAATTTTTGCAAACGTGTTACAAATTTAAAAAAATGGAAATATCACATTTACATACGTTTTCAGTCCCTTTACTCAGTACTTTGTTGAAGCACATTTGGCAGTGATTACAACCTCGAGTCTTCTGTGCCTCAACACAATCCTTGTTTGGAGCTCTACGGACAATTCCTTCGACCTCATGCAGGGGCGGAGCCAGAGGGGTGTCCGGGGTGGCACTGGACACCCCTGACATCTGGTTGGCCCCCCCGGGTGCCACCCCAAAATGTAATTCGCTACTGGCAGTTTGATGCTGATTGACATCTCATTTCACCTCTTGTTGAAAGAAGCATTTATTTTGACGTTCGGCCCGCATTTTTTAAATCGAGGATGAGGAAGGAGAGAATATTAAAGTTGGTTGCGAGATACAAAGGAATAAGAATAAGAAGAACATACAGAAGAAGAAGAGAGAATATTTCCACAGCTCCACAAGCTCTTTTAGCGATTGCCAAAAGCATCATGTTTGAAGTATCATGTTTAAGGTTTAGCATTGGGTTTAGGTTTCCACTTTGATGAAAGTTGAGTCGCTGTGTAAGTTAATGTTAGACCTTTGGCTCCATTAACAGACAGTTCATCAGATAAGAGAGATCGGTTCCCAATTTAGACTAACATTATGTTTACATCTGTGCTATTAATACCCGCATATACAGTGCAGTGTCGTAAGTTACAGTATACAAATGTTTAGCTAATGTGGGGTAACCAGTAGGCTACAGCTGTCAGTGTTCAGCAAGTTAACATTCAGCAATTTGAAGTCCATTAACTCAGTTAGATTTTCGATACTTGAACTCAAAACGAACAATTGTTATTATCAATCTGTTAACGTTACTCAAAAGATTACCACAATTTGCAGATAGCCTGTTTGCTATCGTAAAGGTGTAAGAAATTATAGCTAGCTAAGTTACTTACTGCAGAGTAGGGCTATCCATGATCTAACTAGTAACTTAGGCCGGTAGTTGATTTTATTAAGGTAAGGTTATGATAATGGGGATTTGTAATTAAGATTGAGATTTGACTAAAATGTGGGTAATTGGATGCTTAGATGTAACCATAGACAGTCTTATTTTTGCATAGGGTCAATTAAACATGAAAAGAAAGGGAGAGATATCAGGACCCAATGGGAGGCCAGGCCTATACTTTAAACTGCACATTTTAGTTAGTAGCTGTTAGTACCTAATCTTGTGGATCCCTTAATTATACATTTCCATAGAGATATGACACACTATTTAACGTGTATTTCAGACTTTTCAAGATCCAGAGAAGAGGGTCCGATACAGCCGTGTTTGAAAACATTTCCCAGAACTCAGCATGGTACTTAGGAAAAGGGCTTCCAACAGCTCCTTGTATAAGGACAATTCATAGCTTGAAAAGTCTGTAAGTCAAGATTCGACTTATTGTTTCGCCTGTAGGCATTTTTCTCTGCCCAATACACCTGAATCTGCCTTCGCATCACAGTCAGGTCTTTGTAACTGGAAAAAGGCGCTGTTTTAAAGATTCCGGGTTTAAGCTCCATTCGAAGGCAGAGCATCGCATCAATGCTATGTACAGTGCCATGCGAAAGTATTCGGCCCCCTTGAACTTTGCGACCTTTTGCCACATTTCAGGCTTCAAACATAAAGATATAAAACTGTATTTTTTTGTGAAGAATCAACAACAAGTGGGACACAATCATGAAGTGGAACGACATTTATTGGATATTTCAAACTTTTTTAACAAATCAAAAACTGAAAAATTGGGCGTGCAAAATTATTCAGCCTCTCTACTTTCAGTGCAGCAAACTCTCTCCAGAAGTTCAGTGGGGATCTCTGAATGATCCAATGTTGACCTAAATGACTAATGATGATAAATACAATCCACCTGTGTGTAATCAAGTCTCCGTATAAATGCACCTGCACTGTGATAGTCTCAGAGGTCTGTTAAAAGCGCAGAGAGCATCATGAAGAACAAGGAACACACCAGGCAGGTCCGAGATACTGTTGTGAAGAAGTTTAAAGCCGGATTTGGATACAAAAATATTTCCCAAGCTTTAAACATCCCAAGGAGCACTGTGCAAGCGATAATATTGAAATGGAAGGAGTATCAGACCACTGCAAATCTACCAAGACCTGGCCGTCCCTCTAAACTTTCAGCTCATACAAGGAGAAGACTGATCAGAGATGCAGCCAAGAGGCCCATGATCACTCTGGATGAACTGCAGAGATCTACAGCTGAGGTGGGAGACTCTGTCCATAGGACAACAATCAGTCGTATATTGCACAAATCTGGCCTTTATGGAAGAGTGGCAAGAAGAAAGCCATTTCTTAAAGATATCCATAAAAAGTGTTGTTTAAAGTTTGCCACAAGCCACCTGGGAGACACACCAAACATGTGGAAGAAGGTGCTCTGGTCAGATGAAACCAAAATTGAACTTTTTGGCAACAATGCAAAACGTTATGTTTGGTGTAAAAGCAACAAAGCTGAACACACCATCCCCACTGTCAAACATGGTGGTGGCAGCATCATGGTTTGGGCCTGCTTTTCTTCAGCAGGGACAGGGAAGATGGTTAAAATTGATGGGAAGATGGATGGAGCCAAATACAGGACCATTCTGGAAGAAAACCTGATGGAGTCTGCAAAAGACCTGAGACTGGGACGGAGATTTGTCTTCCAACAAGACAATAATGCAAAACATAAAGCAAAATCTACAATGGAATGGTTCAAAAATAAACATATCCAGGTGTTAGAATGGCCAAGTCAAAGTCCAGACCTGAATCCAATCGAGAATCTGTGGAAAGAACTGAAAACTGCTGTTCACAAATGCTCTCCATCCAACCTCACTGAGCTCGAGCTGTTTTGTAAGGAGGAATGGGAAAAAATGTCAGTCTCTCGATGTGCAAAACTGATAGAGACATACCCCAAGCGACTTACAGCTGTAATCGCAGCAAAAGGTGGCGCTACAAAGTATTAACTTAAGGGGGCTGAATAATTTTGCACGCCCAATTTTTCAGTTTTTGATTTGTTAAAAAAGTTTGAAATATCCAATAAATGTCGTTCCACTTCATGATTGTGTCCCACTTGTTGTTGATTCTTCACAAAAAAATACAGTTTTATATCTTTATGTTTGAAGCCTGAAATGTGGCAAAAGGTCGCAAAGTTCAAGGGGGCCGAATACTTTCGCAAGGCACTGTATACTTGGAATCAGCATAAAAGGGCTATTGACAGAAACTCATCAATGTTAGATGTCATGAATGAGGACCGGAAAAAGAAAATGGAGGAAAACTGTACTTACATTAAAACAATTGCAGATGTGCTCCTATTAACGGTCAAAAGGATGAATGCATGTGGCAATGCTAAGTTCACAGGCCACCAAATCCAGAAAGAAGTTCTTGAGGCCTTAGCTGAAAAAGAAAGTGAAGTGTTTAGTGTAATATCAGATGAAACCAAAGATTTGCAGAAAAAATATCAAATGTCTTTAGTTGTGAGGTACTATTACAACGGGGCTCTCCACGAAAGCTTTTTACACTTTCAGTCAGCTGAAAGCTTAGATGCAGCAGGTCTCACAAAAATTATAGTTGATTGCCTTGAAAAACATGGTCTGGACTACAGAAATAATCTTGTGGGGCAAGGCTATGACGGTGCATCCGTCACGAGCGGAAAGCATTCTGGTGTGTCTGCACGGATTAAAAACAGTGCAAGATTTTATGTGCACTGTAATGCACATTGTTAGAATTTGGTTCTTGTTGATGCTGTAAAATCAGTGCCTGAGGCAGTTAACTTTGTTGCTCTCCTGCAGAAGCTTGATAACTTTGTATCTGATTCGTACGTTCATCTCAAGGGGCTTGCAGTTCAGAAAGAGCCATATCCACAGCAGCAGCCCAGGGAACTACAGAGACTTACGGATGTAAGGTGGGCATGCAGATACGTGGCATGCCGTAATCTGAGGGACAGGCTTCCAGCAGTTCTGAGAGCGCTACAGGATATCACACTTGAAAATAGTGGTGATGGATCAGTGGAGGCAAGGGGCCTTCTTTCTCAGATAGATTTACATTTCATAAGGTTTTTGGTTACCTTTTGTAAAGTGCTTGGTGACGCCAAATGTCTTTCTGACATGCTTTAATCAAGCTCTCTTGACCTAGCAAGGGCTGTGGATCTAGTAGGTGCCCTTACAGACACATTACAGGACTACATAAGTGAGGGTTACTATGGAGAACTATGGAAAGAGGTTGAAGAGATTGCAGAGCACTGCAAAATAAGTGTACATCAGTGTGTAAAAGACAACCTAACACAAGCTTAAGATTTCATGTCTCATTGATGATGAGCACTGTGGGACAGAAAAATAGTGATCAAAGTGATGGTGAGAGCTTCCAAAGAGCTATCTTTTATCAGGTGCTTGACAGTCTCACAGCTGAGCTGCAGAGGCGCTTTTCAAAGAAGAATTGCGAGATAATGCAAGGGGTCCAGTCTCTCAACCCAAAGAGTACAACATTCTTGAATGAGGAGCCTCTGTTTGCCTTTGCTCAGACCTTTGAGTCAGATTTAGAGGACCTCAAACATGAGGTTCATCAAACCAAGTGGCTTCTTGATAGGAGAGAAGTGGAAGGGACAGACCGTCTACTCTCCATGACTTTGTTGTGTTTCTAGACCCTTATAAAGAGGTCTCCATGAGCTATTTCAACTCTGTAAGATTTCTGTTGTTACACCAGTCAGCAGTGCTTCTTGCGAGAGAATCTTCTCAGCTTTAAAAACGGATTAAAACCCACCTTAGGACAACAATGGTTGATGACAGGTTAAGTCACCTCAGAATTCTCAGTGTTGAGTCAAGGAGGGCACTCTCCCTCAACATGGATGAGTTTGTGAAATATTTTGCCAGTTCTCACCAGAACCGCAGAATTATGCTGTTTTAAATCTACCTAGGATAATTTGGCATTTAGGCAGTCCCTCCGGTCCTGATTAAAATCTGCACTGTGTACTAGCTAGTACACTGACATTCTAAAATTATAAATCCAAAGGGTATCATGTCACACAGATTTAATTTGGTCTTGATTAGGCCAATTCCAAAACTTTCTCTGCTTTATTTTCTGAAAATATTTGGGATGTTCAACACTTATAGACCCAGATTATATATTCATGAAAACAGATTGACCCAAGTCTCTCCAATATGTGAGTACAGTCATGTGTGTGTGTGTGTGTGTGTGAGAGAGAGAAAGAAAGAGATTAATCTGCAGATCCGAGGTAGAGACGTTGACTATTCATAGTATGTTAAAGAATTCTAGTGAAGTAACCCCTTTGGACCACCCTATCTGCCACATTGAATAACTCCAGGTTAAGTGAATTATCACTTCTACCTCTAATCAGAAATCATAGGATTCATTCATGCTCCTTAGATGCCAGGTTAAGGTTACACACTAATCTTCTGTCATGGTCTATGGATCCCCTGAAGTAGCCTTGGCCACCCCACGTATGAAACTCTAGTTCCGCCACTGACCTCATGGCTTGATGTTTGCTCTGACATGCACTGTCAACTTGCAGGTGTGTGCCTTTCCAAATCATGTCCAATCAATTGAATTGACCACTGGTGGACTCCAATCAAGTTGTAGAAACGTCTCAAAGATGATCAATAGAGCTCAATTTCAAGTCTCTTAGTAAAGGGTCTGAATACTTAACCAAGTAAGGTATTTCTATAAACTTTCTAAAAACCTGCTTTCTCTTTGTCATTATGGGGTATTGTGTGTAGATTGATGAGGAAAAAAGTAATTTCATCCATTTTAGAATAAGGCTGTAACGTAACAAAATTTGGAAAAAGTCAAGGGGTCTGAATACTTTCCGAACGCACTGCTACATGGTTGTTGCTGAGGGTCGCTAGCAATAGGGGATAATAATTCATTAAAAGTTAAAATACATTTTTTGGGGACATGTCGCCTATTTGAATGCAACACACACAAAACGTGGCAGTTTAAACCTGGAGCTTGGCATACTGTTCACGACTGGACCGTTGTCATCACAGTCTCATAATCAGTGAAGACTGAGGTAGGTTTATATGACTAATGTTCAACTACTATTGTACACTTTTCTCCCCTTCTAATATTTCATGGATTAAACTACTGAATATGGCAATTTTCAGGATGAATCAAACCTCTGTATTTTTGATTCCCCAAAATGTTGTGCATAAAGTCTTTCCAAACTTGTTTTCTTTTTCATGAATTAGGTAGATTTCATAAATAGTAGATTTCATACTTTCATAACCCTAAATAATCTATAATAACAGAGTATGTTTTAATCTACTAAACAGAGACAAAGGCACATTTGGATGGCTTTCTTCATTGATCCCTAATACTTAGAACCCATTCTCTCAATATATTCTTGTGAGTCTGTCGAGAAAAGTTTAGATCATTGTACTGAAAATCCTACTGAATGAAAACTCCATGAGAAAATCTGTTGGCCAACAAGTGGGAGGGTTCTTGGCAGTTTAAATCAAAACACGTAAATAAGGCATACATTTCCAAATCGACCCCATTGAGTTTAAAAAATATATTTTGCAAGAGAGACCTGGCCATAGGCAGCACAAAGTTTTACACATTTAAATATAAAACACAAAGCACTACAGTTGAAAAACATTCGTTTACACATTGAACACATTGGCACATTGGTTTTGGGAGGAGTGGATCAACTTGGGGTCAAAAACATTTACAGCCCCCTAAATCATTATCCACCATAGATTTGATCTTAGCTGTCTGTTCTGATGGACTAAAGACTAAAGACTCTCTTGGCTTTGGATGATGCCACTTCAGGGTCAAACTTCTGCACGTGCCCAGTAGGGTTCCACCTCAGAGTCAGTTGGAAAACAACCCTGACATTTCCACGATGACCCAAAAACTGTCCTTGTCATTGTCAGGTCAGGAGGCTCCCATCCCATCCATAAATCACCCATAAGTAATCTATAAATCCAACAATGACTATTATTACTCCTGGACTATAAATAGACCTAGTTTTCACAGGGTCATGCTACATAACTAATGGGGCGGTGGGGTGCTCGGTGTGTATGTGTGTGCGCGCGTGTCCTGTTTCTGTGGGACATGCACGTGAATGCACTTACGCTATGTCTTGGACAAAC
This sequence comes from Oncorhynchus mykiss, assembly GCF_013265735.2. NCBI lineage: Eukaryota > Metazoa > Chordata > Actinopteri > Salmoniformes > Salmonidae > Oncorhynchus > Oncorhynchus mykiss. Next base: position 26,348,683 of record NC_048583.1, on the reverse strand, counting down.
ACAGCCGTTTTGTTGCCTGACTGTAACTTCAGTTAGAGCAGTCCATGCTGGATGATGGGAACAAGCAACACAACATAGTTAGAGACGCATGTGGGTCGTTCCACAAAAATAACATATTTTAAGTAGAAATGTTGACATGTCCCTCTGTGAATCCTCTGTGACTTCTAGGGAGAGTTTAACCCCCCCCCCCCAAATTCTCACACTTTTCACCATCATCGTATGCCCTAGCTATTTTGTTGCTTTGACAAAATCATCTCTGAAGATGATTATTTATTTCATCAGTGATTCATTTATGTTTGTCCCTCATTTTAAGGTCAACACTGTTAACTGAACTCTTGTTTTAATATGGTAAAACTATTCCTTTTTTTCTTTCAAAAGAAACAGTGAACATCTAATAGTCAAATCATAGTGTAAAAGCAGATGAGCCGGTTCTACTGTTTTTGGCAATTTTCTGGAGTTTTGTGGTGAAAAACTCAGCGGGTTGAGCATAACACATCAACCCTATTTACCCATAGATTAACCTAACATAGCAGGTGTAAAAGAAACACTTGAAATTAGATTCCCTACATACATAAGTAAGTGGACGCCCCTTCAAATGAGTGGATTCAGCTATTTCAGCTACACCCATTGCTGACAGGTGTATAAAATCCAGCACACAGCCATGCAATCTCCATAGACAAACATTGGCAGATGAATGGCCTATACTGAAGAGCTCAGTGACTTTCAATGTGGCACTGTCATAGATTGCCACCTTTTCAACAAGTCAGTTCGTCAAATTTCTGCCCTGCTAAAGCTGCCCTGGTCAACTGTAAATGCTGTTATTGTGAAGTGGCTCAGCCGCCATACAAGCTCACAGAATGGGACCGCCGAGTGCTGAAGCGCATTAAAATAATATGTCCTCGGTTGCAATAATCACTACCGAGTTACAAACTGCCTCTGGAAATAAAGTCAGCACAAGAACTGTTCATCGAGAGCTTCTCAAAATGGGTTTCCTTGGCCGAGCAGCCGGCTGGTGTGGTGTAAAGCTTGCCACCATTGGACTCCGGAGCAGTGGAAACGTGTTCCTGGAGTGATGAATCACGCTTCACCATCTGGCAGTCCGACAGACAAATCTGGGTTTGGTAGATGCCAGGAGAACGCTACCTTCCCAATGCATAGTGCCAACTTTAAAGATTGATGCAGGAGGAATAATGATCTGGGGCTGTTTTTCATGGTTCGGGATAGGCCCCTTAGTTCCAGTGAAGGGAAATCTTAACTCAACCGAATTCAATGACATTCTAGACGATTCTGTGCTTCCAACTTTGTGGCAACAGATTGGTGAAGGCCCTTTCCTGTTTCACCATGACAATGCCCCCGTGCACAAAACGAGGTCCATAAAGAAATGGTTTTTCAAGATTATGTGGAAGAACTCGACTGCCTGTATAGAGCCCACAGAGTTGGTTGTGCGTAAAGTAGCTTTTTTTATTTTTATTTAAAAGGAATATATGTGTTGTCTTAAGGGGGAAGGTGTTACAGGCTTTGGTTTTTCCATTTATATTTAGAGTTTGGACATGCTTATGTATTTTAGGGCCCAGTGGTTGCTAGTCAACTTTCAGTGGCCACCCTCATGAGTGTCTTTCAGAACCCCTACAAAACCCCACCTGCTTCATTTTAGTTAGTGACATTTTGTTAGTTCCTCCTCCTGTTTGAGTGACAATTTTTGGTTTCTTGCTGGGAGGCAACTAGAGGCTGTATGTGGAAATTACACCAGCTTCAGTGAATGAACAAACGGTTTTCCAGAATTTAGAGTGATCACCGTCAGTAATAGCGCTAAGGAAGTAGTTTGTTTTAGCCTGTTTAACCAAGGCAGTGCACCTATTTCTCAAGTGACTAAATAGCCGCCAATCAGCTAACTAGCCAGTTTGACGATGGCCAAGGCTCAATTTTTTATCAAGAGGTCTGCGAGTACAGAAGAGTACCATGGTCTAGTTTGGTTTATCAGCCAGAGGTAAAAATAGCTGAGAAAATGTAGTGTCAAAACAGGATTTGGTTTGCAGCTAGTTGAAAAAAGCTCTGAATAATGTAGATCACAAAGGAACGCCTGGGGAGAGAATGTTTTTACATTTCTCTTCACAATTCTACTGAGTCAGAGTTTTTAAATTTGGTATCTAATGCAAGCAATAGGGCAGGGGTTTGGGGTCAAATTCACTCCATATGTATTGAATTCAAAATAAAGAAATCGTGAACATGAAAAATAAAGTTGAAATTTATATCCACTCAATTACTATTTGATAGCATTGCCTTTAAATTGTTTAACTTGGGTTAAATGTTTCGGGTAGCCTTCCACAAGCGTCCCACAATAAGTTGGGTGAATTTTGGCCCATTCCTCCTGACAGAGCTGGTGTAACTGAGTCAGGTTTGTAGGCCTCCTTGCTCGCACACGCTTTTTCAGTTCTACCCACAAACTTTCTATGGGATTGAGGTCAGGGCTTTGTGATGGCCACTCCAATACCTTGACTTTGTTGTCCTAAAGCAATTTTGCCACAACGTTGGAAGTATACTTGTCCATTAGTCCATTTGGAAGACCCATTTGCGACCAAGCTTTAACCTGATATCTTGAGATGTTGCTTCAATATATCCACATAATTTTCCTACCTCATGATGCCATCTATTTTGTGAAGTGCACCAGTCCCTCCTGCAGCAAAGCACCCCCACAACATGATGCTGCCACCCCCGTGCTTCACAGTTGGGATGGTGTTCTTCGGCTTGCAAGCCTCCCCCTTTTTCCTCCAAACATAACAATGGTCATTATAGCCAAACAGTTCTATTTGTGTCTCATCAGACGAGAGGACATTTCTCCAAAAAGTACGATCTTTGTCCCCATGTGCAGTTGCACACCGTAGTCTGGCTTTTTTATGGCGGTTTTGGAGCAGTAGCTGCTTCCTTGCTGAGCAGCCTTTCAGGTTATGTCGATATAGGACTCGTTTTACTGTGGATAGATACTTTGTACCTGTGTCCTCCAGCATCTTCACAAGGTCCTTTGCTGTTGTTCTGGGATTGTTTGCACTTTTTGCACCAAAGTACGTTCATCTCTAGGAGACAGAACACGTCTCCTTCCTGAGTGGTATGACGGCTGCGTGGTCCCATGGTGTTTATACCTGCGTACTATTGTTTGTACAGATGAACATGGTACCTTCAGGCATTTGGAAATTGCTCCCAAAGATGAACCAGACTTGTGGAGGTCTACAATATTTGTTCTAAGGTCTTGGCTGATTTCTTTTGATTTTCCCATGATGTCAATTAAAGAGGCACTGAGTTTGAAGGTAGGCCTTGAAATACATCCACAGGTACACCTCTAATTGACTCTAATTATGTCAATTAGCCTATCAGAAGCTTCGAAAGCCATGACATAATTTTCTGGAATTTTCCAAGCTCTTTAAAGGCTCTTTTTTATACCAGAGGAAAGAGTGCTACCTATTGGCCCCCCAACACCACTTCCAGCGGGTTGGGGCAGATGTTCCCCAATGCTGGAAGGGGGGCCCGGAGTGAAAAAGTTTGGGAACCTCTGGTGTAGGCTATATTAAATGGATTTATTAGACCTTTTAAAATGTAGATGTTCCAAAGGTCTGCATCAGTCGCTTGTAGGCTATGCGTGGAAGCTAGGTGATGCTAAATATGTTAATTAAAGGTCAATTACCGTGAGACCGGCAGTTTTTTGCATGACAATCACCGGCTGACAAAATGTAATGACCGCCACAGCCCTACTCAAGACAGATATTCTTAAACTGATCTGAGGCTTGTGTAAGCCAATCAAGATTTATACCTTTTATACAATGGGTTAAAGTTATGTATAGAATAATGGGTTAAAGTTATGTATAGTAAAATAGTATAGGTGTAAAAATGGATGCACCTGAGCTCAATTTCGAGTCTCATAGCAAAGGGTCTGAATACTTAGGTAAATAAGGTATTTCTGTTTTTTCTTTGTAATAAATGTAAAAACATTTCTAAAAAACAGTTTTCGCTTTGTCAATATGGGGTATTGTGTGTAGATTGAGGAGGAACATTTTTATTTAATCAATTTTAGACTAAGGCTGTGACGTAACCAAATTTGGAAAACGTCAAGGGGTCTGAATCCTTTCCGAATGCAATTCTATTTTACTGAGTTACAGTTCAAGTAAGGAAATAAGTCAATTGACATGAATTAATTAGGCCCTAATCTATGGATTTCTCATGGCATCTGTTGGTTACAGATATGCATCTGTTGGTTACGGATACCTTAAAAAAAGGTAAGGGTGTGGATTAGAAAACTAATGGTGTGACCACCATTAGCCTCATGCAGCGCGACACCTCTCCTTTGTATAGAGTTGATCAGACTTTCGATTGTGGCCTGTGGAATGCTGTCCCACTCCTCTTCAATGGCTGTGCGAAGTGGCTTGATATTAGCGGGAACTGAAACAGGCTGTCGTACACATCGATCCAAACCATCCCAAACATTCACAAATTGTGACATGTCAGGTGAGTATGCAAGCCATGGAAGAACTGGGACATTTTCAGTTTTCAGGAATTGTGTACAGATCCTTGTGACATGGGGCCGTGCACGATCATGCTGAAACATCAATTTTCTGCAATGTTGCAAACTAGCTAGCATATGGAACAACTTTCTACATAATGTGTCCTACCTGGTCGGAAAACAGTGACTAACATAACATGTACCACACCCTTCAATGGGCGTGTGGGGCACAGGAGGCTGCTGAGGAGAGAATGGCTCATAATAATGGCCGGAACGGCGCAAATGGAATGGCATCAAACACCTGGAAACCATGTGTTTGTTGCATTTGTTAATATTCCACCTGTTCCGCTCCAGTCATTAGAAAGAGCCTGTTCTCCCCAATTAACGTGCCACCAACAACCTGTGGTGTGGGGGGACGGTTCTTGGAATGTAACATCCAATCAAAATCTTGCCACTGGGAGGCAGCGGACCATTCAAACCGTTTTTGCAATACAAAATCCTCCAGACCCCCAAGGGAGGCGTGACAACGATGTGATTCTGGAGGTATGGCAACGTGAGACTACACCTATCCTACCTGCCACTGGTAATAGAACAGTGAATGTGTACTGTATGTGTTCACAGATGCATCTATGGACCCAGCACTTGGAGACTTGACCGAGAGATAGGCACTTAACACATCCACAATGTAGGACTGAAGGTAATTACTAAAAATACAGGACAGCAGAAATATCCAGTATTTCAAACTTCAACATAGTACCTGTTTGTGTGTCAGATATTATCTATCCTTACTGCCATTGGTGATAGAACCGTGACTATGTGTGTATGTGTTCACAGAAACACTATTGGAGACTTGCAAGATGATGTGTGAAGTCCAGACTGACAGACGGGCTTGATACTGATGTCTCTAAATGGAGAGAGACCTGCCACTCGGCATGACAATTTTACTAGACACAACTTTTACTTCAATTATTGAATTGATTATTGAATTGAATGGTATCAGTCAATATTGGGAGGGAGAAACCCTGTGTATTCTGTACCAGGATCAGGGAACTCCTGTTGTATACGGGACACCACACAGGAAGGTATGACCACTCTGACATGTTTGCCAAGTTGGCCCCATTACCACCACACAAAATGCCGATAGACACAGTATATGTATCGGCTGGGAATGACAATGAAAGGTGAAAGGTGGACATTGTTATATTAGCTGAAAACTGCTTCTATGGTATTATGTAAAGGGTCGTTTATTCTGCACGGACCTGTTATTACATTTGAAAGTTATCAAAACACTTACTTTAGAATATCTAGATAAATTACACAACTGCTTTCTTCTCATATTATTCTGTAGGCTACTGACCTATTCAAAGCTTCCTCTGGCATCTCACCATACATCTTAATTTTCTATTTAACTAGGCAAGTCATTTAAGAACAAATTATTTTTTACGATGACGGCCTACCCCGGCCAAACCCTAACCTGGACGACGCTGGGCCAATTGTTCGCCGCCCTTTGGGACTCCCAATCACGGTGGGTTGCGATACAGCCTGGAATTAAACTAGGGTCTGTAGTGATGCCTCTGGCACTAAGATGCAGTGCCTTAGACCAATGCGCCACTCGGGAGCCCCAACTACATCTGCCTGTAGTTATTGAACTCAACCTATATCAAGCCAACTCACGTTCTATTAAAATGACCTATAATTACTTGCAATGTAAGTGACATTTTATCCTTTAAAAAAAAAAAAAATCCTCATCCTCCTCTAGACCTCTGATTGGCCAGCTCATCCTCCTCATGACATCATACTATATTAGGAAATAGCCGTTTTTGATACAAGTTTGAGGTGGGGGTTTTTATGTTTTTTCTCCAATTTATGCTTTGTCCACACATCAACAACATTATTTGGGTATGAGTTAACAGAGTATTAACTTCTAAATGTTAGATTTTCACAGGACAGTTACTTTAATTGTTTTTATTGAGTGAAAAACTTTTGAGATTTCCATTTACATGAGTGTAGCCAAGCTAAAACACGGGACGAGATGTAAAAAACGGTCCATTTTGCCAATAGATGGTATGCACTCACATGAGATTTGCCGTGATGTTGACAGAGTGGCATGGGAGGTTTATTTCTTAGACTGGGTTAAGATGTCAATTTTGGGACACATCCTCAGTAGTGTGCCTTCGAATCAGTGGGTGTTTCGGCCTTTAATCACTAAACACCCTCATCAAAGGTGGCCAGCTAAAGGGTGATCAAGCCTTAGCTTGTGTCCTATGCCCAATTAAGATTTCCCACGCGACTATGCAAGGCAGGGGCGTCCTCTTCCCTGAGCCAGCCCTACAGCTGACCGCATACCTCATATGCCCTGCTCAAGTTGGAGGGATCTGAATTGGGTTCTCAGGTGGGGGTGGGGGAAGTTATAGCCCAGCAAGGGTCCTTCCGTTTGATCCAGATCCACTGGCTGCCTCTTTCAGCTGCTTGAGAAACTGCTCTGACGGTCTGCCGCAGAGCCTGTCCATGGATTCCAAGTTCTTTCAGCAACCTGATGGTGGAAGAAGCCACGAATCCTCTGCATCCCACTTCAACTGGCCAGACTTTTGCATTCCAGCCACGCTGAGTTGCGTCTGCTGCCAACTCTGTGTAACGCAGTTTCTAATGCTCGTAGGCCTCTTCAACAGAGTTTTCCCACGGGACTGTGAGCTTTATGATGTACACAGCCTTTCGTGAAGGGGACCAGAGTACCATGTCTGGCCTAAGGTTGGTAGAAGCAATCTCAGGTGGAAAAATGAGTTGCTGGCCAATATCGACAAGCATCTTCCAGTCCCGGGCCATGGCTAGGTGTCCAGTTTCTGGTTTCGTAGGAGGATGCTTGGAGCTTTTTTGTCCCTCCCGGATGAATGTTGTTGTTTTGACGGGATTGCTTGTTTTTGGAGGTAATGAATTGGTTGCACTCCTCTTGGTCTCAAGTGCTGCAGCCAGGCTCTTGAGGACCTGATTGTGCCTCCAGGTGTAGCGGCCTTGTGAGAGGCTGCTCTTGCAACCTGTCATTATATGCCTGAGAGTCGCTGGACCTGGGCAGAGAGGGCAGGTCGGGTCCTCGCCATACCATTGATGTAGGTTTTTTGGTGATGGAAGCACATCATAAACAGCTCTTATGATGAAGCTGATGTTGCTTGCCTCCATTTGCCAAAGCTCACTCCAGTTGATCTTTCTCCTCTCCAGGCCTTCCCACCGCGTCCATTGCCCTTGTTAAGCAAGAGAGACAGCCTTTGCACTTTTTGCAGTCTCCTCCTGTCTGCGCACCTCCTCGACCATCAGCTTCCTGCGTTCAGATATTGTTGCCTTATGGAACGTTGGTTTGCTTGCTGCCAGGCCAAAGCCTCTTCTTCCATGCTGGATATTCCCCACAATGTCTTGGTGTCTCAGGGCTGATGTTGCTTGCTGCACAGCCTTGTATGATGTCCATTTCCGTCCAGTTTGTAGGGGAGGTGCAGCCTTGCTAATGTTCTGGTCTTTGGAGTCCTTCAATGTCATCTGAAGTCTTACTTTAGAGCAGTTGTACTCCTCCGTTAGACTTGTAAGAGGTAGTTCAAGGACCCCTTTGCCAAAGAGGCCGATGTTACTCAGGCATCGTGGGACATCCAGCCATTTCTTCACGTATGAGGTAATGGTTCGCTCCATCTTCTCCACTGTTGTTATTGGGACCTCATAGACGGTGAGTGGCCACATCACCCGGGGGAGAAGTCCAAACTGTAGGCACCAAAGCTTGAGCTTCCCAGGCAGTAGGGTCTTGTTGATGTTCTCAAGACGTCGGCGATGTCCTGCCTTACTTGCTGCACTTGATCTTTATCCCGGAGGCTTTCGTTGTACCATCTACCCAGGCTCTTGACGGGTTGCTCAGACACCGTTGGTATCGGGTCATCTCCAATGCAGAACCTCACATCTTTAAGCTGTCCCTTGACTATGGAGATGCTTCGAGATTTGCTTGGCTTGATTTTAATCCGGGCCCACTTGATGTTATCCTGCAGTTTTGCAAATAGCTGCCTGGTGCATGCTGCAGTGGTGGTCAGTGTAGTCATGTCATCCATGTATGCTCGGATAGGTGGGAGACGGAGCCCTTCCTTAGTTCTCTCACCGCCGACCACCCATCTCGATGCCCTGATAATGACTTCCATGGCCATAGTGAAGGCCAGAGGTTAAATTGTACAGCCTGCCATTAAGTCAGGTGTTGTGAAACACAATTGCAGGTCTTGGAAATAGGCCTTTACCAGTGTAGTGATGGGTTCTGGTACGTGGAAAATGTTGAAGGATTCCCAGAGGAGTTCATGGGGAACTGAGCCAAATGCATTGGCCAGGTCAAGGAAGATGACAGAGGTCTCTCTTGTCCTTCTTAGCTGTTTGGATCTGGTGCCAAATCATACTAGTATGTTCCAGGCAACCAGATAAACCAGGAATGCCTGCTTTCTGTACAGATGTATCAATGTACTTGTTCCTTTCCAGGTAAGTGGAGAGCCTCTGTGCTATTATACTGAAAAAGATCTTCCCTTCGACGTTGAGAAGGGAGATTGGTCGGAATTGACTGATGTCTGTCGCATCCTTCTCTTTCGGGATTAGCACACCACCAGCCCTTCGCCATGCCTTTGGTATTATTTCCTTCTGCCACATTATCCTCATGAGCCTCCAAAGAAAGCGTATATATTTAAGAATGATACTTTTTATGACATTTGTATCTAATTGTTGCACGCTATTTGCTAACTAGCTTACTAATAGGCGGTAGTTAGCCTTCCATTTTGTCCTAACTAGCTATTGCTTTGCTTCTGTTATTGTTACATTTAATACACAAGCCGAAAAGGAATTTTAATGTATTTGAAAATGTATGAACGTTTGCTGTTGGAAAAAATGTGAACAGATACTTTAATTGTATGGTCTGAAAGTGTAAAAAACACCCAGAAAACATCAAAAATACATTATCTATACAGCTAAAAATTACAATGCCATGTCAAAACAAACTGACATTGATAAAAAAATATGCTTTATCAATTTACCAGATTTTGCTATCCATTACTTTGAAAAAAATCAAGATGTCAATATTCTTGTAATGCTTTTTATATAAAAAATATATAAAATTACAGCTCAATTTGAGCAGAATTTTGTATATGTGATTAACTAACATTTTTAAACGTTTGTTAAATAACAGTCAATATTATGAGATTGAGAGAAATGTATAATAAAAATAAAAAACAGCATTGACCCTCTTGGTTTAATGGTCAAGACATTGGCTTCTCCCATTGGAGACCCAGATTGGGTACATGGTAGGCCATGAGATGCTACGTGAGCCAGTCCAAGAGGTGGCCTACCATGTAGATTCAAGGGGTCTCACCTGAGCCTGCCCAAGTGGCTTACTCTGCAATGCCTACACCACTCCTGACCAACAAGTGGTCCTAACATGGGGAGGCGGCCCACATATGCCAGCTTATCACTGTAAATGCCCACCAGGGTCGCACACCAGAAAGCCACAAAAGGGCCACTTTAGCCATTAGATTAGTCAGTAAAGTAAAGGACTGCATTGAGCTTTAACCAATTAGAAATGTGCAACACACATTAGGGACGGCTGTACAAAATCCCTCCTAGTTGAGCAGAATACTGCTGAGATAGACTTGATCAAGCAAGTGGATTTCACCTGTTGACTCTCATGCAATCACACACCTGTCACTAAATATCAGGAACGCCCTGATAGGCTCACCTATTAATTGAACAAAATCTGATGGGCTGGCTCAACTTCAGAGAGAGATGGATGAAAATTAATCTCAATGAGCACATGTGAGGAAAAGAGAGCAGAGAGGCAAATGGATAATGGAGGAGAGAGGCAAAGGGATAATGGAGGAGAGAGGCAAAGGGATAATGGAGGAGAGAGAGCGGTGAGAGAGATAGGAGATTGAGAGGGCTATAGAGTGGTGAGAGAGAAGAGTTAAGCTTCAGTTATGTGGTGATGTCTCTGAATGGAATTCCACTGAATGGCTGAGTTGGTTTAGCTCAGCCTATCCAGTGAGCTGTGTGTGTGTCAAAAAGTGGAAAAGTGACAAGTTATTTTGGATCTGGGTTTAGCAGGCAGAGTGAAGTAGGCTGAGTTTATATCAGCAGCCTAATTCTGATTTTCACCAATCACATCAGATCTTTTTCAGAGTGGATCTGATTGGTCAAAAAAAAAAAAAAATAGTGGGGAAAAAAGATCAGAACAGAGCTACCTGTCTAAATGCAGCCATTCACAGACATCAAGGACCACCAAACATTTAATAAATGAAGGCATGAATTACGTAACTGTTGTTCACAGTCTCAGAATGTGATATGTAATCTTTAGTTTTCTATTCACACATCAAACCCAACCAATAAACCTTGCACATTAAAGTCTAACCAAAACCAGTCACAGGAGGTGGTGCAGCCCAAGAGGCAAGAGTTTGTTCCTCAAACTCACAAGCCTCCATTACAACATGCCCCCTGGAACAACCATACCTCTGGTGTGCGTCACCTCCCTTGCGCACCTCAAACAGAAACAAAATGGGGTTAAATACAATACAAGTAACACATTTAGTTAATGAAATGCCTTGGGGCGTTAAAAAGGAAATTAGTCACACCTGATGTGTGTGTTTATGATGAGTAGAATTTCACCATTGTTCAAGTCTGTGAGGAAACCGTTCCACAAACTTTCCCATCACGCACACACAAACACATGCCAGCTTTCAAAACACTTCCGCGATAAGGAGCTGAGATACACTTGTGCTTCTTAGGTAGGAGGAGGACACTCCTTTGTTCGCCTACTAAAAAATTGGCACTCTCCTCGACCACTTATCGGTTTCCGGGTCACGTAGTAGAGGAGGACTGAAGAACGAGGAGAGAACAGACTTTTGCCCAATTAGGATTATCCCTAGAAATTAGGCTAACAGCACTCAATTTTGACCCCAATGCAACCTGGGAGCAGGAAATTAGACAAAGATGGTTCTCTCCCCAAGGAGCCATTATGGGGTCAGGAGGTTACGTCTCCACAGAGTAACTGATGAGTCCTAGAGGACCCATCTCTCATAGAGGAACAATCTCTCATAGTAATGCGTGGGTTGACACAACCTGCAGTCCCCATGGTTATATCCGCAGGGTGGGCGGGTTTAGGGCACTGAAATATTGTGTGGGTAAAGGGTGGGTGGTTTGAATAAAGAAAAACCAATGCATTCAAAATCCATAAATGTATCATTCTTGTGCAGTTCATATCTGTAGGCTACATTGAGGTTTGTCTTTTACTATCTGGCGTTAGTGTGTAGCCTTAGCTTAATTTTCAGATTTGTCCTGTTTTTCAATTTTTCAGATGTTAAATACATTTTCTAAACTTCATTTTTAAGCCCACATTATATCATAATTATTTATTAAAAAGATCTGTCAGCTGTGGCCTCCTGAGTAGCGCAGTGGTCTAAGGCACTAGCTGTGCCACTAGAGATTCTAGGTTCGAGTCAAGGGTGCCGCAGACGGCCGCGACCGGGAGACCCATGGGGCGTCTGGGTTAGGGGAGGGTTTGGCTGGCAGGGATGACCTCGTTCCATCACGCACTAGCGACTCCTGTGGTGGGCTGTGTGCAGTGCACGCTGACACTGTCGCCAGGTGTACGGTGTTTCCTCCGACACATTCCTCCTACCAACTGGATACCACAAAATTGGGGAGAAAAAGGGGTAAAACAATAAATAATATCCTCCCTAAGTTGTTCCTTCCAAGGTGCACCACGGAGCAGATATTCATGCAGACAGTATCATGAGTGGAGGAGGATAGAGAGTGTTACGAGTGACACAGAGCATTTGATTTGATTGTAGCTGCCAGTGATGGCCAGGACTAGCAGGTAGTAAGTTCGTAAATTAATTTCATCAAGCTATGTAGCCTATTGATTCCTTCTTGATGTATAAATACCACATACTGTACATGTTTTGTTGTTTCTTTGTAATACTTGCCACCAAGCAATTTTATGAAGTTGGCATTAGCTGGCCAGCTAGATGGAAGAAGTTTGGAACCACCAAGATTCTTCCTAGAGCTGGCCATCCAGCCAAACTGAGCAATCGGGGGAGAAGGGCCTTGGTTAGGGAGGTGACCAAAAACCTGATGGTCACTCTGACAGAACTCCAGAGTTCCTCTGTGGAGATAGGAGAACCTTCCAAAAGGACAACCATCTCTGAAGCACTCCACCAATCAGGCCTTTATGGTAGAGTGGCTAGGCGGAAGCCACTCCTCAGTAAAATGCGCATGACAGCCCACTTGGAGTTTGCCAAAAGGCACCTAAAGGACTCTCAGAGAAAGAAGATTATCTGGTCTGATGAAACCAACACTGAACTCTTTGGCCTGAATACCAAGCGTCACAGCTGGAGGAAACCTGGTAGCAGCATCATGCTGTGGGGATGTTCTTCAGCGGCAGGGACTGGGACACTAGTCAGGATTGAGGGAAAGATGAACAGAGCAAAGTACAGAGAGATCCTTGATGAAAACCTGCTCCAGAGCGCTCAGGACCTGACTGTGGCGAAGGGTCACCTTCCAACAGGACAACGACCCTAAGCACACAGCCAAGACAATGCAGGAGTGGCTTCGGGACAAGTTTCTGAATGTTGTTGAGTGGCCCAGCCAGAGCCCGGACTTGAATCCTTTCAAACATCTCTGGAGACCTGTGCAGCAGTGCTACCCATCCAACCTGACAAAGCTTGAGAGGATCTGCAGAGAAGAATGGGAGATACTCCCCAAATACAGGTGTGCCAAGCTTGTAGCGTCATACCCAAGAAGACTCAAGGCTGTAATCGCTGTCAATTGTGCTTCAAAAAAGTACCAAGTAAAGGTTCTGAATACTTATGTAAATGTGATATTTTTTAAATATATTTTTTTAAACAACTGTTTTTGCTTTGTCATTATGGGGTATTGTGTGTAGAATGATGAGAGAAAATGTTTGTTTTTTATCCATTTTAGAATAAATCTGTAACGTAACAAAATGTGGAAAAAGTAAAGGGTACTGAATACTTTCCGAATGCACTGTATACGGTATATTTATAGTTTGGGTATAATTAATATATTTATGTTGTATTGTAATATAGACGCAGGGCGTTAGGAAGCAGGTGTAGTTGGAGAGTTTCGTATAAATGAACATGTAAAACAAAAACAAGAGAAGCGTCTGGACATGAGAACATAAACAGAGACAATAACGCATGCCGTGAAATGACAACAGAGTGCTATATATAGGGGGAGTAATCAGGGAAGGTCCAGGCTTGCCTAATGATGAGGTGCAGGTGTGCGTAATAAAGGGTTGCCAGGTGTGCGTAGTGATGGATTGCCAGGACCGGTGGTAGGTAGACAGGCTACGTCCAGTGCCAGAGAGAGGGGGGGGGGGGGGGGGGAGAGGGAGGGAGGGGTAGAGAGAGAGGGGGAGGTGGAGAGGGAGAGGGAGGGAGAGAGGGGGAGGGAGGGAGAGGGAAGAGAGGGGGAGGGGGGCGGAGGGGGTTAGGGGGAGGGGGTTGGGGGAGAGAGGGAGCTGGAGTAGAGGGAGTAGAAGGGGCAAGTATATTCAGGGCGCATTTGTGAAAGAGACCTACTGTAGGTCCCAGTATGTCTGCCCTGTTAAAATAAAGGTTAAATAAAAAAAATAACAAAATAAAGACAAAATAGTCCTCTATTACCAAATAAATGTTGAGCTAATGATAAGAGTTCACACAGCAGCTCATCCTTCTCAGTACCAAAGTCCAGACTATCAAACCAAGAATATACAGTGCATTCGGAAAGTATTCAGACCCCTTGACTTTTTCCACATTTTGTTAGGTTACAGCCTTATTCTAAAATGGATTAAATGGTTTTTTCCCCTCATCAATCTACACACGAATACCCCATAATTACCAAGAGAAAAGTTTAATTATTTTTTTTTTTTTTACATTTCTGCTAATTTCTTACAAATAAAAAATAGAAATACCTTACTTACATAAGTATTCAGACCCTTTGCTATGAGACTCGAAATTGAGCGCAGGTGCATCGACGGCAAAGACGATAAGGAGAACCGGAGGTAAACTTGGTTAGCTTGCTATTACTACAGCACATTTTGTTAGCCCATGATTATGTTATTCAGAGTTTTTGACCGCACAGTCAGCCAGGTATGAGTAACTTATGTTTCAACACGTTGACTCAAAAGCAGCACTGACAGAACGATAAGCTAACGAACGTGAGGGACTACCCAGTCTAGCTAGCAGCGGTGTTGCTACATTAGCAACCCAGCAAATGTTATGAGCAGGGTTTTGACAGTAGCGTAGTTATTGATTAGCTATCTGGACACTGAATCCAACTGCTGGAACTCTGTTCTCCACCAAACAAAGTATCACCAACTAACCACTTATTGTCTAATCAAGTACTGTCCAAATATGAACAAAATGACTAATAAAGGCAGCTAGCTAACATGACGTTAGCTACTTTTGGTAACGTCAGCTCAATAAGCTAGCTAAGGTTATCTGTTGTTTTTTCAATGCTGGAAATCAGAGTTAGCGTTGTTTCCAATTTATAAAAGATGGACATACGGAATTTCTTCTTGAGAGAGATGCAGCTCAGCAAATACAGAGACGGTTGTTGTATTTGCAGGAGTACGTGAATATATTTTGTGTGTGTTTACAATACAATTATTTAGCATCAGGCTACATAGATGGGTTGCCAACTGTCCTGTATTAGCCGGGATGTCCCTTATATTGGGGCTAAATTGGTTTGTCCCGTACGGGACCTCCCTTGTCCCGTAGACGCTCCAATTCCTGCAAAGTCATTTCTGTTGTTTTTCGGTCGGTTTGGCATATCAAGGAAATATGGATAAACCTGCAAAAAAAGAAAAGACTGCGGCTACAACAAACAATGGGAAGCAAAAAAAAAGACGTGGGTTAAGCCCGTCAGTAGTGACTTGACGAAAGCTTTCTGTCCTTTATGCCGTCGGGAATTCTCAATAGCATAGAGGGGGAAAATGACCTAACTCGGCATGCATCCACGGAAACGCACAAGAAGGCCCCGCTAGCTAAAAGTGCTAGTAATATCGGTGCATTCTTCGTGGCGTCTCCTGTGGAAAATGATGATCTGCCCCCTACGGAAGGTGAGACCGTGTATTTCCCCAGTGATGCCTCAAACAAGGGAAATAGATACGCGTGCGTGAGATATTTCTGTGTCTGATGAAGTGCAGTGCAAGCTACTTGACTTTTATTAAGACGGTGATGAAACTGCAAATGGCATACATCAAGCTCTGATGAACTGTCTGGAAAAGCATGAACTTGATATTAGACACGTCACAGCCTATGCAGCATTAATGCCAATGTCAACTTTGGAAAACACCACTCCGTTTACCGGTTATTAAGCAGTGCCAACAATCGCATTCTGAAATTGTCCAGCTCACATAACTCATAATGTCGTTTGCCTTTCCAATTGAATAAGAATATGACTATACACTGTATATTCATTCACACAACACCATAACCACACCGCCGTGGCACCGTGCACGCCACCTTTTTGTCCCTTATTTCGTAGGACGTCAAGAAAACGATGTGCGCGCTTCCGTGGGGCAGAAGTCAGCCTGTTGTGATTTTGGATGGCCAGATTGTGAGCAAGAATGACACTGCCATGTGGGGAATAAGTGGCATGTTTCATCATGTTATTGATACCATGTCTCATTTTGAGGTGTTTTGGCTGATTTGGCTATTTTTCATGTCAATGCAAAAATGGCTAAAATTCACGAGCTAGCTAACCAACAACTGTAATGATGTACGGTACCAGTACTATTTTCTACATTGTAGAATAATAGTGAAGACATCAAAACTATGAAATAGTGTCAAACAAATCTGTCCTTTGGTCTGATGAGTCCAAATTTTAGATTTGTGTTCCAACCACTGTGTCTTTGTGAGATGCAGAGTAGGTGAACAGATTATCTTTGCATGTGTGGTTCCCACCGTGAAGCATGGAGGAGGAGGTATGATGGTGTGGGGGTGCTTTTCTGGTGACACTGTCAGTGATTTATTTAGAATTCAAGGCACACTTAACCAGCATGGCTATCATTCTGAAGTGATACGCCATCAAATCTGATATACAGATATTGTGCCATCTCTGTAATAGTATAGGAGATCCAGACTAGTGATGGGCATTCTGGCTCTTTTCAGTGAGTCGGCTCAGCACATCAAAAAGAGCCTGCTACTTTTGGCTCCCACATGACTCTTTAAAAAAATATATGTATTGTATTTTTTCAAATCAAACAGTTTGGTGTTAAAACAATTCTAATAAAATTATTACATGAAATCATACTCTACCTTAATCACAATGCATTGATTTGTTATGAACATTTACATTTACATTTAAAGTATAACTTTTTTTTTTTACCCCCTTTTTCTCCCCAATTTCGTAGTATCCAATTGTTAGTAGTTACTGTCTCATCGCTGTCTCATCACTACAACTCCCGTACGGGCTCAAGAGAGAGCCATGCATCCTCCGAAACACAACAGTAAGCTGCACTGCTTCTTAACACAGCACGCATCCAACCCGGAAGCCAGCCGCACTAATGTGTCGGAGGAAACACCGTGCACCTGGCGACCTGGTCATCGTGCACTGCGCCCGGCCCGCCACAGGAGTCGCGAGTGTGCGATGAGACAAGGATATCCCTACCGTGCCAATTGTGCGTCGCCCCATGGACCTCCCAGTCGCGGCCGGCTGTGACAGAGCCTGGGCTCGAACCCAGAGTCTCTGGTGGCACAGCTAGCACTGCGATGCAGTGTCTGAGACCACTGCTCCACCCGGGAGGCCCAAAAGTATAACTTTGTAATGTATATAAACAAAGTGCATATAAATGTAACAATTCAAAATGAATAAAATCTTTACAACATAATAATAGAATATTGCACCATATCAAAGAAAAATAAATAACAATGCAAAACTGCAGCATCCCACTTAAAACATTAAACTGGTCCCTCTTTTCTCTCTCTCCTTTATTGCTATGTTATAACCAGCATCACACAGCAATGCTGACCATATTTTTATTTTATGAGAGATTTGCATTCAGAAACGCAAGCTGCCTCACTTGAGGGGCTGATGTGGTTTCTTCTCTCAGTAATTATCTGTACCGTTTTCGAGAAGACCCTCTGAGGGAATGGATGTGCCCACTATGCAAAGTCTCCTTGTCATGACTTTAGTAAGCCGTGGGTAGACAGAGGCCTTGTTCTTCCACCAGCTCAGAGGATCTGCAGGTCTTTGGAGGAGGAGCTCCTCGAAATAGGATTGGACCTCCATTATGGCATCTACTGAGGGATTCCTTCGTGCTGCATCCCCAGTTGCTCTCTCGTCAAACAGCAGACGTTTGTGGCACTACTGCTGGTGCTTCTGCTCCATCTGAACCCTCTTCTTCCTGTTGCCCTGGTGCCTGAGCCAGCTGACTGCTGGGGCTGTCCCTCCCTGCTGCTGAGGTTATTCTTTGAAGATCCTCATCAATCGCTCTGGCATCACTGAAGGCTAACTTCTTAAAACTGGGGTCGTGCAGCGGTTTCTGATAGCACGTGATTATATTCCATTCTGTGGAACTTAGGGTGTCTGTCACATGTTCTGTGGTTACATTTGAATTTGCTTCTCTCTGGCGGCTGGCTGTGATTCGCTGCAGACCCTTACACAAGAGTATCATTTTTTTAGGCTGTCACATAGCTGAAAAGAGAGAACAGTAACTATTAGTTCAGGTTCACGTTTTGTCTACTGATACTACATTTTCATCTGCTGCTCATATACATATATACTTCTGGATTAAATCATGATGTAATAACTGCTTACTGTATCTCTCCACTGATCTCCACAGTGACCTGCTCAAAGGGTTCCAGGACTCTGCACACCTCTTCCACCACCTCCCATTCCTCATGAAACAGAGCATCAACAGGTGCATTGACAATGGCCAGAGTAGAGATGATGGCTTCCTTTGACTCAAGAAACTGCTTCAACATATAAAATGTTGAGTTCCACCTTGTAGTGCAGTCTTGTTTAGGCCTCAGCTCAGGCATCCCCATCTGGCGTTGTGTAGACTTTAGTTTTTCAGCACCTACTGTGCTCCTGTGGAAGTATTCCACAGCTGATTTCACTTTGTCCACAGTGGGCTTCATCACCTTCAGAGCATCTCTTACAATCAGGTTGATTGTGTGGGCAAGACATGGATGATGGGTCCATTTTAAAAATGTCATGGCTTTGGTTATGTTAGCTGCATTGGCGCTAACACAACAGACCTCTTTTCCATCTTCTTGCCATTCTCTGGCCACTCTCAACAGCTTCTCTGCCATGTTCTCTGGGGTGTGTCTGTCGCTGAACTCAAAGCAGTCCAGAAGACAGCTAGACATTGAAAAATCGTCAATGAAGTGACATGTAACCGACATGTAATGTCTAGTAGTCAGTGATAAGGCAAACTGCAGTAGCTTTTTAGACTCTCTCCCGCACTGAAGCCTGTGTGCTCTCGTACAGTTGTGGAATAAGTGATTTTGAAAGGGTTTTCCTGAATTGTGTAAATTAGATTTAGACTATTGCTATCATTTCTGGAATCTCTGTCCTCCACAATGGAAAATGGCTGGAAATCAGTGGCAATCATTTTAGCCAATGCAATATCAACTTGGCCTTGTTTTTCTACAGACATAGACTTTGACATAAACTGGTCCATAGAAGACTTGACTGAGTGGATACATCTTCACTTGGAGGTGCTGGGTCCACCACTATCACTAGCAGGCCCGCTAGATTCACAGTTGGGTGCACAGTTTGCATATGCCGGTGTAAGTTGTGCGTAGAACCGGCTTTATATGAGATTTTGTTTTTGCAAATTCTACACTGTGCTCTAACATTGTCTACATTATTAAAAATGCATCCAAATCTACTGTGCTTCCGACTCATTTTCCAGCTGTTGTTTTCAAAGCTGTCCTTTCTCTCCTCGGCTGCTAAGTGTGTGACTGTGAGTGAGTTGGCTCAGCCCTCCCTCATGCAGCTTTGGTTCATTGGTTGACACTGCGTGTCTGATTGACAGGAACAACAGGTGAGGCTGTTAGTCTGTTCAGACAGTCAGAACAAATGTGTGTACGCTTGAGCATTTAGGCCTAAAGTTCCCATCACTGAAGGCAATCATACAGGCCACACTGACCATCCCAGTTAGCAGCTGTGAGAGAGATTTGACTGAAGGGAGAGCCATCCATTTTTATTTCAAAGAGCTACGATTTTCTCCAGGTGTCCCGCATTAAAAATAACATACAGTCCCTTAAAACCGAACAAACTGATGTAATTTGGGCATTTTTAATGGAAAATCTTTGGCCTTTTTTGGGGGTTGACATATTTTCCCCGTCCCTAAGCGTCTTTTCTGTGCGTAAGAGAGGCATAGATAGAAAAAGCAAAGAGAGAACAAACTTTACCCATGTCAACTCAATTGAAGCATTCATTTGATCGATTTATGACATTACACTAGTGAGCGAGGGTATTAATTCTATCTATATATGACATTATTCTGGTGAGCAAGGGTTTATTTAGCCTAGGGCAACCAGTAATGACAGAAGAGAAGCTGCATGTAGGCTATCTAATCTTAAATTGTGAACTTTATCACTGTAGCCTATAGTTGGGCGGTTGCGGATGGGTTATTGGAAATAGCCGGCGGGTGCTGAAGAAAAAGCTGACCCGCGCATCTCTAGCGTGAGCGTGTCTGTGCCCTTGCCTCAGTACGTGTGTGCGTGTCAGCCTCTCCCCGACAACCAATCTGGCGCTCCAGCACAGGGATCATGCTGAGATTGTCTTCTGTTACCCAATCCTTTCATCGCTCTCCTGCTCTCCATCCATCCCTCTCACCATCCTTCCCTTTCTGCCTCACTCCCTGATTTGAGACTGAGGCCCTCTGTTTGTTCTCTCCTTCCCTCTACCACATGTTCTTATTTCCTACCTCCCTCGCCGCCTCCCTCTCTCATTCTCCTCTGTTTGCATTACCGTCCTTTGGCCCACCACAATTCACAGAAGGAAAGAGAGGTCCAAAATAGGGAAAGTGTGTGTCAGACAAACTTTTTATTTCCATATCAAGTGAGAGACAACAGCACTGGGAGGAAATCTGCTAGTAAGACAATATTCCCATCTAGTGGTGAAAACAAATCATTACAGTGGAACATTACAATAATGTGGTTAAACACACACGCAAACCTACACTGAGTATATCAAACATTAGGAACACCTTCCTAATATTGAGTCCCCTCACCCCTTTTGCCCTCAGAACAGCATTCATTTGTCGGGGAATGGATTCTACAAGGTGTCAAAAGGGTTCCAAAAGGATGTTGACTCCAATGCTTCCCACGGTTGTCAAGTTGGCTTGATGTCCTTTGGGTGGTGGACCATTCTTGATATACATGGATCTGTTGAGCATGAAAAACCCAGCAGCGTTGCCGTTTGCGACACAAACCGGTTCGGCTGGCACCTACCACCATACCCCGTTCAAAGGCACTTAAATATTTTGTCTTTCCCATTCACTTTCTGAATGGCACACACACACTCCGTGTCTCAATGCTTAAATATCCTTCTTTAACCTGTCTCCTTCCCTTAATCTACACTGATCGAAGTGGATTTAACAAGTGACATAAATAAGGGATCATAGCTTTCACCTGGATTTAGTTGGTTCATTCTATGGAATGGAGAGTGCAGGCGTTCTTAATGTTTTGTATACTCTGTATACGTCGCCCTTTGGACTAATCATTGCTCCAACTCTCTATAACCAAGCAGCCACACCCTACTCCACCAAGCTTTTCCAACAGAGAGAGAGACAAGTGGACTACATTTTCCAAAACAATCCATTTGTTCTAACGGGAAATTTGTAGCTATGTAGTCAAAAGAAACATTATAAATGAAGGTGAATGTTGTCATGTCAGTTATAATGATGAAAAGTAGGTATTGGACCAATGTAGTCTGCCAGTGAGAATGTGTGAGTGAGCTATTTTATAGCGGCTGCTGGCTGGCGAGGATGAGCGCCCTGCGGTGCACCATTTGCTCGGTAGCGGGGGACACCCATGCTCACAATTCACGTAGAAAAGTGCAGTTCATGGGTCTATACGAGAAAGAGAGGCAGGGGGAAATTACACTACAGAACAGTAGCAGCGCAGCTGCACACACAATCTACCGTCGTTCCCTCCCCGTCTGAGTCGTGCCTAGTCAGTTGCAGCTACGTGGCATCGCCAGTATAGGGCGGAAAGAGAGCCCTTAAATTGAAATTGAGAGAAAGCGAGAGACCGCACTGACCATGACACGTCCTCTCCTCGCCCGGGGTTCCACGTGGACCCAGTCATTGACCAAAACAGATCCCGTGGGCCAGTTCGAATACTTTCAAAATACATCCTTCCCCCCATATATCGTCCACCTCTGCTGTTACGTCAGATCAGTGAACACTTAAAGGAAGAAAAGAAGGATGTATTGTAATGATTCGACCGGTGACTCGCTCTCGCCGCTGCGCAGTGCAGATATTACCGGGAGGGCTGAACTGTAGAATCTCCCGCTATGAAATCACAACCTCAATTTACAACACGACGTTAGCATGCGTTTCTCTGTCTACTCGTCAAAAGGGCCATCAGGTAAGATAAGGCAACATTGCAATGTAAGATTCCAACTATTTAAAACAATGCATCATAACTTATTTGACAGACGTTTTGAGTGAGAGATTGCTACGTTACTTTTGTAGCGTCAGATGGATACAATGTTGCAGCATTAGCATCACAGCTATCTCTGTAGTAATAATGGAGATGTTTTAAAGCACCAGGCCTACTGTATGTTATGATGATACCGCTTAATAATTCAACGTTGGACACAAATGCCAAATCACTGCAACTGTAAAATAGCCTACGCTCGTCTGGCCTTCCTACGGATGCAGAACTGATGGGCTGAAAGCATAAATGATTTCTCATAGCCTACGGTTATTGCCTTAGTTACATCTTCCAGAACATCATTCCGAAATGTTTGAATAACAAAATGAACGGCCTAAATGTTACAATACACCTAAAATGTTTAATGTCGGAGCGGAATGACAGCCCCAGTTATTTTCGTACTTGCAGGTGCATCGTTAGAGACTGGCGCTGACATGTTGGTGACGGGTGTGCTTTCCCTGCTCCTACTCGCGCACCAGTGTGTTTCTGCGCCACAGGTGCCCGGGGACCAAAGGTGGGCCCTGACACACACACACACATCGAAGGTTTTTAATATGAACCTAGATGGATTTTCCAGCAGGTTTAGGTTTCCTGTTGGCTTGGGTATATTTTGCCTTCCTTTCTTTTGTTGTGCTCCTGACACCATTCAGCCATCAGTCAGCACTGAGGGACTAGCGTTGTGTAGGAGTGATGCCACCTGAAGTAAAAATTTAAAAAAAAATAATAATAATAATAAACTGAGGAGGTCATATAGGAATAACAGAGACAGGGAGTATGATGTTTAGGGAATTACATCACATCCTGTCCCTGGGTGGTAACAACCACAGAGGAGAAATAGGGATCAGAGTTCCGAGTGAGCCTGTTTATATAGTACCTCAGGTAGAGGTCAAAGATAATAGGATTAAGTGCAGGGAAAGATGAATAAAACCAACAAAGTTTTTGTTATCACAACAGTCTCTCTCTTTCTCTGTGTGTGTATTTGACCCACAGAGTAGAGTCAGCAGGAGCCCCTCCCCCTCTCACACTGGCCAATCCCTTTGGCTCTGGAGACGAGGAGCGCAGGTGAGTGGCACCTTTTACTTTAATTATTACAGGGGTGGTCAACTCTACAAAATAAAGGGTTTAATGAGGCCAAATCTGGCCAACCTCCTCCAGGAGAGCTGCTGTGTGTGCAGGGCTTTGCTCCAGCCCTAATTTAACCCTTTAATCTGACAGGGGCATGTATTATGTTAATTCACAACGTCAGCTCTGGACTTTGAGTAGGTGTTATGATGTGTCTCCCAGACAGATAAGATACTGTATGTTCTAACTATGGTTAAATTAGGTATACTATGTTCTAACACAGGTTTATGATGCTGTTATAATGTTTGCCTTTGTCAACCTGACTTGTGTTATGCTGCCAGTATGACTGCCTATTTTCACAACAATCTGGTTGAACAAACAAATGAACAAACAAATTACAGAAATAGTTTCTGCTATTACGCAATTACCCCATTTAGTTGTGTTCTCTAAAAGGTCAAAGGTTGTCTAGGTGTGTGATCTGTCCAGGCCTCAATTTATATGCAGCTCACACACCGCCACTGACTAGGCCTACTGTGTGATTTAAGACAGGTGAGCACAAGGGCATGCTAACTGTACACTAGGGGTTGAATAGCGTATTTCAGTCCGAACCCACTCCCTTTTCCTGGGATGAATAACTGCGAGAAACCGGTAAATTATAATCAATTCTTTCTATGAACAGCATGATGTGAAATGGAACTTTAAAATGATATGCAATGTCTAAATCTGTCTTGTCTACGGACTTCTCTCTGCTATCTGCATGATCAATCATCATCACTCAGGGTGGGGGACAGACAGGGCATCTCAGTATGAAGCCCAGTTCACAATGCATATATCATCTCATCATGGTTACTTTTTTTTCTTGGCTCACCAATGAGCTGCAGCATAGCCTGTACTACATTAACAGGCTATAAGTACTGAATCTACGTCTTATTTACACATCTCCATCTGGCTTTCAGGGGTCAGCTTTTTTGAAATGTAATTTCAGCTGCAGAGTTTTAAAACAGCAAATAGCTTGAATATCATTGCTTTATGTCAGTGCGCTCGCGAGCACTCTCGCAGTCTTTCTCTCTCGCTGTTAATTCCATTCAAATTGCATCCAAAATAGATAATTATGTTCAAGATTGATACTTTTGTATAAATAGTGTATGTGGACACCCCTTCAAATGAGTGGATTGGGCTATTTCAGCCACACTCGTCAACGTTTCCCTTTACTGTGGCAATAGTGATCAAATCAGCGCAATATTAGCCGCTTTCATTGCAACATACCGAAACAAAACCAACTATGCAAGAGATTTCGGAGTAGGAATCTATTTCGCTCGACCAGACCAGTGCAGCATAACAAATCAGAGCTGCAGTAGGCCTATATGCAAATAGACCATTGCCATATATGGTTCTTACTTGAACTGTACTGTGCAGATCAAAGCAAGAGCTCCATGTAGCCATTTGTGCACATTTTGCTCATATCCTTTGCTAGTTAGTGAGATATTAGCCTGGTTATAGATAACTTCTAGTCCGCAATAGGGTCGTGACTGCCTACAAGAGCACAAAATGTGTACATTTCAAGACATCGTTGAAAAGCAAGTCAGGTAAAGAGCTTTTTTTTTGTCATAAAGGGGCAGTGTTGTATTTTGAGGCAGGCTTGAATAAGCTAAGTAGCCAATAGGCAGCGAGCAGCATAATTCGTCTGATTCTCTGTAATAATGGTATTGGAATAATAATGCATTTGATTTTGTAACGTGGTTTCTTGCATCAAACAACACCATTTTCAGTCACCTCCTTGTCTGAAGGACAAGTGGATAAACAGGTTAATGTCAAGCCCTGCATGTTTTTTTAAGTCTCATGGAATGTAGGTCTACTGTACATTGAACACCATACATTGGCTGCTACTGTAGGCTGAATGATAGAACAGCAATTTCCATGTTCATATGTCATGGGATGCATTTTCTCCATTGTTTTTTATGGTAGGGCACTCTGGTAGGCCTATATTATGATCAAATATCCACAGTAGCCTAGTTGGCCACTGTTACAACTGTAACTTAGTGGGTACAGCCTCAGTTTTCACAGTAAACGCGCACTGGAAGTTGCACAGAATCTTCACAACATTCAAGCTTGCGCTCAGCAAACCTGAAATTTGCTCAGTAACGAAACATTTTGAGGGAACATTGTATACAGTAGTACATGCCATGCGCACCAGTTTGAGTGTGTCAAAAACTCTGCCGGGTTTTTCATGCTCAATAGTTTCCCATATGTATCAAGAATGGTCCACCACCCAAAGGACATCCAGCCAACGTCAGACCAGTGGTCGAAAACGGGTTATTGATGAAAGAGGACAAAGCTGGCTGTCACAAATTGTGCTGAGCAACAAACGGGCTACAGTTAGTCAACTGACAGTCCAGTACAACATTGGTGCCCAAAGACCCACAAAAGAATGCACAACTTGTCGTACCTTGACACGAATTGGGTATGGCAGCCGACGACCTTATAGTTCTTTCAGCAAAAAAACAAGAATCTGTAGTTGCAGTGGGCTAAAGAACGAAAACACTGGACACTGGAGATTTGGAAACATTGCCTGGTCTGTTGAATCCTGGTTCCTGCTGTTTCACACTGATAGGACGACTAAGGTATGGAGAAAACCACGAGTACATCCATCCTTCATGCCTCATCTCAACATTGCAGGCTGGTGATGATGGTGTGGGGTGTTTTCATTCCATACATTGGGTCCCTTGATAAAAGTGGAACAACGTTTGCCACAGGATACAGCGAGGGGGAAAAAGTATTTGATCCCCTGCTGATTTTGTATGTTTGCCCACTGACAAAGAAATGATCAGTCTATAATTTTAATGGTAGGTTTATTTGAACAGTGAGAGACAGAATAACAACAAAAAAATCCAGAAAAACGCATGTCAAAAATGTTATAAATTGATTTGCATTTTAATGAGGGAAATAAGTATTTGACCCCTCTGCAAAACATGACTTAGTACTTGGTGGCAAAACCCTTGGCAATCACAGAGGTCAGACGTTTCTTGTAGTTGGCCACCCGGTTTGCACACATCTCAGGAGGGATTTTGTCCCACTCCACTTTACAGATCTTCTCCAAGTCATTAAGGTTTCAAGGCTGCCGTTTGGCAACTCGAACCTTCAGCTCCCTCCACAGATTTTCTATGGGATTAAGGTCTGGAGACTGGCTAGGCCCCTCCAGGACCTTAAACTTCTTATGACTGCAACCCCGTTAACAGGAGCGATATGACAACAGCCAGTGAAAGTGCAGGGCGCCAATTTCAAAACATCAAATCTCATAATAAAGATTCCTCAAACATACATGTATCTCATACCATTTTAAAGCTAATCTTGTTGTTAATCCCACCAGTGTCCGATTTCAAATATGCTTTACAGCAAAAGCACCACAAACGATTATGTTAGGTCACCAAGTAGCCACAGAAAAACACAGCCATTTTTCCAGCAAAAGATTTTCCAGGCAGTCACAAAAACCACAAAGAGAAAATTAATCACTAACCTTTGATCATCTTCATCAGATGACCCTCATAGGACTTCATGTTACACAATACATGTTTTTTTTTTTTATAAAGTTCATATTTATCAAAATATGAGTTTACATTGGCGCGTTACATTCACTAGTTCCAAAAACATCCAGTGATTTTGCATAGCCACATCATTCAACAGAAATAATCATCATAAGTGTAGATGATAATACAAGTTATACACATGGAATTATAGATATCCCTCTCCTTAATGTAACCGCTGTGTCAGATTTTTGTTTAAATTACGGAAAGAGAAACCCATGCAATAATCTGAGACGGCGCTCAGAAGTAAACGTCACAATAGCCGCAATGATGGCGTCAACATAAACAAGAAATGACATGATAAATATTCCCTTACCTTTGATGATCTACATCAGAAAGCACTCCAGGAATCCCAGGTCTACAATAAATGTTTGTTTTGTTCGATAATGTCTGTTATTTATGTCCAAATACCTTCTTTTATTAGCGCGTTTGAGCGTTTGGATATGTATACCATTCTGGTCAGCGTTACATCAGACAAAAACTTCAAAAAATTATATTACAGGTCGAAGAAACATTTCAAACTAAGTACAGAATCAATCATTAGGATGTTTTTAACATATAGCTTCAATAAAGTTCCATCCGGAGTATTCCTTCATGTCTTCATGAGCAATGGAATGCAAGTGGGTACCATGAGGAATAAGCGTGATCAGAAAATGGCTGACTGCCAGACACCTGATAGATTCTTAACTCATTCACTCCCACAACACCGTAGAAGTCTCATTCAAATTTCTATGGATGGTTGACATCTAGTGGAACCCCTAGGCAGTGCAACATCATTAATATCTCAAGGGGATTTAATTGGGGACTCTGGTGAATACATACAAAGCTCAGATTTCTCACTTCCTGTTTTGATTTCTCCTCAGGATTTTGCCTGCCATATGAATTTTGTTATACTCACAGACTTCATTCAAACAGTTTTAGGAACTTTAGAGTGTTTTTTATCCAATACTAATAATAATATGCATATATTAGCAACTGAGACTGAGGAGCAGGCCGTTTACTTTTAGGCAACTATTCATCCAAGCTACTCAATACTGCCCCCCAGCCATAAGAAGTTAATGTGCTTCTTCTTGAGCCACTCCTTTGTTGCCTTGGCCGTGTGTTTTGGGTCATTGTCATGCTGGAATACCCATCCACAACCCATTTTCAATGCCCTGGCTGAGGGAAGGAGGTTCTCACCCAAGATTTAACGGTACATGGCCCCGTCCATCGTCCCTTTGATACGGTGAAGTTGTCCTGTCCCCTTAACAGAAAAACACCCCCAAAGCATAATGTTTCCACCTCCATGTTTGATGGTGGGGATGGTGTTCTTGGGGTCATAGGCAACATTCCTCCTCCAAACATGGCGAGTTGAGTTGATGCCAAATAGCTCCATTTTGGTCTCATCTGACCATAACACTTTCACCCAGTTGTCCTCTGAATCATTCAGATGTTCATTGGCAAACTTCAGACGGATGTGCTTTCTTGAGCAGGGGGACCTTGCGGGTGCTGCAGGATTTCAGTCCTTCATGGCGTAGTGTGTTACCAATTGTTTTCTTGGTGACTATGGTCCCAGCTGCCTTGAGATCATTGACATGATCCTCCCGTGTAGTTCTGGGCTGATTCCTCACAGTTCTCATGATCATTGCAACTCCACGAGGTGAGATGCATGGAGCCCCAGGCCGAGGGAGATTGACAGTTATTTTGTGTTTCTTCCATTTGTGAATAATCGCACCAACTGTTGTCATCTTCTCACCAAGCTGATTGGCAATGGTCTTGTGGCCCATTCCAGCCTTGTGTAGGTCTACAATCTTGTCCCTGACATCCTTGGAGAGCTCTTTGGTCTTGGCCATGGTGGAGTGTTTGGAATCTGATTGATTGGTTGCTTCTGTGGACAGGTGTCTTTTATACAGGTAACAAGCTGAGATTAGGAGCACTCCCTTTAAGAGTGTGCTCCTAATCTCAACCTGTTAACTGTATAAAAGACTTGAAAATAAAAAGAGAGCCGCACACTCTAGGAGCTCAGATGCAAAAATTTAATACCAATGTTTTGACAGCCAAGCTGTCTTCATCAGGGTATAATCACAAACACTGCGGGATGACTTGTTTATAGTGTCAAAAGACACAGGTGTCTGTAATCATGGCCAAGAGTGGCCTAATATCATTGGTTAATAATCAAATATTAAAATGTCATACAAAGAACAGCATACAAACAAATGGATAGTATACGATCATAGATTAATTTGACTACACAAGTTTACAAACAATTACAATGGCAAAGTCACAATAATCACAAGAATGGCTTAAGATCAAAGTCTACGTTGAGACCGAAGGGCGCAAGGGTCTTTAAATTAAAGATCCAGGCAGCCTCTCGTTTTAACAATAAATTATCAAGGTCACCCCCTCTCCTAGGGAGGGTGACATGTTCGATGCCAATATAACGCAGAGACAAAATCGAGTGGCCTGCCTCCAAGAAGTGGGCCGCAACTGGATAAGTAAAGTTTTTACACCTAATGGTGCTACGATGCTCTGAGATACGTACTTTTAATTTGCGCTTAGTTTTGCCTACATAATTTTTACCACAAGGACAAGTTATAAGATAAATAACTGCCTTAGTGGAGCACGTAATAACACCTTTTATTGGGATCGATTTCCCTGTTTGTGGGTGTTTGAAGGATCTACATTTAAAGGTGCCATTGCATTGAGCACAGCCATTACATTTGTAATTTCCATCCAGTAAATAGACATTGTTCAGGAATATTTGGGGTGGTAAATCAGAGTTTACCAATTGGTCTCTGAGATTTTTGCCCCGCGAGAATACGACCAAGGGAAGGTCCGAAAACACATTACAGAGACTAATCATTGGATTTTAGGATGTGCAAATGTTTGTGAACAATTCCCTTAATTTGTTCAGAGCACTTTGAATAGCGGGTAGTTAGAACGCAAGAATGAAAAAGGTCATGTCTCGTTTTGTTTTGAATTTTCTCAATGGCAATATTAATCTGATCATTCTTGTAGCCCCTCTCCTTGAACTTTCTTTGCGTCTCAGCCATATTTCTGTCGAAATCGGATTGTTTTTTGCAAATTCTTTTGATTCGACAGAATTGGCTGTAGGGCAAACTATTTTTCAAGGGAAGTGGGTGACAACTATCAGCCCTCAACAAACTGTTACGATCAGTAGGTTTCCTGTAAAGATCAGTGTATAGAACATTATCTTCACACAAGATCAGAAGATCAAGAAAACTGATTTGACGTGTATCAGATTGCATAGTAAATCTCAGATGCTCAGAACAGGAGTTAAGAAAAGCATGGAACGCCTGGAGCTGTTTTGCATCACCCCTCCATAGAACAAAAATATCATCAATATACCGTTTCCAAATAATGATGTGAGGCAAGAAAACATTTTTGAGAGGATTGAAAATAGACTGTTTCTCCATGTAACCCACATACAAATTAGCATAGTTTGTAGCCATGGGGGATCCCATAGCAGTACCTTTCGTCTGAATAAAGAAATAATTTAGAAACATGAAATAGTTATGCGTGAGTACTATTTCAGCCAATGTTACAATGCATGCACTGGAAGGTAGTTCATTAGGGTTACGCTGCAGAAGAAAATATTCCATAGCTTCAATACCGCCCTCGTGTGGAATATTAGTGTAGAATGACTCAACATCAAAGTAACTAATAAGGTATTCTCAGGGAGAGGATCAAGAGAGTCAATGATAGAGATCATACTGCTGGTGTCCTTTACAGGAGGGGAGCTGTTCTGCGAGTGGACTAATAAAAAAGTCAACAAAAGTAGATAGAGGGGCCGTTATTGCATCAATGCCCTGGAGGTTGTGTAACATTCTTGTGTAATTTCGGCAAAGTATAGAAAGTGGCAATTTTAGGGTGTTGAATAGCCAAAAAAGCATGTTCTTTTTTGGTTATCTGACCAGAACTTAAATACCCATCTAGGACAGTCAAGATAGTATTCTGAAATTGGGAAGTGGGGTCACTTCTGAGTTTCTTGTAAAAGGTGTTGTCAAGCAGCTGTCTATGACACTCATGTACATAAGCTGTCCTATCCATGAGTACAACCGACCCACCCTTATCAGCGCGACGAATAAGGACTGACGTATCAGATTGTAAATCAAGCAAAGCTTGTTTTTCCATTCTTGGGTAAATTATGGAAAGATTTGGATCCCTGTTTATTCTTAAGGAGAAGTCCAACATCATTTTCCACAAGTCTGCAATATGTCTCGATAGAGTGATTGCGATTGGCTGGAGGTATAAAATAACTCTTGCTTCTAAAAGGAGTCGGAGTATGTGCAGGAGAGCAACCTGCTGGTTCAATAGATGTGTCAGAATTAGGGGAGCTAAAGTATTCCCTTAAACGGATGTTTCTAAAAAACTTAAACAGGTCTACCTTAACATCAAAATCGTTGCACTGGGTTGTAGGCACAAAAGATAACCCTTTATTAAGCAAAGAGACATGGGCAGGGCTCAATATCTTGCTTGATAAATTAAAGACACTCAGTCCCGTGGGTTCTGGTACCGTGTGAACGGTCTCCTCTGCCTCTGATAGCCGTTTCTTCTTACCCCGTCGGGTGCGACATCTAGTCGATGCGCGTGCCTGCGGCCTCCTCCGCCCTTCCGTCCGTCCAGTCTCTCGTTGAATAAAAAACTACCACTGGAAGCCGATGAGGCGCTGGTTGTAGAGCGTTGGTCAGACGGGGGTGGATAGAAGTAAGCGGCATCCCTCCTGCGTCTGTCATGGAGAGGGGGAGCAGGACCTCTTTTGTCAGGGTTTCTCCAGAAGTAGACTTTACCATCGGCCTTGTCTTTTTTTGTATTGGTTGAATTTCTTGATTTTAAGTTCCTTTATTTCTGTAGACAACTTGTCCTGGAGCGCTTGGTTAGTTGTCATCAGTTCATTGAATATGCCATCATCATTAACAACTGTTTGTAGAGCTGTGCGTTTGTCTTTAATCGTGCTATCCATTTCAATAAAATCCTTCTTCAACTGGTCAACAATTCATGTCATTAAATCAATTTGTTCAGGATGGCACACCAGCGCTCACAGTAATCATCTGTGTGCTGTCCCAATGATGGTTATTTTTGCCACCTGAGTCCCCGTGGAATAATGCCTTGACGCACAAAATCACTAAGAGTGACTCTATATGTAGATGCGTTCTCGTCTGGCGCTTAGATAAATGTAACAGTTCTTTCGAGAGGTCAGAATTACCTCCCGGCATGTCAAAAAGGGACTCCGAAATAATGATCTTATCACGCTCCCTTTGGCTATATTCAAAGTAATCTTGTATGGGTCTATGACCAGTGTCAGGAAAATAATTATCATTCGGCATCGTTTAAGAGCTTTTTTGTCGGTAGGGTGCTGTTTACTGGGTAACAGAACGATCTAGAAGAAAAAGAAACGCACACCTATTAAGACAAGGTGCTGGCTAGCGGAA
The DNA here is from genome assembly GCF_013265735.2 of Oncorhynchus mykiss. Classification (NCBI taxonomy): domain Eukaryota; kingdom Metazoa; phylum Chordata; class Actinopteri; order Salmoniformes; family Salmonidae; genus Oncorhynchus; species Oncorhynchus mykiss. The sequence continues at coordinate 26,316,447 of NC_048583.1, read as the reverse complement.
TAGAAACTTGAAAATAAAAGAGAGCCGCACACTAGGAGCTCAGATGCAAAAATGTAATACCAATGTTTCGACAGCCAAGCTGTCTTCATCAGGGTATAATCACAAACACTGCGGGATGACTTGTTTATATAGTGTCAAAAGACACAGGTGTCTGTAATCATGGCCAAGAGTGGCCTAATATCATTGGTTAATAATCAAATATTAAAATGTCATACAAAGAACAGCATACAAACAACAAATGGATAGCATACGATCATAGATGTAATTAATTAATTACTGACTGTTAACTACTGCAGCCAGTAGAACTCACGGCGAGTGAAAGAGGAGAGAACTCGGGATGGCAGTAGGTTACAGCAGTTATTTGTTCAGGCCCATAACCATTCGATCTTTAAGAGAAGTCAAAGCCGTCTGCATCTTATTCTAGTCCTATATTATTCAAGCATGTCATCACAATGATGAAGATAAGGACAGCAAAATGTGTTTCCTTTAACTGTTGAAAGTCGAGGAAGGAATAACGCGACAATGGAGAGAGCAAGAGGAGGTAGGCCAATACGCACGCCGCACAACATTAGGGGAAATATGATGAAAGGTATATATGCTTCAGTCTGCTAATTATAAACATGTAAAATATTTTAAAATGAAGTTCGCCAGCCTATAATTGTAACTTTGTACTAGTTACGGTGTTGTACTGTATTATATGGACTGGAATTACGCACCTCGTTCAATCCATGAAGCTGGGGGGAGAGCATGCAATGCTGGTGCAGGGCATGCGGCCGACAGTCCACACAAAGATTTTAGCCTACTGGAATTGTTTCATTCATTTACCCAAGACAGTATAGGCAGGCCTACATCTATGGGCTTTTATGTCTTTCTGTCGTACATAATGTGCGGTAGCCTATATATCATAGGCCATGTATTGGATAACGACAAAAGGTGCAGCTCAATATTAGGAAGGTGTTCGTAATGTTTTAACATGACACTTCCGGTTTGGGTGGGGAAATATCTGCTTACACGGGAGAAAAGTGATTAATTCTCAGGATTGTTTGAACATTTAAAAAATACAGGGAAGATATTTAACCCTACTGTACACAGAACACACCAGGGAGGGAACAGAGAGCTTGTTTGTAAAACCTTGAGACATGTTGAGACTAGATTACACTTTCTGTACAGTGCAGTAATGTGCTACCCAGTCAGGTGGGCCTGAGGTTGAACCTTCTATCCCGAGCCCTAACCTCTGTGAACCGTAACTGCTGGCCTCTAACCTGTGTGTGTGTGTGTGTTAGGCTGCTGCAGAGCTACATCAAGGCCAACCTGAAGGAGGGACAGGGAGGACCAGATAGCACCTGGGAACAAGGTAAACACATCACACACACAATCATTGACATAAATAATGAATAAAACATCTTCCTATTTCCTGCTGGTCAGAGGTGTTTTTCCTGTTTAGTCTCCATGACTATGACCGGAGCGGTGACATGGATGGCCTGGAGATGATGAGGCTGCTCTCTGAATACAACTCCCACAATAGGCCTGGAGAACAGTCAGCTGAGCCGGTATGTGTGTGTGTGGAACATCTGTAGAAAATATCTTCATTGTTATGGTTAGGACATACTTTGTCTTGATCTTAGTCAGTTTGGCCTACTAGCTAGCAGGACATAATATAAGGGTTGTGTATCAGGATTCAAATAGATAATGTAGCTTGTACTGTTGTCAGTATGAAGATGTTACTGTTGGACTCACTTTAGCTGTAAGTGAATCTCCACTAACGCTGAAGTTGACTGTACAGTGTTTCAGTTAGTGAATATGTACACTAAGCCAATGTTTTTTGTCGTGTGTGTGCGTCCCAGGTGGTGGACATGGTAGACTTTCTCCTGCAGACTCAGGATCTAAACATGGATGGTCTAATAGCACCCCCTGAGCTACTCTCTCCCCCCAAACTACAACAACCAGACTCCTACTCCCCGGGTGCACCTGAACAGGGAGGGAGTGTGGCCCAGGAACAGGTAAAGGTCCAAGTGGAAGTCAAAGTTGTTGAGGAACCAAAACTAGAAAAAGCAGCACAGAAAGAGAGGAATGTAGAGGAACAGCCCAAGGAAGAAGAGTCAAAGCCAGGAGTTGTGGGACAGGAAGTTAAGACCAATGAACATCCTATACAGGCAGAGGAGAAAGGACTGCATATCCCAGAGGCCCCTGCTGCTGATCATGAGCAAAATAGGCCTGCTCCTGTACATCAGGGGCAGCCTGAAATGTAAACACACACAATACCCAAACAGCACTCCAACACTTCCGTCCAGACAATAGCAGGAGCCCTTTGACTGGCAGCAGAGTTAGCAAATCACAGCCCCTCATCTACCTTGGGGGAGGGGCTTGTTTTTCACATTGAGGGATTTCTTTGGTACTGAATTATAAACAGATGTCAGCCATATTGTTTAAGCTGCTGTTATTTCACATTGCACTTCTGAACAAGATCAAGTGAGAATATAATTGTATTAAATGTATTTTGCCAAGAGATACCTTACACTGCTAAATAGTTCAGTTTATTGATTTTGGGGTAAATAGTTGCTATGAAAATGAAGCCATATATATTGGAATGGACAATCTGAAGAAAAGTTAATGGACTGCATGTATGAACTTGTCAAACGCAACGCCTTTAAATGATACTTGGAGAAAGTATTCCCCTCCAGTGCAATATTTTTAAAAAATTCACTCCCCCTCATGGATGCAAAAGGAGTGGTTTGGTTGAAGAAATTCAGTGGGAAAAGCCCTTTAACTCATGGAATTGGGCTCTGTCACAGCAGCTGTTGACTAGATTCTCCCTTTTCCAGATCAAAAAAACCTAGAAACTGAAGTGCCATCTGGTGATTTTCAGATTACATTTATTTTGCTGCCTGCTCACAGTAAACTAGAGCCCAATTTAGTCTCACTTCTAGAAGTGTGCACTTGATCCTTTAAAATCCATGAGGGGAGTAAACACTTTGCGGAGTTGTGTAATCAATGATTTAGGAACATGGGATAAATATTTGGTTTGCTGTAAATTTCCTGAATTGGAAGGTTTGTATATTTATGACAAAAATAAAGCCAACTTGACTGCCACCTTTGTAGTTTCTCTCAGTGGTCACTGATTGCACCTTGTTTAAAAAAAAGGAATGTCCACTCACTTTTCCCTGTTACAACATTTCCACTCAGGGATTGCTATGCCAAAACCCAATTGGGCCCCTAAGCACTTGGAGAGCCAAGAGGATTTGACAGCTGTAAGCAATATGGTAATATTCACCACCTTGCCATCTAAGCTACCAGTATGTGGAAGTCTCACCATGTTGCTTACACTATTAAAACCCACAAGTGCATATGGGTCCATACCTACTAATGACAATTCAGTCACCAGATGGGTCAAAGTAAAACAGAATGCCGAGGCATGCATGTATAGAACGTTAGGTGGACGTTTAGAAAAACATGTTCTGGGGGGGGAGGATCCACTGAAGGACATAACAGTTGAGGCCAAGTCAACTTTTATTTCATCATGTAACTCAAACAAGCATCTCAGAACACTTTTGATCAGAGTAAGGAGAGAACCATTAGAAAAATCATTCAAATCACAACCCATCAGTACAACAAAAACTCATCCATTTCTCAATGATGATCCAAGTTAACAAAATGTGCACAACTGATCACGTTGAATGAAAAATATTTTCTAAAAAAAGGGCTTTAACACTTAAAGCATAATTAAATAAATGCATACTGGGACAGAAGTATTTTAGCATAGCTAGTGACCTTGCCATCACTGGCAACATCACTCACTCACTGGGGACGGTCTCAATAGTCTATAGTGATTATTCTCCCTGCACTGACAAAACTGGACAGGTGAAAGCATATACGTCACAGGGATCCTCCATATTGCCTTCACCCATTCTGTGTTGTCAGACACAAGAGGAAGCCACTAGAGACACCCGGTGTGACATTGGCCCAGAGCCACCCCGAGACAACTGGTCATACATGTAACATGAGCCATAGGTAACACTGTACCACAGACATTAGTAGTGTTCTGTCCTGTAGTTCAAAAAAAGTGAAACATTGAACTAAAAATAGACTAAGCCATGGTCCAAATAGAACCCTAGCCACTCCTCTTACACACTACTCAGATCTGAAGCAAATCAGAATAGGACAGGTATGAGCAATATGGTAGTAGCTCCATCTTTCCCTCTGATAGGGTGGAGTTTCCTTCTCTTAAATTATTTATTTTGGAACTACAGAGTTGCCGGGTCTCCGTCTAGTGGACAGGAAACCGGCGCATCTGCAGCCGCCTCATCACATCCTGTTAACATTGTCATGGTTACAAAGGGATGCCAGCCACCATCTCCGACTCGATGCCACAGTGGTCCTCACCTCGCACGATCTTGAAGAAACCTGACACACAGGAGAGAAAATACACACATTAGACACCAGAAAAAGCTATTTCTCAACAGGTGAGGTCTTATTTGACCAGTGTCTCACCATTATCTCCCCAGTCAGTGTTCCAGGAGTTAGCAGCCAGCCAGTAAGGAGTTCCCCCCTCCTCTCCCCAGCCTAGGACCTTAATGGCATGGCCTCCTACTGCACTACCAGAGACATGCCGGTACACACCTATAGAGAGATAAGTGTTAGGATGTGAGAAATAGGAAAAATGTTTGATAGAATGAAGAGTGGGTAAATGAAAGCAAAAGAGTGGAAAATAAGTGCGTGACCTCACCAGACTTGTAGAGCAGGAAATCTTCATAGACAGTGAAAGCACCCTCTACAGGCCCATTCTTGTAGAGCTCCTTCATGATCTCCTTCTCGTCAGAGGGCACACTGTACGAACGCTTACCTAGAGGACAGGAGATAGGGCATGTGCATCTCCATGGGCCAGAGCCTTGCTTGAATACACTAACAGTACAGATTAAATCACTCATTTTCAAAGTAATACATAATGCATGCGTCTTACCGAAGTGCTTGTCCTGCTTGTAGCCAGGTGTGTATCCCGGCTCACACTGGTTGGTACATTGTGGTGTGTCACCCTCCTCTCCTTTACAGGGGGGTCGTGTGCCGTTGACATGGTGCTCACAGGGAGGGATGGAGTAGGGCCTGCAACCTGAGAGGAGACCAGACAGAGAATAAGTGCGTTTCACATGATGCTCAGAGAGGATGGAGTAGGGACGACTGTGGGGAAACAGTGAGAGTGTGCTCACTACTCACCAATGTGAGAGTCATAGAGTCCTCCAGAGACCAGCCCCTCTTTAGTCCAGAAGTCCCACGCAGCAGAGGGGTAACCACCATTACATCTAAGAACACAGACCGTTAACAATGCAAGCGCACAAATCCCACCAACCGCCGATTCCTTGCGCAAACCCAGGGCACAGCGCAGGTGAACGAGAAACATTTATATGCACATACCCCATGCCACAACTTTCACAACAGCTGAGCAGGTCTTCAGAGGAGATCTCCACGCTGACTTTGGCGTTGCTGTGGATACACACGCGGTCTGAGATGGCCTCCGCAGCACCAAACGCCTTCAGAGGAACAAGCATGTCAAACACGCACTCAACTTCACAGATCAGTCACAGGAATATCCGTGTGTGTGTTCTTACCCAGCAGCTGCCACAGGAGCCCTGGTCCCTGACCTCCTTCAGAGTGGGGCAGTTGGGCCACTGCAGTCTGGGGTCAAAGTTTTTAGGCAGCTCCATGTCCCCTGTATACTGCACCCTACAGAGGAGAGAACAAGGCGGTCATTAACCTTACATGCTACAACCAACCTTACACACTAACCCTCCAGAGAGAGCCATGGAGAAAGAAGGGAGAGAATAACAGGAGAGGACCAAGACTGAACATGTGTACTGTTACTGTGTAGTGTTGGTGGAATCAACCTGACGTTTAGCAACTTTTCACTTCCTTCTTGCAGTCTCTCGATTCAGCACCAACACACTAGCTAGTACATTCCCTCAATACAACCCACACACAGCTGACACTCACATGGTGGAGAGTTTGGGTCCTTTGAGCAGGGTGCCACACAGCTTCTTGACGTAGCTGTAGTCCACATTATGAAAGTTGTGGCCAGCCTTCCATGTAGTGTTGGCCTCGTTGATGTAGTTTACCATCTCATGGGAGAGCGGAGGTAGGCGGGGCCGGGCCCAGCTGATTGACAGCCCAGACACCAGCAACAGCACACACCACATCACTTCCTGTAAGGACATGAAGGCATCATGGGAACTGGAGTGCAAACTAAAGAAGAGTAAGGCAATGTAGTTTTGGACATTTGCGTGCCCAGACAAAGTCAACCCCGTATCTAGACACCCACAGGTGGAAATTAGACTTAACTAAATGTGGAATGTGGCACATTTACCGAGATGTCGACTGACGATGGGAATTCTTCCACCAACTGTTGAAAGAGAATCATCTCTTTAGCAGTATAACTTTAGACCGTCCCCTCACCCATAACCCGGCACGAACCAGGGACCCTCTGCACACATCAACAGTCACCCACGAAGCATCGTTACCCATCGCTCCAGAAAAGCTGCGGCCCTTGCAGAGCAAGGGGAACTACTTCAAGGTCTCAGAGCAAGTGACGTCACCGATTGAAACGCTATTTAGCGCGCACCACCGCTAACTAAGATAGCCGTTTCACATCCGTTACATCTCCACTCCATGTGATCCTTGTAAAGGTGAAGGCTAGTTAATAACAAAGCTAATACCACATGCAGACCTACCACCTGCAGACTGGCGTCTGCAGTCATGCAGGGACACAAACACATGAGCTGAACTAAAGCAGCTCTTAAGAGCAAGGCCACAGAACAGACCACTCAGCACAATCAGATCAAGAGGACAGAAAGAAGAAGTCTTCCGTTTAACTGGAGGGAGGGGGGGGGAACTTGGATCAAACCCACAGATCAATACCAGGGCAGAGGGTGTGGTGTGTGCATGGTTCAGATATAGATATATAGAAGTCACATGGCAGGCATAAGTCAGCAGCAAAATCATCTAGAAAGGGGCAAGTAGTTCAACATGAAATTCCCCTCGAAAACATGACTGCCTAGGACTCCTCTGAACTCAGCATTGACACTATTCAGCCAGGCAGGCAGCCAAGTACTACTTCCCTAATAGGCAGGGCCAGTAGCAATAACTTCTCTAAAGCACAGGACCACTGGTCATATGGTAGAGGAACATATGACTCACCAAGATTTTCAGATTTCATTTTTTGACTTGATTAAAGTTAAGGGTATTGCTACATGCCTAGAATACATTTTTTCCCATCCTGTCTGAGACTGGTGCAACAAGCTATCCCATTGGCAATTGATAAAGCAGCACCATGTCTTCCATCAGTAGGTCAAGGTTAGGGTAACTCCAACCACGTCTAAACTAGTCTCAAAAGGAGATAAACAGTGCAACGTTTAGTAAGGGGAAAATACCTGAACTTCTGTCAGAACAGGCATTCAAAAAGGGTGGAACGTTCCAAAAGGAATCTGTTCCAAAAACTTCGTAATGTACAAGAATGCCAACAAAGGCATACAAAGTAACATGGATCAATTCACCTAGCTAACTAGCTGCCGAATAGGCATCTACTCACCACGTAGCTTATTCTTAATGTTTGTCCATAGGCTACCAGAGTGAGGACATAACTTGTTTATTCCCGAAAAAAAATGAGTGAAAACGTGATTAAATAGCCATTTTATTCTGCCGCTATACAACTTTGTATTCGTTGTTTGTTACCAACCTTGTTATCTACGAGGTTTTGTTACAGATTCCTGTTGGAGCGCACCACAAATTGTACCCACACACTCATAAACCCACAGAGGAAATGGAAAGAGTATTTCTCAGCAGTGACTCTTATTGTTCTGCTTTGACATGAATCACTAGCCTCATCACATGGGAAATTAACTGACAAACGTTGGTTGGTCGGTCTGCAAGCACCCGCATATAACGGTCTAGATAGAACCTGTACGGACAGGATTTCGCTCTGGCTAAACACCAACACACACGATTGAGCTAGCTACTCAATCAAATAACCATCAAGACATGAAGTTCGTTGGTTGAATTAAGTATTTGGCTAGTAGACTTGGACAAAATGCCTGTACACAGGGTGACCAGGACAGGAGTGAAGAACACTGCATATGAAATGGGGGGTGGCCCAGGCACTTCAGATCACTTGACTTCGGACACCACAAGAGTCACTTTGAGATCCAATTACTAAGGGAGTGTCTGGCTATCAATTTCTTATCCGGGGCTATCAGACTTGTTTACATTGAAACCAGGATTTCCGTTACATACCAGTCCAGACATGTTGCTTACATAGGGTAGGGAATTTATCCGAACCCTTTCAGAAAATGTCTTTGAGAAAAGGTATTGAGAGTTCTAGTCATTGCAGATTGTCATCGCACAACTCATAGCGCGCACACGCGTATAGCGAAAACATGTTGTGAGACGAGAATAGCATCAGGTTGCCATCAACCCATTTCAGAACTGGCACTCTGAAAGTAACGTAACTGGCTGACAGAGACACCGCCCAAAACAACACCGCCGCGTTTCAAACCGCATAACGTTAAGTCATTCTAAGTAACATTAATATCGATCTGTGTGTCACAACAAAATGTACATCAGGAAATAAATAACTAGCTAACGTTATCTATCCATTGTTGTCTTATCCAAGAGGACAATCTTGCTAGCTTGCGAATTAACGTTAGTGTAGCTATTGTTGCCTACAGTAGTTAACGTAAACTAGCTAACGATGTTGCCAGTTCCTGTAGCTACATTAACATTCCCCAAGTTGTGAATTCAGATACGTTACCTGTTGTCTGCTTGTCCGGTGTACCGAATAACAATTACACTACACGTGCACCTTTCTTAAACTGCTTTCGCCTTCCCGAGTCTGAAGTTCAATTCCGGCGAATCACGTGACTTGTCACGAGCCTCTGGCGTATCCCTCGTGATTCTTGCAGATGCACTTTAGATTTGGTAACGAGTAAATTGATACAATAGGCCCGTGATTTAACCACTATAGGCCTATTTATTTATAACAACTATGATGAGTAGGGGATATATTCAGGCGAGATGAAATGTGCACAATGTCAGACAGTTCTAGCCCAATAATGTTTGGACCATGTTTTGGGGTGCTAACATGTTGGCTGTTGCCTTGTTGTTGCTACCATTACTATGTTGTTGTTTTAGGTCTCTTTATGTCATGTTGTGTTGTCTCTCTTGTCGTGATGTGTGTTTTGCCCTATATTTTAATTACATTTATTTATTTTTCTCAGCCCCGGTCCCCGCAAGAGGCCTTTTGCTTTTTGGTAGGCTGTCATTTTATAAGAATACGAATTTGTTCTTAACTGACTTGCCTAGTTAAATAAAGGTAAAATACAAATAAATACACTCATCCTGAACAGGCCCCTCGATGCAGGTAAAGCAGAAACGTAGGCCTATAGGATTTGCATTTACTAACACTTTCTACACAAAATACTGTGTTTCAAGAACAACTTGTGACTGCAAAACAAGCCAAGTCATCATATAAAATAAAGCATCAGAGGGCAAAAGACATCAACCACAGCAAAGCTATTGTGTAACTAATGAATGATCAGTCTTCTTTCTGTTCCTCTGTTCGTTTAACTCAGCTGACAAACAACTTATTAGATAATCATGAAGAAACAGAATAAAGAAGGTGTGACAGATTGGCCTTGAACCCTGGTCGTCTGCATGACTAGATAAACAACAGCGACAGCATCCTTCCATTGTGGTAACGCTAGTGTTTATTCAGGTGTACTTTATACAATTATGAATAGCCATTATATTATTTGAATATCGACATTAGATGAGGCAATCAGATGCATCACGTTCACCTGGTGTAACAATAATAACAACAACAACAACAAGATCTTATTAATACATTGTCAAGTACAGATACAAAACTTTACCGAGTCAAAACACAGTGAATCACACTACTGGACAACACTACTGTACACATTTCATACAGTAAATGTGGGCAAAAAAAAAAAAAGAAGATGTATACAATGCAGGAAGCTGGAAATTGAAGTGCACCCTTCCATTCATTGTGACGAGCATATACAGATAAGGCAATGAGACTGACAGCCATTGCAGCTGATGCTGTCGTTTCTACAAGGCAAGCGCTGATTATTTCCTTATCAAGCCAGGCATTGAGATAGCATTCTAAAGCGTGTTTGTGCACAAGATACATTTAAAAGTCCATACTGATATTAGTAGGCTATATTAGCTAGTATATTAACTTTGCATAGACATACATTCTAAAAGCTGGCTAATGCAACGTGTGTGTAAGTGATTTCTCTTTTCACATCTATCATTAGATACAGTACACTGTCTTTGACAGGCTGTGTAAAAATAAGGACGAGCATGCAGTAGTACCATTTTCCTCAGCTCTAGGTAGCTCACACATTCCCTTTATATCAACAGAGATAAAACAATAGTTCTGAACTAATCTCGTCCCGAGCTGTCTCTCTCTCTCTTGAGCCTGGGGACAAAGTTAGTTCTGAATTCACTATAAACACAATGAAACAAAAAATAAACGACAGTAAAAAACAATGTAAAAAAGACAACATTCTGATAACACTGACCTCCAAACATCCATAGCAGCACATGACCTATAACCTCTAGATTGGCCTAGCTCTATTTCTCTCCCTAGCCCCTTCTAGGAACAAAGGGCCCCCTTAGGGACTAAGGTAAGGATAGGGATAGGAATAGGACCAGGCTGTAGAGGATCCGGAAGCTCATCAATACTACTAGCAGCTTGTTTCAGGCACTTCCACACTGATAGATACAGTCTGCTTTGATGCCACGTGAATAGATACGATTAGTTGGATCTTTCTCCTGTCTCACAGAAATAGAAATGATTTCTCCCGACAATGGTTCACAAAGATCTTATATCTTCGCCATTTGAGGTAAATTCGAGATTTAGAAATAGCACCTATACTGACCGAAATGAATTGAACACTGAACGCATTTGAATAATTTTGTATATATTTAAATACTAGTACCTATCAGACTTAAAGGTCTGCTTGACATGTCGGGACTAGCTGTAAACAAATTGTAAATAAGAGTAAGAATATCGGTTAAAATTTCACATAATGAAAGTATTTACGTACATGACCTATTATTGTTAGGTTACCTTTAGATTAAATATCACATTTGAATACTATAATAATGAATGTATATACAGTAGCCTATAATAGTAGAGTAAAACCTAACATGTGATCAGAGCGTCTCCGTTGACTAACTATTAGCACCCCTTCAATTATCCCAATCATATCATAATACCTCGTAAAAGTGCAAACTGCCTCAAATTATTGCAGTTATATACAAGAAAGAAAGAAGCAAAGACAAACATATGAACTCTCTTCTCTGTCAAACCGTAATAAACCCCAACTTAAGCTATCATAGCCTACAGATGAATCATAACGCTTTATGATGGCACTAATTCAATCCATAGCATAAAGTAAACCACACTGAGGGTTCACTCACAATTTCTATGTCATAGAAATATAATCTAGTTTTAGATTCTAGTTTTAGATTCTATTTCTATGGTATATCCTCTAGCAGAGGCGTTAACCATGTTAAATCTGACACACCACACACGCCATTACTCTCACGGACATTATCATTCAATGTCAACATGAAACCGCATCTGTTATTAAAATAATACTGCATGGACATTCTGAGCATACTCACAGTGCAGTTTTCTTAATCTGTGATTGATTGAATCAGGGCCTAAGAGCAAAAGGACATCCCTCTGTTCCTTCACTAAAGACTACTTCCAATGCAGTTTCTCTTGTTAGTGTGTTTGTGTGTGATAGATACATGTGGATTCACAACCTCACACCGGCTAATTAAAATGGATACTCAAGACAAGCTATTGTTATTTAGTGTGAAACACGTCTGGCTAACCTGGGTGCCGAGCTGGTTCTAATTTAGTCAACAAGCCCTTGGCTAGTAATAGACCAGTTGTCTGGCATGACAACAATTTTGTAATAGCACTGTTGAATACAGAACCAGCCTGACACTCAGGCTAACGTCATATATCTTGTAACATATTCTCTATATTTTGTGTTCTTTATCATCTCTAGACCTGGGTCAAATACAATAATGTTAAATACTTTTAAATACTTTAGGCACACTTGATTTAGCTTGGAATGGAATGGAACAGTGGTACAATGGAACCAATTAAATAGTCCCGAAAGTGTAAACCTCACCCACCCAGCTCCACCCCGGTCAAGCTAAATCAAATACACCTTAATAAGTATTTGAGAGTATTTTACATGTATTTGACCAGGTCTGATCATCTCACTCCACCCATTGTCCTCCTTTAGATCAATTTTTCTCTATGGTCTACAAACTGGACCAGTTGTTTTCTAGCGTGCGTGGTGGTGGTGGCGGTGGTAGAGGGGCTAGGACCTGGTTCCTCTGGAACAGCACGAGGCTCCTGTCTGGGGGTGGAGGTAAAGAGGGGCTCCCTGATGCGGTAGGGTCTCCGGTAGGTGGAGATGGGCGACAGCTCAGAGCCCCAGCCCAGGTAACTGCCACTGGATGGGGAGACTGCGTCAGTGCTGAAGTACAAGGCGGTGCCAGACTCCGTGGGGTTAAAGTTCCGCTGGGGGCTTCCCATGCCCAACAGCAGGGACGGTGATCTCTCTGGTGACGAATCACGTCTGGCATCCAGTGACCCCGCAGAAGATGACCCTTCGGTGTTCGAGGTGACCACGTTGCTGTCGATGTGGCGGTAGTCTGGGTACTTGGGTGAAGAGGGTGTGGGGGAGCAGTAGGTTGCGCTCTGGAAGTCTTCCTCATCTCGTTCTTCAGAGGGAGGGGGACTGGAATGAGGGGGGCTGGAGTCGTCTTGCGGGTTGGAGGGATCAGAGAGGTGACCTCTGACCTCCTCAACTAGGACCTCCACCAGCGGCGGGTTGACTTCCTGGATGGGAGAGGGTGAGGGCAGCACATGTCTCACCTCCCCCTGTCTCACTGCCTGTCTCACCTCACTGATGATGTCTCTGGCTGGGGCTGCCTTTATAACCTAGGAAGAAGAAGGACAGCTATGGTGAATGATATTCTATAATAATAATAATTTGGTTGGTGCTTATATTTGTCCTGTTTTCACATCCAGGAAATAGATAACTTATCAGAGAACATCCAACAGTAGTAGAGAATAACAAATACATCTGCACCGATTCAAAAGCAGATACCAGAGTGCGGGTTTATTTGGAAAATATCGGCGTTTTGAACATCTAAACATGACACAGAAACTTGACCAAAACAATAACCTGTCAAGGATACACTTCAAGGAGAAGGGGGAAAAATGGAATTGGGTGCTCATCTCACCTCCTCCACCTGTCTGACCTCGTCAACCTGGGGAACTATGGGAGAAGATTGTGGAACGATGGGGGAATCTTGTGGAACGTTGAGAGAACGTTGCGGAATGTCTGGGGACCTTGGCAGAGTCTCTTCCTCTAGTCCCAGCAGCCTGACCAATCCCCCTTCACCATAGGCATGGCTTATTCTAGCCACATCACCTGTCTTCATGGCTAGGCGAATCAGCAACCAGTGGTGGTGCTTCCAGCCCTGCCATTGGCTAGGGAGCTCCAGCAGATTCCCGCCACCCACAAGTTGACTGTGGCGATGGCTCTTCTCTTCCAATGAGAGAGAAGAGCCCCGGACTGCACAAGCTCCGCCCATTCCATGGTGACGTATGCTCTGGAAGATCTCAAAGGACTTAGGGTGGAGGAACCGGTAGTACAGGACTAAAGCTATCACTCCTGTAATAACAAAGACCGACATATGAGTGTGTGAGTATGAGTGTGTGTGCGTGTGTGCGCGCGCCCGTGCGTGTGTGTGTGTGTGTGTGTGCGTGTCTCACCAATGAGGAAACTACAGAACACGGCGGCTGGGATACCCATGCTATCCCATGATGCAACACTGAAGAAGTCGGAACCTGCCAGCAGAAGAAGAGCGTTCTCGATAAACATGGCCTGCAGGAGAGAGTAGAGAGAGTTACACACACACACACACACACACACACACACACACACACACACACACACACACACACACACACACACACACACACCAAGTAGAAGCCGGCCATGCGGCATCTGGAGGCTCCGTCTTTGACGTTGAGGAAGAGGAAGATGTGAACAGCTCCCAGAACCAGGTTGAACAGGCGCCAGTGCAATGGCGTTTTAATGATGTCACTCTGCTGCGACACCAACCAGAACGTAGCACCCAACCAGTGAAGACCTGAGACACACAGGAGCAGGACAAACATCACTGAATGTTCACACACACACACACACACACACACACACACACACACACACACACACACACACACACACACACACACACACATCTATCTACAAACGCACACTAAAAGAGACACATGCACACATATATACACACACTCACCAATAACACCAAGTACCCACTGGCGGAACAGGCGTGTGAAGAGAGTGAGGGTGGCGAGACGTGCTCCCAACATACTGACCTAAACACAAGACAATAAGTCTGTTACTATCACACACACACTTCCACACTTCCACACACACAAACACACACCCAGCCCAGCCAGCCCTCCTACCCTCCAGAGCAGTCTACAGGCAATAGCAGCAGGGGTCATGGGGAGATGTCCAGGTCTGATGAGGGAACAGGCTCTGGCATACAACACTAAGGCCCAGGCCAGGGACAGCAGGCACACCGCAAAACACACTGACACTGAAGAGAGAGCGCGAGAGAGAGAGAAAGAGGTTGGGGAGAGAGGTAGAGGGATAGATAATATGAATACTCTGTAGGGTGATTGTATCAAACACACACACAGACACACACACACACACACAGACAAGTAGTACCTGGTGAAGAGAGTCCTACATCGGTACAGATGAGGACATATGTCTGCAAGACAGTCTGTGGCAGAGTTACCACCAGTGCCTCCAACAGGCGGAGAGCTGAAACATCAGCCTGCTGCATTATCTCACTACACCGATCCTCTCCAGTGGATGTCATAGTCTCCCATAACCTGGAACACACACACAACAGAGTTAGAGGGAGTGAGACACTTCAACACAGAGTTCAGCTCAGTGTTTTTGTTTCATCACTGACCTCTCACCTCTGACCCCTAAACCTAAAGAGGTACTACAGTAGCACACAGCAAAATTTGCAGTGTTAAATCAACACTTAAATAGTTCATTTTAACACTATCTCTGAGTGTAAAAAGTGCTCTGATTATAGTGTTAATGTAACACTCTGTAGTGTAGAAAATGTAAACTGCATATATATATATATATATATATATATATTAGTGTTAAACAAAAACTTTGTTACAGTAAGTCATTTTGGGTGTTGTTTTAACACTGTATGGTAGGGACTAGATTCAGCCGTGGCCCAATTTTTTCTTGAGTGGATGATCAGGGGGCCGAAATATAATTAAAATAATTTGTAGACCGCAAAAAGCCCAAACAGATATAATATTTGACTAAAACATAATCATTACAAACCTTGCTTACATTTTAATACAATCACATATATCTCTCTATTATTTGTAGGAATACTTTAGAACAGATTTCCAAATCAAAATCACTGAGCCATTCCTTTCTTTTTTCTTTATTTTTTGGTTGTTGAATTTTTACCCCTTTTTTCTCCCCAATTTCGTGGTATCCAATTGTTTTTTAGTAGCTACTATATTGTCTCATCGCTACAACTCCCGTACGGACTCGGGAGAGACGAAGGTTGAAAGTCATGCGTCCTCCGATACACAACCCGACCAAGCCGCACTGCTTCTTAACACAGCGCCATCCAACCCGGAAGCCAGCCGCACCAATGTGTCGGAGGAAACACCGTGCACCTGGCAACCTTGGTTAGCGCGCACTGCGCCCGGCCCGCCACAGGAGTCGCTGGTGCGCGATGAGACAAGGATTTCCCTACCGGCCAAACCCTCCCTAACCCGGACGAAGCTAGGCCAATTGTGTGTCGCCCCACGGACCTCCCGGTCGCGGCCGGTTACGACAGAGCCTGGGCGCGAACCCAGAGTCTCTGGGGGCGCAGCTAGCGCTGCAGTACAGCACCCTTAACCACTGTGTCACCCGGGAGGCCCCTGCTGCCATTCCTGAGCAAGCTCTGTACTGGTGGTGCCCCGATCCCGCAGCTGAATCAACTTTAGGAGACGGTCCTGGCGCTTGCTGGACTTTCTTGGGCACCCTGAAGCCTTCTTCACAACAATTGAACCGCTCTCCTTGAAGTTCTTGATGATCCGATAAATGGTTGATTTAGGTGCAATCTTACTGGCAGCAATATTCTTGCCTGTGAAGCCCTTTTTGTGCAAAGCAATGATGACGGCACGTGTTTCCTTGCAGGTAACCATGGTTGACATAGGAAGAACAATGATTCCAAGCACCACCCTCTTTTTTAAGCTTCCAGTCTGTTATTGGAACTCAATCAGCATGACAGAGTGATCTCCAGCCTTGTCCTCGTCAACACTCACACCTGTGTTAACGAGGAAATCACTGACATGATGTCAGCCTGTCCTTTTGTGGCAGGGCTGAAATGCAGTGGAAATGTTTTTGGGGGATTCAGTTCATTTGCATGGCAAAGAGGGACTTTGCAATTAATTGCAATTCATCTGATCACTCTTCATAACATTCTGGAGTATATGCAAATTGCCATCATACAAACTGAGGCAGCAGACTTTGTGAAAATTAATATTTGTGTCATTCTCAAAACGTTTGGCCACGACAGTACAATACCTTTCAGAAGTTTGGGGTCACTTAGAAATGTCCTTGTTTTTGAAAGAAAAGCAAATTTTTTGGTCCATTAAAATAACATCAAATTGATCAGAAATACAGTGTAAACATTGTTAATGTTGTAAATGACTATTTTAGCTGGAAACTGATGATTTTTAATGGAATATCTACATAGGCGTACAGAGGCCCATTATCAGCAACCATCACTCCTGTGTTCCAATGGCACGTTGTGTTAGCTAATCCAAGTTTATCATTTTAAAAGGCTAATTGATCATTAGAAAACCGTTTTGCAATTATGTTAGCACAGCTGAAAACTATCGTACTGATTAAAGAAGCAATAAAACTGGCCTTCTTTAGACTAATTGAGTATCTGGAGCATCAGCATTTGTGGGTTCGATTACAGGCTCAAAATGGCCAGAAACAAAGCACTTTCTTCTGAAACTCGTCAGTCTATTGTTGTTCTGAGAAATGATGACTATTCCATGCGAGAAATTGCCAAGAAACTGAAGATCTTGTACAATGCTGTGTACTACTCCCTTCACAGAACAGAGCAAACTGGCTCTAACCAGAATAGAAAGAGGAGTGGGAGGCCCCGGTGCACAACTGAGCAAGGGGACATGTACATTAGAGTGTCTAGTTTGAGAAACAGACGCCTCACAAGTCCTCAACTGGCAGCTTCATTAAATAGTACCTGCAAAACACCAGTCCTAACGACAACAGTGAAGAGGTGACTCCGGGATGCTGGCCTCAGACTGGCTAATAAAAAGAAAAGATTAAGATGGGCAAAAGAACACAGACACTGGGCAGAGGAACCGTGCCTAGAAGGCCAACATCCCGGAGTCGCCACCAGTTGAGACTGGTGTTTTGTGGGTACTATTTAATGAAGCTGCCAGTTGAGGACTTGAGGCATCTGTTTCTCAAACTAGACACTCTAATGTACTTGTCCCCTTTCTCAGTTGTGCACCGGGGCCTCCCACTCCTATTTCTACTCTGGTTAGCGCCAGTTTGTACTGTTCTGTGAAGGGAGTAGTACACAGCGTTGTACAAGATCTTCAGTTTCTTATTTTTGCAGAGGAAAGCTTAGTTGTGTAATTGTACATCTAACTAGGATGTTTGGTGCAGTATTTCTCAAGTTAAAAAAAATCATGAAAGCGAGTCGTCTATCGTTGAATGACAACAAACACTTTATTGAAGCATCCCTACTGTTGACCAATCACCGTCGAATCGGCGTAGACTTCGGCTTCTGATCTTCGGCGTTGCCTCGAGAATTTTTTTGTCTTCACAAACCCTTGCCGAAGGCCAAAACTAACAAAAACGTCACAAACTATCATAATATATGCACAAACTGTTTCAAACTGTTTCAGAGGGGAAGGATGCGGACGCCTTAACACAGTAGTGTTAGGAAACTCCAGGATTACAGGCCACATCAGGCCTGCAAGTCACATTATGCTGGCTTGTAAAGTGATGTGTAATTCCTATTGAAATCCAGAGTTAGGATATCCAACAGTTTTTATTCACAAGCAAACTGCATTCAGAATGGCTGTCAGGGTTAGAAAAATTGATAAAAAAGATGACCTAAAGACGTAAACCATTTAAATCAGTAACGGGTGCAGTAAATCTAACTAACTGGTTGGATTTGTTTTGAAAAATGTATGTTATTCATCTTAGTGTATAAGATGAATCAATGTACATGCAAATACAGATATTAAAACAATCCTAAAGATTCTACCTACAGTAGAGCATGCTGGGAAATATAATTATGTGTATGGGACTGTTTTACTTTCCACATTGTAAAACAATAACTCTGTTTATTAACACCAACACTGGGGGCTCTTTTATGCCACTGAGTGTTAATTTCACACTTGCAGCGTGAATTTAACACTTGAAATGTTACACTGAAAAATCAACACAGCTCCATTTGCTATGTAGTACATTACCTTCTAAAGATGCCCAGGTGCAGGATGTGAGTCCATTTGAGATCTTTGCTGCATATACGTCCATCTGCCTGGTACCACAGCCAACTTAGCAACTGGGGGCCCCATCCAGGGAGGAGAAACAAGGCTGTAAGCCCCGCCCAGTGGCCATAGCAATAGTTATGCCCCACCCACAGGTAGTACACGAAACAGTAGATCACTGTGGAGACACACGCACAGGTAAGTACATCTACACAAATGTACACTTTTGTTTGTAATCTACTTGCTGACGGTGTTTATGTACAAATGTGAACAGGCAAAATGTCATCAATATGTAATTAACATCGAACTAATGTGTAATTAATATCCTAATTAACATTTGTTCTGACTCGAGACCACAAACGTGCTAAGCATTTGAACAAGTGCAGTTTCAGCATAGTATGTGTGTGTGCGACCTCCATCACGACTATAGGCTGAGGCCAGGGTAGGGTCTGGGAGATTCTGCGCTGTTTCCGTATCTCTAATTGGCTACAAAATGCACGCTCCTCATGTCTGGGAGAACCACTGAACGAACGATGCAGTGCTCGCTCCCTTCAGATCTGCATTTTCTTTCTCTTCCCCTACCCTCCCTCTTTCTCCCTCTCCTGTCTCGGCAATATGAACCATCTGCCGGACCAGATGGGCGGTATAGGAGAGAGGGTAGAGTCGGGTCCCTCCAATCCGCTATCCATTCATGGCACCCAGAAAAAGGCGCTCGAATATGACAAAAATGCGCCACTTTTCTATTAGCATAACTAAAGCTACAGCTGCAATGTGTTCGCGGCTGTGCTGCTGCATGGTTTCATAACCATCTGGGTAAATATAGAAAAACAACACCAGTGATGCACGCACCTATAAAGATTCGAATGTATCTGGAAATGCAGATTAACATTTTTATACTTTAGGAAATATGAATTAATTAAACCTTTATGCATGCAGCCTTTCGTGGTATAACCCTGTACTGATATGATTTGACGTGTAGCCTAGGTGTGGTGAGAGATATAACAGGCCTATCTCCATCACCGGAGAGGTGTGTTTCGGTCGTTCTCGGTAACGGCAGTGCTATAAACTTACGCGCAGTCCGCTCAGCCACAATGAGAAATGCAGTAAACGCGAAAACGCAAACTTGGCAGCAGGCCACGCAGGAGCCTCCCCTGTCCCGGGAAGTGGTGTATTGTCTCATCACGGATATGTAGAATCTTTAACTGTTGTGTTGTTATTGTGATGAGTCCCATGCAGCATAATCCGGTACAAGGTAGAACCCGGTTCTCTGCTCGGATCCGTAGTCCTTTGAAGATGGCTTCTGACGTCATGGCCCGTCATGGTCCATTAAAAAGTCAATCTGCAGTTGCTACATCTGTTTTTGGACGTATAAATTAATGATATGTACCCATTGATTCTTGAAGAATATACCTTGTAAATATCTCATGAGCTTAGTACAGCTGTCTTTCCCGCATCAGAATCCAAAATATTCGCTTTTTTTCTTTCATTATATAGCCTCCAAACATGGTTACAATTATCATGTTCATATCATGGATTGTCAGTCCTTGTATTCATAGCTCTGTCTATAAATTTGAGAGTGGTTACACTTATCCAGTCCCATCCCTCAGCTTTTTCCTGAAAGGGGAGGGTGTGGTTGTTGTTTCAACTACCGATTGCCCCTTTAAAAAGGCAAAGTCTCAGATTTTTTTTCATTTCAACTAATGAATAACATTGGTAAAAAGCATGACTTTCATAATAAATAGTTAATACAGTATTTAGTGTCCTGTATTAGATATTTAATACAATATTTGTCTCGTGATTGCATTTGTTACCAAATAACTAAGAATTTGACCAAATATTTGGAAAGGAAGCCCCTTCATCCATTCCATCTCGTTTTGGAGGGATTGAACAAGCGGTGTAGTACATTACAGTTAACATCAGATGGTAGTATAATCCCACAGGACAGACCGAAACAGGCAGACCATTTGTTTCCAAAGGGTTTTATTATTCAATAAAAGGTCTGTGTGTTAGTCTCAGTCATTCACTGTCCCTGTTTGAGTACTAAATGAAAGTATCCTTCAATGCAATATTTATTTCCTGTCTTTTCTCCCTTCCTTGAGGAAATCACTGATCTGTATGGACTGGATAAGTGAGAACGAGACTGTTTTCACCTAGACACCTCTCTCAGACCTGCGATTCCCTCAAGGAAGAGCGGAAGGAAGGATGCATACAGAACCTCTCTCTCAGACAGACTTTTCACGTCACAGACAGCTTTTCAAATATAGACGACAAGCTAGGGGAAACACCCAGAAACACTGCAGAGATAATAACACTGTTGTGTTGCGCCATTTACCCGATTAAAAACATCATAGTGTTCCACCACCCAGCTTCACTCCAAAAGCAACACGTATTGTAGAGACTCTAGCTACCTCTTCAGTGTTTCACATCTGAAGGGAAAAGATAGGTGTTAGCAATATGGTGGTGGCTTCTTTTAGGGCTGTACGGGGACTGTATTGCACTTGTTGTCTGAAGGGCACTGTTCAGGAGCTGACTGAATTGGAGCAGTGCCTCTGTCTGCCGTGACTACGTTTAAGGCACACGGCCGTGCTAATTACCTAACGAATGCACACTCCTGCTGACAAACCAAACTGACGCAGTTTTATAGTCACCGTCTCCCTAAGGAAGGATTGTTGCATCATCTTCAAAATGCAAACATTTCCCCAACGACAACCTTTCAAAGCGTCCCTGAGACAAACTAAGAAAGTGTTGCTATTTTATAAAAAGGAATGAATCCACAAAGTACAACAGTGAATCAATTAAATACACATTAAGATTGAGTGAAGGCAAAAACATGTCATTCCAGTTCACAGGTCTTCTCTGCGGTCCTTGTCCTTGTAGTGAACTGTGCTGTGTAAGTCAGCACCTGTCTGGAACGAAGGACAAAAAACAGAACGTTTAGCCAGGAAAACAGAGATTTCCTGGCTAAACGTGGGCCGCTGTCAACGGTGATGGCGTCAGGAAGGTCACAGTTTACACACAGGTTGATGACAACATCCACCTCAGGTCTCGGGCGGGGGCTGACTCCAGAGGAACCACCCTGGGCAACGATTAGGCTGCTGCATTCTCATGACCTACTTCTTTCCTCTAGTGTGAAGTGTGCACTTTCTCCCTCCCCATCACAGCTTCCAAGAGCCTTAGATTGGCGTAAGCCTGGTGTCATGTCAGACCAGTGGTGTAGTGGAGGGTAAATGCACGTAAAAGCTGCTCACACACCTTTTTTATGTTTGCACAATTTTTGTGGAAAATGCATTGAAAGTATAAGGAACGTTACTTCACTCACTGCGAAGGCAATCAAGCGTGTACCCACCTATTTCTTTACCACTACATCACTGCGCCAGACACACCCTAAACCTCATGGTTCTGTGCCCAGTGTCAGAGGGACTGGATGGAGGTCATTGTCCTCTCCCTCATCCATTCCCATTTGTCTCTATCCACAACTACTGAACACAAGCATTTCGCTACACCCGCAATAACATCTGCTAAATATGTCTATGTGTCCAATAATATTTGATTTGTAGGCTTCACGCACCCAATGCGACATTGTCTAAAATTGCATCATTTCCCTATCCTTTCTTTTTCTCTTCTTCCATCCTTATGTGTATCCATCACTCTCTTTGTCTCTCTCTCTTCCTCTCTTTCTCCATTCCTGTTAGTAGTATCTGTTGAGGCTGCGTGTGACAGTGTTGACATCAGGCTGTCCATTCATCCAGATCTCTCGCATGATCCTCTCTCGCTCCTCAACCCTCTGAGCTCGCTCCAACTCTACAGAACAAAACAAAACACAACCATCTTTATTTCAACTGCTTCCAGAACATTTGAATAATAAACTGTACACTTAAAAACAAAAAAAGCACTTAAAATGTTTCCACAGTGTGTGTTACCTTCTGCGGAGGTGAAAACGCTGGTTTGCAGCAGCGTTCTCTCAAATCGCCTTCGTCGTCGAGCCGTAAGGTCAGAGTTCCTGTCGTCCCAGTCCTCTGAGTCGCTTTCTTCACTCGTCTCCGTGGTTACGCCAGGGTTGCCTGTGTTAGGGTTGCCAGGTTGGTGGTGGTGGTGACAGTGATGGTCCCCATGGTGATGGTGGTGAGTCCTGTTTCTATGCTGATGGTGATGTCGCCGTCGGTTACTGTAGTGACAGTCGGTGCGACAGTGTATCTGCACCACCAGGGCACAGAGGGTGAGAAGGAGACCCACACACACACCACTAACAAACACAAGAGCTGCTCGCTCCGGCTGGTCTGAGACAAGAGAGAGAGGGAGAGGGAGAGAGAAAGAGAGACAAACAAAGAGCATGAGAGCAGAAAATATATTTTTTAAATGTTACCTTTATTTAACAAGGCAAGTCAGTTCAGAACAAATCCTTATTTACAATGAAGGCCTACCAGGGAACAGTGGGTTAACTGCCTTGTTCAGGGGCAGAACAACAGATTATTACCTTGTCAGCTCGGGAATTCAATCCAGCAACCTTTTGGTTACTAGTCCAACGCTCTAACCACTAGGCTACCTGCCGAGATTAATAAGAGTAATCTTCTTTATATATGCAAGTAAGACTGACAGACACCTGTCGAGCTCCCGAGTGGCGCGGCGGTCTAAGGCACTGCATCTCAGTGCTAGAGGCATCACTACAGAACCTGGTTAGATTCCAAGCTGTATCACAACCGGCCGTGATAGGGAGTCCCATAGGGCGGCTCACAGTTGTCCAGGTTAGGGTTTGGCCGGGATAGACCATCATTGTAAATAAGAATTTGTTCTTAACTGACTTGTCTAGTTAAATAAAGGTAAAAAAAGTATATGTTTTTCAATCATCATTTGTAACAAAAATATATTCCAAACAATATCAATTACACCTGTACAATCCAGGCGGCTGGAGGCACCTTAACTGGGGAGGATGTGCTCATAGTAATGGCTGGAACGGAATCAATGGAACGGTATCGAACACTTCAAACATGTGGTTTCCATGTGCTTGATACCATTCCATTCACTCAATTCCAGCCATTGTTTTGAGCCTTCCCCCACTCAGCACCCTCCTGTGCTGTGCAACTGTTGTATCAGTCAATATTTACCTGCTATGAAGGTGTAGGCCGCCAGGGCGTTGCTAAACAACGCCATCTCCTGGGAGACCACCTTCACCTCCATATTTGGGCTGGGACTTCCTGTGGGCGGGGCATTCATGATGATGCCACTAACTGTGTCTTTGGCCTCTCTGGTCTAGGCTAGTATCTTCTGTCTATAAGTCAGACTCGGCTGACTCTGGTCTTTAATCCTATATGGTTTTATGGAAACAAAATTTGAACCCTTAGGGCATCATCAGGTCTTCTGGCTACCCCCTTCCATAAAGTCTGAACTGAATTCTCTCCTTTCCTCAGCTGAGAACAGCACAGCAGTCTTCTCTGTCACTGTAGGCTTCAAATATGGGGGGAGGGAGAGAGGGAGGGAAGGAGAGTAGTGAGTGACAAAGTAAGATCATTTTAATTGATCTCATAATTATTGCATGATTTACCAGAAAGTCTGAGAAATGTCCCTATCCTGGTATCTCCTCGTTAGCCACATGTTAGATAAAAGTGTCCAAAAACATTGAGCAAGCGACGAACCCCGTCTCAAACACTGATGACTCTGGATGATGGTGGGTCTGTCTGACGAGTCTTAGAGAAAATGACAGAGCCCGAGACAATCATTGGTTTCCACTTTTCCCCCTTGTAAACATGCCATTGCGGTTATGTAGTCAATAAAGCAATACAAAATGCTCTAATTTACCCCAGACATACCACTTAGATGTTATCCAAACACAGTGGCCTTCCACCCAATCAGAAGGAGAGGACACAAAGGCAGTATTTAGTGAAGGGAAAGAAATTGTAAACACTGTAAATTTAGAAAGGCAGCGCTGCTTTTCATGGTTTGGCAAGCCTCGTTGTGATAATTAAAATATATACCAATGTAATTTAACGACCAAAAAATGGACAGCTGTGCCATATAAATTGCAAAATTGTTGGGAAGAGATTTTCGATGTACCGATTCCATGGCACGTGGTTAATGAATTGACACGCAAAAGGACGCCGGATTCAAAACTTCACATTTTTCTGTTTAAAATATTATACAAAAATCTTGCAACCAATAGAATGTTATATATATACAACTATCCCAGCTCTGCAGATTCTGCTGTGAGGAGGCAGAGTCATTAGATCATTTATTTTGGTATTGTCCATATGTAGCTCTTTTGTGGTCACAGGTCCAGGAATGGCTGAGAATTGCAACATTTACCTAGAACTAATGCTGCAGATAGCAATACTGGGTGATTTGAAAAGTCAAAGTTAATCGATCAATAATATAATAATTATTTTAGCAAAATGTTTCTCTTTAATTTACAATCTGTAGAAGCTAGAAGAAAATAAAGGACTTTTGGGAAGCTTCACAGCACAGTTGAAAAATATATGGCAAATAGAAATCCAAAATGGATGGTGTTAAGCAATAGATGGGAGTGGTTGAATGGAGCTGAAGGGTGGGACTACTAACAACAAGATAACCGACGTAAAACACAAGGGGTCTGTAAAATGTATATAGGTTCAGAAATGTTGTGAAATAGCACAGTTACAAATAGAAATCAAACTGGATGGACATCAGAAATAGAGGAAGGACTAAAAACAAACAAAATATATAACTATTGTAAAATGGATTGTGTCTGTAAAGTGTGTAACTTATGATATGTATAAACTGAAGGTAGAAGCCCAAGTGTTATTGTTTATTAGTTTACTCCAATTGGGGGAAGGGTGGTAGGGGTTGTGGGTAATAATAAAGGTACAGTTGAAGTCGGAAGTTTACATACACTTAGGTTGGAGTCATTAAATATAATTTTTCAACCACCCCACAAATGTATTGTTAACAAACTATAGTTTTGACAAGTCGGTTAGGACATCTACTTTGTGCATGACACAAGTCATTTTTTTAAATATTTATTTTATTTGACTTATTACTTATCCCACTGTATCACAAATCCAGTGGGTCAGAAGTTTACATACACTAAGTTGACTGTGCCTTTAAACAGCTTGGAAAATTCCAGAAAATGATGTCATGGCTTTAGAAGCTTCTGTTAGGCTAATTGGCTAATTGAGATAATTTGAGTCAATTGGAGTTGTTGCCTACTTTCAAACTCAGTGCCTCTTTGCTTGACATCATGGGAAAATCAAAAGAAATCAGTCAAGACCTCAGAAAGAAAATTGTAGACCTCCACAAGTATGGTTCATCCTTGGGAGCAATTTCCAAACCCCTGAAGGTACCACATTCATCTGTACAAACAACAGTATGCAAGCATAAACAGCATGGAACCCCGCAGCCGTCATACCGCTCAGGAAGGAGACGCGTTCTGTCTCCTAGAGGTGAACGTAATTGGTGCGAAAATTGCAAATCAATCCCAGAACAACAGCAAAGGACCTTTTGAAGATGCTGGAGGAAACAGGTATCTATTTCCACAGTGAAACGAGTCCTATATTGACATAACCTGAAAGGCTGCTCAGCAAGGAAGAAGCCACTGCTCCAAAACCACCATAAAAAAGCCAGACTACGGTTTGCAACTGCACATGGGGACAAAGATCGTACTTTTTGGAGAAATGTCCTCTGGTCTGATGAAACAAAAATAGAACTGTTTGGCCATAATGACCATAGTTATGTTTGGAGGAAAAAGGGGGAGGCTTGCAAGCCGAAGAACACCATCCCAACCGTGAAGCATGGGGGTGCTTTGCTGCAGGAGGGGCTGGTGCACTTCACATAATAGATGGCATCATGAGGGTGGAAGATTATGTGGATATATTGAAGCAACATCTCAAGACATCAGTCAGGAAGATAAAGCTTGTCTCTTCCAAATGAACCAAGACCCTAAGCTTTCTTCCAAAGTTGTGGCAAAATGGCTTAAGGACAACAAAGTCAAGGTATTGGAGTGGCCATCACAAAGCCCCGACCTCAATCCTATAGAAAATTTGTGGGCAAAACTGAAAAGGCGTGTGCGAGCAAGGAGGCCTACAAACCTGACTCAGTTACACCAGCTCTGTCAGGAGGAATGGGCCAAAATTCACCCAATTTATTGTGGGAAGCTTGTGGAAGCCTTCCCGAAATGTTTGACCCAAGTTAAACAATTTAAAGGCAATGCTACCAAATACTAATTGAATGTATGTAAACTTCTGACCCACTGGAAAAGTGATGAAAGAAATGAAAGCTGAAATAAACCATTCTCTCTACTATTATTCTGACATTTCACATTCTTAAAATAAAGTGGTGATCCTAACTGACCTAAAACAGGGAATTTTTACTAGGATTAAATGTCAGGAATTGTGAAAAACTGAGTTTAAATGTATTTGGCTAAGGTGTATGTAAACTTCCGACTTCCACTGTATATGTATATGGGTATGTGTATGTATGTATTTCGATATATTTACCCCAAAAATATATAGGGGATTGGAAATGATGCAGACAATTACATTGATGGAAGCCACAATCTATCCACAATATTAAAGCTGATACACCCCCTAAAAAAAACATTTATATTTTTTATAAAGCCTTGTTCCTTGGGTTACGGTTTTCCAAGGAGAGGGAGAGAGGAGAGAAAGAAAAAGAGCGAAGGAGAGAGAGAAGAGGGAGAGAGTGAAGGTGTGGGAATATAGGGTCCATGAGTCATTGTCTGATCAGAATAGCAGACCGGCAACCCTGAAGAAAACACCCCTCTCTTCCATTTCCCCTTCTACCCACTTTCTCCTGGTCTCTTTTTC
Source organism: Oncorhynchus mykiss (assembly GCF_013265735.2). Lineage (NCBI taxonomy): Eukaryota > Metazoa > Chordata > Actinopteri > Salmoniformes > Salmonidae > Oncorhynchus > Oncorhynchus mykiss. The sequence continues at coordinate 26,288,946 of NC_048583.1, read as the reverse complement.
CTCCGCTCCCCCTCTCATTCTCTTCCCTCCTACACACATAGGACTCATATTCCAGACAGAAAATAAAGTTGCATCGGTATGTCTTCTCTCCTTTTCTCACATTTACTCAAGCAATCGTCCAGGCAGGCACAAGCACACACACTCAACAGAAAGAAGGAAATAAATAACTTAAATAAGGGAGAAAGCCCTGTGTAAATTTGTGACAGGTACATATTCATCTATCTTCCGTGGAGATGATTTGGACAGTACTGAAAATGAGGAACAGGGAACTGTAGACTACACAGTTTCAGAGCTGGTTGTGTGTGTGTGCGCAATAATGTGTGTTTGCGTGTGAACTTAGCAGAGGTGTGGACTCGAGTCACATGACTTGGACTCGAGTCAGACTCGAGTCACAAATATGATGACTTGCAACTCGACTTTGACTTTAACACCAATGACTCGCGACTTGACTCCCCAAGCCCAAATAGTAAAAATGATGCTATTAAAAAAAGTGTGCAGTGCATCAACTCTTTATTTAATGGATTACAGTTTGAATCGGACAGCAGCCAATCAAATTGTGCCAGCTGAGAAGTTGTGCGTGGCAGTGCAGAGGAACGTCGGCGGGTGAATTCAGATGGAGCCCTTGGAAAGATGATACCCAAGGATTGCAACTTGCAAAACATGCGGGAAGAAAATGACAGACGGAGGCGCAACAACTTCCAACTCTGTTCGACATTTGAAGCTGCATAAAGAACGGTTAGTCGTGGTTAATATAGCCGACAGCTATATCATTTATAACTTTACTAGTGTAGCATGTAGGCTAACGTAATGTTACATCAATGAGCCTCCACACAGTCAGTCAGTGCGGGAACGTGATCATTGCACCCAAGATTGAGCTACAACCGGCTAGGCAGTTGGTAGCCTAAATCCTGCCGGATGTTACTGCTGTTCCTAAAACCATTGACATATGTTGGCCTACTGTAACCACACAGAGAGTGTGTGCGCGTGTGCGTGTGTGTGTGTTGGACGATTGTGTACAAGCCTACATCGCCGATTGTACCCCATAGCGATCCTGGATAGTCGATCACTATTGGGGGGGGGGGGGGTTCTTTGTCATGGCTACCCATGTATTTCCATGGAAATATAACATTTATTTGGAAAGTAATAAATATAGAGATATTTTTAAAAGCATTCATGATTTGCATAAATGTGAAATTACTCTTGTTAAAATTATGAAATGTTATTACATTTGGTGAAGAGCACATTATGACTTGTTTAGGACTCAAAACTAAAAGTTTAGGACTTGAGACTTGACTCGGACTTGCCTGCCCTGACTTGGGACTTTACTTGGGACTCGAGCCAAGACTTGAGACTTACTTGTGACTTGTAAAACAATGACTTGGTTGGTCCCACCTCTGGAACGCAGACTGAGTTTAGTTGACTGTCAGTGAAACAATCCTTGAAGGCTGCTTTGTGATGGACAGGGAGAGAGAAACAAAGAGAGTAAGAGGGGAACAGACCAGGTCAGCTAAAGGTGAAATTAAATCTATTATCCAGGCGTGGTTTGTCGGATGCCCTTATCAAACAGACTGAGCTGATAATGATAGGTGAGTTTTATAAGAGTCAGACTTGGCTCACACACAGCTCGTTAAAACTGGTCACAGCTCGTTAGACCTCATTAGAACACTCAACTCAACGGATTACAGTCTAATACAGTTAGAATGACTCGACTAAACACAGTTCATGAACTCTCCTTCTTTTTTAGCCTCTCCTTTCCTCTCTCCTTCTCCCCTCTTCCTCCTTTCCATTCGTATGTCTCCTTCTTCTCTCCTTTTTTCTTCTTATTCTACCCTGTTTCTGTGAGACTGCAGGTGCAGACGAAAACCTATTGCTTGGTAATTGACACAGACATGTACAGACAGAGACAGACAGACAGTCTTACAGCACAATAGTCCATTGTAGTGCAGAGTCCCTGTGCTGTTTTAAACTGGGCTCCTATTTCTCTCCTATAATGCTCAACTCCTAACCCACTTTGGCATGACTCCGATCAGTGTGTGCAGAATTCTGACAAAAATAAGCCCCCCCCCCCCCCCCCCCCCCCCCCCCACACACACACACACACACACACACAGCTCTGACCATTAATATTCCAGAGAAGCCATGCCTCCAGCTTTCAGACCAAATTTAGCCAAAAAAGCGTGCATGTGCATGTGTGTGTTTACTCTGAGACGATTGCAGAGTGACACTGGACTGTCTGCTTTTAACATACAACCATCTCATTAACCTGCTTAAAGAGTGAATGGGAATACAGAGAAAAAGAGACAGACAGACAGACAGACAGACAGACAGACAAAGACCTATAGAAACAGAGAGAGGATATTGTAGTTAGAGCATGCTACAGTCCAAACACAGCAATACTACAGGCCACCAGTTTTTTCAAAGCAAATGTAGATCACATCTTTTGAGTGAACGAGAAGGCGAGACAGTTGGAGAGCGAGAGGGAGAGCAAGAAAGAGAAAGAGTCTGCACCCCCCCCCCCTCCCCTCACAACCACACTGTAGGAGCCCCCCATTCATAAATCAACTCAACAACTCTCTGCTGGTGCCTGTGTGTGTGTGTGTGTCTGTGTGTGTGTGTGTGTGTGTGTGTGTGTGTGTGTGTGTGTGTGGTGTGTGTGTGTGTGTGTGTGTGTGTGTTCCCTACACATATACAATCATGCGCATCCTGTAGCCAAACCCACAGACCAGCAGTGGAGTCACAATGTGACACACTAGATTATTATGCTTCTCTAAATGCCACACATTATCCAACACACACACACACACACACACACACACACAACTTCATACACACACAAAGACACATACTATATGTCCCACTTATCCACCAGAAACGTTAAGGGAACATTAACGTCAACAAATAGGCTACTGTTCATACTTACACATCCATGATCCAGATTATTAATCCATTCCATTGAAACATTTTTTACATTTCATGTTCTCCTTTCTTCATCTGCCCTCTTCTTTTTTCTCCTCCCGTCCTGTTTTTGAGCCGTGGTAAGTGCGGCACCAGTGAAACCAATATCCAAAGCCCAGAGACCCAGCAGCAGAAACAGAGGAAGTGGAGAGTAGAGAGAATCCCTCCTTCAACAGATTAGTATTTTCCGAGCGAGACCAGCAACATATCAAAGTCACAGAGAGATACAGGTTTACAGAGGTTTTACAATCACAGTTTTCCAATAATGATTTTTCACATTTTTCCAGGTCCGTCTCCCGGTAGACAGGGGTCGATCCCTGGAAGCTGGAATGTGACACGCGAGCAGCTCACCCCCACGGACACTCACTCACACACACACAAACACACTACCCTCACTCACATATACACACACTCTCTTGCCCCACACTCGTCTTCCTGTAATCCCCTCACACTCTTCTTCCTAAAAACCCCTCACACTCTCATCTCCCACACTCAGTAAGACCCTCAGTCTCTGCCATGCATTCCCCCTTCTACCCCTCAACCTGATGACTATACTGAACAGAGAGAGAGCAACACTGGGGCACAAAGAAAGACGGAGAGAAACAGAGAGAGAGAGAGAAGCCAGGGGAGAGGGGGGAGAGAGAGAGCGAGAGGGAGGGAGGAGTGAGTATGACATGGGAATTTCATTCAGCTTTGACTGGGAATTTGCCTGCTGAATTTTCCAGAGAACATTCCCTGGGGACGTCAGATGCTATAACACACACACACACACACACACATACACACACAAACACACACTAATCTAGTAGACAAAACAGTTATTCCAGATGTCTTGCCCATGTCTGCTTGAAACCCTGAGTTATCTGTTGTTGTCACCTGATCCAGTGGGCCGAACACCCATCCACACTGCCCTGACCACACACACCTGGGAGCAGACCTACTTTGACCTCCAACCCTTGTGAACCTTTTTAATATGTTGTGAAAAACTCTCAGTATGAGATACCTGTGTGTGTGTGTGTGTGTGTGTGTGTGTGTGTGTGTGTGTGTCTGTCTGAGAGCTGCAACAATGATTGAAGAATCTGAAAGAGCCAATCAAATGCAATCAGTGTTAGATGATAAGGAAACATGACATCTGTCTTTCGCTCTGTTGACTGCATCATTTATTCTACCAGACCTTAGTAATGCACAACATACCAATGCAACGTTTGCCCCTAGGGAACAACAATATACACAACTTTGACCAATAACGCACCATCGCTCACAACTCTCACACAACCTTTTAGAGAACAACACAACCACCATACAACCTACACACAACTCCCTTTCACCTACCTATTGACCGGCCAACAGGGCAGCCATTCAGTCCTCTGTGTGAGAACAGCTATTGTGTGCCTCTATGATTGTCCTCTCCCTTTCCCTGTGTGTGTGTGTGTGTCAATATATATATATATATATATATATATATATATACTGTATATATTATACATATACATATATATTTCTTAATTCCATTCTTTTACTTTGAGATGTGTGTGTAATGTTGTGAATTGTTAGATACTACTGCACTGTTGGAGCTAGGAACACAATTCTGGATATTGTTTGCTTACAATTAGGAAATGTAGATGGCCCGTGTCTACCGGTGAGATCCAGAAATGCTCATTTTAAATGGCACATATTACATGTTAATAACATATTAATGACTAGATTAGGAGAGGGACTCACAGAAAGAGAGAGAGAAAGCCGGAGAGAGAAATCTGGGTCGAGAGGAGAGGAGAGGAAGAGGCAGATTGGGCCTCTGCTCCAGCTGACTCGGTCATGGGAATGATTCGATTAGCACTGTGCATGAGCACGACTTATGTAACATACACACAAACATCTCAAAAAATAATGAAGGGACTGTCTCTGAGCCAAAAACACAAACCAACCAAGACTGGCATTCAGATAGAGGTCATGTCAGGGAAGATACATGCACACACCCACACAGACAATCGTACACACACACACACACACACACACACACACACACACACACACACACACACACACACACACACACACACACACACACACACACACACACACACACACACACACACACACACACACACGTGCGTCAGGAAAAATACACCTCCCTTTTTCTCCAGCACATACAGTATACTGTATAAAAACACTCTTAGCAGTGTTAATACAAAAAAATGGCATTAACATGTCGCAATGGCAGTTGGTTGCACGACTCAAGACTGTGTGAGCCCGCTGAGCTAAAAGTGTGAGCCCACTGAGCTCAAGATACAGGCAAGGGTAGCTCTGCTCCTTAGGGAATTGACAGATGTGTTAGTGCAGGGGTGGAGAAAACCCCTGCCTTAGAGTTCCAGTGAGAAGCTTCACTTTAATTAGTCACGTTAGATTTATATAGATACAGTATACTGCACAATGGAGATGGAGTGCTCTCAAAAGTCAATTCTTCTCTGATAAGTGGGTCATGGAGTGCACTTGAGAGTTGTCACTATGCAGACGTAGCGGCGCACAGGACACTTCAGAGTCGTTAGTGCGCACTGCTGCCCCTCACTTACCCACAACCCTCTGTGCCTCTATCTCATTGGAGGATCATTATACAACCTTTCAGCCACTGTCTCTCTGTGCTGAAAGAATTTCCTCCACTAACCCCTAAGAAATCATCTGCCTTCAGGTTACAAAGATCGTTGTTTCTGTGAGTAGTGTTGACAATGCTTGCTCTCTATAGACGTGATGTTGTTCTCCATGTTGTTCTCCAACCATGTGTGCGTGCGAGTGTGCGTGTGCGTGTCTATGCCTGTTTGTCTCTGTGTATGTGTTTGTGTGTGAAACAACATGGACGTGTGGAGAGATTCTCTCAAACTGCCCGTGCTCCATTTTTTTTTAGGTTTCAACCAGAACTGAGCAACAAACATAACACATCTTTAAGAGCACTTCGGGTCCTAACCACATGTGACGAGAGAGCAGCAGCAGAGTGTGTATGTTTGTGTACTGCCGTGTGTTCCTGTTAGTCTCTCTTAGTCTCTCTTAGTTAGTCTCTCTGCCTTGTGTGTGTGTGTGTGTGTGTGTGTGTGTTGGCCAGTGAACAGACAGAGATTGGTTAACAAACACACTGTATCACACAGCCTGTCATCCACTGGCTCCTCTCTAATGTTACACTGTCATATAGGCTTTACTGAGGGTTTGACCTCAGGGCCAGGTTAGGGATGATAAAAGCTATGTGTTTGTGTGGGTGTGTGTGTGTAATGTTGGCTTTAATGTGGGTTTAACCTCAGTGCCAGACACGTTTCATTCAGGCTACATCAGAGTTCAGCTGAACTGACAGTGCACTCAGATATAGATTTCCTTCATGAGTAAATTCATATTCACAGCTTCAACATGCCATTAACATCAAAAATAGAGATTTGGTTGTAAAAAATGATCCTTTAATACACATTCTAAGTTCATTTGTCCAAATACTTTTGGTTCCCTAAAATGGGGCGACTCTGTACAAAAGGTGCTGTAATTTCTAAACGGTTCACCCAATATGGATGAAAATACCATCAAATGAAATCTGACAGTCTGCGCTTTAACCTCATCGTCATTGTAATAATATCAAGTGCAGAGCCAAAACAACAAAACATTTATCCAAATGGACCTCACTGTATGCGACTGCAGAAACACATGGCGCGCACGCACACACACACGCACACACACACACACACACACACACACACACACACACACACACACACACACACACACATCCTGAGTGTTTTAGAGCTGAGAAGGGTCCAGATACTTTTTTTTGCAATTTCACTTGTTTTTGAGAAACCCCAACCAGCGATTCACATCCTCATCCTCGCTGTGCAGTACGGGGGATCATGAACGAATGCTCCACAAACACTCAAATATGTCCTTTTAGAAACTGAAAAGCTCTCAGTACAGTGATGCAGGTCTTTAAATGTTTTTGGAGCATTTGTTAAAAAAATATTCTGAGCCCCGGTACTGCACAACAGGTACGAGGAAGTGAATCGCTGGTTGGGGTAAGTGCACTTAATTCTCCTTTAAAGTAGTCAAATATTTAGTATTTGGTCCCATATTCCTAGCACACAATGACTACATCAAGCTTGTGACTCTACAAGCTTGTTGGATGCATTTGCTGTTTGTTTCGATTGTGTTTCAGATTATTTTGTGTCCAACAGAAAATAATGGTAAATAAGGTAGATGTTTCTGAACACTTCTACATTCATGTGGATGCTACCATGGTTGCGGATAATCCCGAATGAATCGTGAATACTGATGACTGAAAAATATACAGAGGAACAAAGATCATACCCCCAAGACATGTTAACCTTTTACCATTACCAATAACAGGGGAGGTTAGCGTGGCTTGGGGTTATGATATTTGTGCATCTGTAACGTCACTCATCGATATTCACGATTCATTCAGGATTATCCGCAATCATGGTAGCATCCACATTAATGTAGAAGTGTTTAGAAACATATTATATTCTAATTTACAATAAAGGTTCATCTAAAATGACATATACATTATTTACCATTAATTTCTATTGGACACAAAATCATCTGAAACACAACCAAAACAAACTTCAAATGCATCCAACAAGTTTGTAGAGTCACAAGCCTGATGTAATCATTGCATGCTTTGAATATGGGACCAAATACTAAACTTTTAACTACATTAATACACATATACAGTTGAAGTCGGAAGTTTACATACACCTTAGCCAATTACATTTAAACTCGGTTTTTCACAATTCCTGACATTTAATCCTAGTAAAAATTCCCTGTCTTAGGTCAGTTAGGATCACCATTTTATTTTAAGAATGTGAAATGTCAGAAAAATAGTAAAGATAATTATTTATTTCAGCTTTCATTTCTTTCATCACATTCCCAGTGTGTCAGAAGTTTACATACACTCAATTATTATTTGGTAGCATTGCCTTTAATTCATTTAACGTGGGTCAAACATTTCAGGTACCTTCCACAAGCTTCCCACAATAAATTGGGTGAATTTTGGCCCATTCCTCCTGACAGAGCTGGTGTAACTGAGTCAGGTTTGTAAGGCCTCCTTGCTCGCACATGCCTTTTCAGTTCAGCCAACAAATTTTCCATATGATTGAGGTCGGGGCTTTGTGATGGCCACCCCAATACCTTGACTTTGTTGTCCTTAAGCCATTTTGCCACAACTTTGGAAGTATGCTTGCGGTCATTGTCCATTTGGAAGATCAACACATATTGAAGCAACATTGCAAGATGTTGCCTAAATATGTGTCACGTTCTGACCTTTATTTCCTTCGTTTTGTCATTATTTAGTATGGTCAGGCGTGAGTTGGGTGGGCAGTCTATGTTTGTTTTTCTATGATTTTGGGATTTCTATGTTTCGGCCTAGTATGGTTCTCAATCAGAGGCAGGTGTCGTTAGTTGTCTCTGATTGAGAATCATACTTAGGTAGCCTGGGTTTCACTGTTTGTGGGTGGGTGTTTGTTTCCGTGTCTGTGCTTTTCACCACACGGTACTGTTTCGGTTTTCGTTCGTTTCACGTTTATTGTTTTTGTATTCATAGTGTTCAGTTTATGTTTTTTAAATAAACAACCATGGACACTTACCACTCTGCACATTGGTCTTCTGATCCTTCTCGCTTCTCCTCCTCAGACGAAGAGGAGGAGGAAAACCCTTACAATATGTCCACATATTTTCCTCCCTCATGATGCCATCTATTTTGTGAAGTGCACCAGTCCCTCCTGCAGCAAAGCACCCCCACAACATGATGCTGGCACCCCTATACTTCACGGTTGGGATGGTGTTCTTCGGCTTGCAAGCCTCCCCCTTTTTCAAACAAACATAACTATGGTTATTATGGCCAAACAGTTTTATTTTTGTTTCATCAGACGAGGGGACATTCCTCCAATAAGTACGATATTGTCCCCATGTGCAGTTGCAAACCGTAGTCTGGCTTTTTTATGGTGGTTTTGGAGCAGTAGCTTCTTCCTTGCTGAGCAGCCATGTCGATATAGGACTAGTTTTACTGTTGATATAGATACTTTTGTACCTGTTGCCTCCAGCATCTTCACAAGGTCCTTTGCTGTTGTTCTGGGATTGATTTGCACTTTTCGCACCAAAGCATGTTCACCTCTAGGAGACAGAACGCGTCTGCTTTCTGAGCAGTATGACAGCTGAGTGCTGTTTATACTTGCGTACTGAAATTTACTGGGGGGAGGGGTGGTGAAAAATATGGGATCCAAAACTGAGGCTTGATTTCAAAATAAAGATGTTTATTGCAACAATCATGGTGCCCAGAGAATATATCAAGAATATATAATAGAATATATAAAGTACATAAATTAAAGGTAAAAACAAATGTTTCAGCCTCAGGCCATCATCAGTGTAAATGATCAGCACACACACCTGGTTTCTATTGCAATGATAATTGCATATGTCACATGATCGGGCAAGAAAATACATCAGAAAATCTATAAATTGTATTTATTTATTTTATTTCACCTTTATTTAGCCAGGTAGGCAAGTTGAGAACAAGTTCTCATTTGCATCTGAGACCTGGCCAAGAATAAAGCAAAGCAGTTTGACACATACAACAACACAGAGTTACACATGGAATAAACAAAATGTACAGTCAATAATACAGTTGAAGAAAATCTATATACAGTGTGTGCAAATGGGGTAAGAAAAGGGAGGTAAGGCAATAAATAGGCCATGGTGGCGAAGTAATTACAATATACTGATTAGACACTAGAGTGATTGATGTGCAGAAGATGAATGTGCAAGTAGAGATACAGGGGTGCAAAGAAGCAAGATAAATAAATAAATACAGTATGGGGATGAGGTAGTTGGATGGGCTATTTACAGATGGGCTATGTACAGGTGCAGTGATATGTGAGCTGCTCTGACAGCTGGTGCTTAAAGCTAGTGAGGGAGGTAAGAGTCTCCAGCTTCAGTGATTTTTGCAATTCATTCCAGTCATCAGCAGCAGAGAACTGCAAGGAAAGGTGGCCAAAGGAGGAATTGGCTTTGGGGGTGACTAGAGAGATATACCTGCTGGAGCGCGTGCTACGGGTGGGTGCTGCTATGGTGACCAGTGAGCTGAGATAAGGCGGGGCTTTACCTAGCAAAGGCTTGTAGATGACCTGAAGCCAGTGGGTTTGGCGAAGAGTATGAAGCGAGGGCCAGCCAGCGAGAACGTACAGGTCGCAGTGGTGGTTAGTATATGGGGCTTTGGTGACAAAATGGATGGCACTGTGATAGACTGCATCCAATTTGTTGATTAGAGTGTTGGGGGCTATTTTGTAAATGACAGTACCTAGTACAATCGAATGCATGATCTACATTATGTACAAAATATACAAAAGCGGACAGCGAAACATCATAAATTACTGCCTATACATATACTGTACCATGTGAACATTTCCTCATAAGAAATAACACAGGATTTAAAGAGTAGGAAGCTAGAGACACCACTAGATGGGGGTATAGAACACAGAGGCAATATACCAGTTACAGAAAACTCTTCAATAACAATTATTCATTCAAGCCTGATGGGTGTAGAATTTTTAAATAGAACATCCACCTGCATTGTATCTGGAGAAGACTTCATTGAAGATGGACACCCCTTCGTGAACGTTTTATCTGCTGTTTAACACGGAAGGATATGGAAGAGACGGGGTAGAAGTCACCTCATCTAGTCTTCCGTCATTTCTTATAGGGGAGACATGAATGTCAGCCCGAGCAATGAAGTCCCTGAAATTCCTGCCCTGCAGCGTGAAAGGAGGGGGGTCAGATAGATTTTTTTGGGCAAGCAGGATCAGCCATAAGCACATTCCAGTGTTTCTTAACAGCTCCCTTGATGTCATCGCTCAAAGGACAATATGTAGTGGTACAGATACAATGTTTTATTTGATTACTTTTATCCCTTCTGGTAGAGGTCTCATCAATGATACGTACTTTACTGGGAGCATCATCAAGCCATTATTTTGTGTATGAGCGGGCCTCAAACAGTCTATACATTTTCATAGCCTCGTTTTCAAAGTCTGTTTTACCAGTACACATGCGTTTCAGTCTCAGAGATTGTGCGTACGGTGATCCCTTTTTCAGAAATGTGGGATGCGCACTAGCTGCGTATAGGATACTTTTCTTGTCCGTAGGCTTTGTGTACAAAGTAGTGGACAACGTAGACCCTGAGTGAAGGTGCACCAGTGTATCAAGGAAAGACATATCGCCATTGCCAATCTCTGATGTAAACTTGATAGATTGAACCATATCATTAAGGTCGGCGAGAAAATCAAACACATTGAAGGGACCCTTCCAAATGAGAAACACATAATCAACATATATTTTACGCATACATATATGATGGGAGAAGGGTTATTGTGCCAAATGAACTTGTCTTCAAGATAACCCACAAATAGACATGAATTGTTAGGAGAGAAAATGGAGCCCATTGTCGCTACCTGTTTTTGTACATAGTAACAGTCTTCAAACAAAAACTAGTTATTAAACAGGACTATACTCAGATCCAACAAAAAACCTGTAGAGGACATTGTGTCCCCTCTCTGTTCCAACAATAACTTTCAAGCCTCCAGTCCTTTGTCATCTAGGGTGATGAGAGAGAGATAGCTAAATAGTCATCCCCAATTTCAAGTTCAGATAGTTGTTTAAGGAAATCGCCCGTGTCTCACAACTATGAGGCCAATTGCACCACTATATACTACTAAATTGATTAGTAGTAGAAGTAGGAACTGCTTTGTTCAGGGGCAGAATGACAGATTTTCACCTTGTCAGCTAGGGGATTCGTACTGCAACCTTTCGCTTACTAGTTCAACACTAGGTTACCTGCTGACCTCACTTGAGGTGAGGAAGACGGTTTCCGGTCTACCAGAGTTACTTCTTTAATCTAACAATATAATGCTATCTTCATACAAAATATTTGGATCGAAAATTAACTAATTACCCCCCTTCTGTACGTCTATATTTGTTATAGCAGATGCAGTAGCCATCTCACAAAAATAAATGCATGCCTCCGGCATATCGCTATCCCTCTGGGGTTAGGCCTAAGCTTCTCTTTCTTTATACTGTAAGCTGTACAGGGTTCTGTAAGATCAAACAGAAGTTAGACATTCAGATATGTCCAAATAATGTTTGTTTGGAATGTACAATATTTAATGCAAACTCAAAAACAGAACTGGGTATTCAACAAGAATGTTATATGATCTCTACAAACAATTTCTGTATGGACCTCGCTTTGTGCATGGGGGTCATTGTCATGGTGAAACAGGAAAGGGCCTTCCCCAAACAAAGTTGGAAGCTCAGAATCGTCTAGAATGTCATTGTATGAGGTAGCGTTAAGATTTCCCTTCACTAGAACTAAGGGGCCCGAACCATGAAAAACAGCCTCAGACCATTATTCATCCTCCACCAAATTTTACAGTTGGCACTATGCATTGGGGTAGTTAGCGTTCTCCTGGCATCCGCCAAACGCAGATTAATCCGTTGGACTGCTAGATGGTGAAGCATGATTCATCACTCCAGAGAACGCGTTTACAACTCGTAGTGAGTGCTGCAGCCAAGGACAAATTATTTTTACACGCTACACGCTTCAGGACTCAGCAGTGATGTTCTGTGAGCTTGTGTGGCCTACCACTTTGCGGCTGAGCCTTTGTTGCGCCTAGATGTTTCCACTTCACAATAATAGTACTTACCGTTGACCGGGGCAGCTCTAGCATGGTAGAAATTTGACTAACTGACTTGTTGGAAAGGTGGCCTCCTATGACGATGCCACGTTGAAAGTCACTGAGCTCTTCAGTAAGGCCATTCAACTGCCAATGTTTGCCTATGGAGATTGGATGGCTGTGTGCTCGATTTTATACACCTGTCAGCAACGGGTGTAGCTGAAATAGCCAAATCCACTGATTTGAAGGGGTGTCCGCATACTTTTGTATATAGTGTATATTGAAAGGCTTTCCCAAAAACGTTCGCGATTAGTTGTTAACAAGAAAGTAGCCTATGCTTACCTGGCAGAATGGCTATTTTCTTCAATCCAGTGGGCATTTGTTCTGCAAACTCTACCATCACATGTTCACTACAAAAACACCACTTAACAATAGCCTCTTGATAAGTGCACACTTAAATGAAAGGGTACCCCAAAATAAAAATGTATTCTCTTTTCTTTTTATTTACAGACCTCAAAAGTGGTTTCCTGATGTGGTTTAAGCATTGTGGTGCACTTAGAACACCCCATTGTGTTGTTTTTCTATTAATAAAAGTGTGATATTGAGAGCGAAACATTTTTTTTTTGTGTTTTAATTTTATTTGGCAGTTTTTTTTGTGTTTTAATTTTATTTGGCATTTTTTTTTTGTGTTTAATTTTTTTTATAGTTTACCCCCCTTTTCATGATATCTAATTGCGATCTTGTCTCATCGCTGCAACTCCCCAACGGGCTCGGGAGAGGCATGCAACCCCCGAAACATGATCCGCCAAACCACGCTTCTTAACACTCGCCCGCTTAACCCGTAAGCCCCACCAATGTGTCGGGGGAAACATCATCCAACTGACGACCCAAAGCCAGCCTGCAGGCACGATGTAAAGTAAAGCCCCGCAGCCAAACCCTCCCCTAACCCGGTTGGGACACCGCCTGGGATCAAATCCGGGTCTGTAGTGACACCTCAAGCACTGCAATGCAGTGATAAAATGCATAACTTGAAGAACAAACATTGTGGTAATTCATATCTTGCAGTAAAACTGTAAATACGACTTTAATCTCAAGAGAAGACATGCTAAATGTTAAAAAGGTTGAATGTTCTCTTACTTAGAAAATAGTCCTGATCATTTAGGTCTAGGCAATATCCAAAACAACTAACAATACACTGAATATAAATTCAATAATTTCACTGTGTATTTTAGATGGAATTTAGGCATTAGAATGTACCACCAAAAGAGAACCCTGGGGGATGCCTAGCTGGTTGGCTGGCTGCTCTATGTACTTGTGGAAAACACTGGTCTAAGTGAATGTTATGTTTAAAAAATGTACTCTTTATGACAATAATACATGCAGATAACAGCCAAAATAAAGGAAACACTTAATTAAATGAGGAATACAAAGTATATTGAAAGCAGGTGCTTCCACGCAGGTGTGGTTCCTGAATGTAACATAAATGCCCAGTTGCCCGTTATTTTGGCTACCATGGTTAGAAGAGATCTGGGACTTTGAAAGAGGCATCTCAAAAGGAACTTATGCGGTTTAAAAGGTTACGTGTTTGGGTCTCAGTCACCAGATCTCAACCCAACTGAACACGTATGGGAGATTCTTGTCCTTCTAAAAACCTGTTCTATGTAAAATATTGTGATATAGCTTGGAAAATAAACATGACTGGAAGAAAACATGTTTGTTTCCAACATACGGGCTGTTTTCGTAAAGAAGTTCACGTCTCATGTTTTGTTTCTTTGCCACGAAACGAATGAATATCGCGATACTGGTATTGTCCCGGCCCTATTATTAAGACACTTTATGTTGGTGTTGCCTTTATTTTGGCAGTTACCTGTATATCATAAAGCCTTTCTTAGGGTATAACTCTCAAACACATTGTTCTGAAACTACTGAACATCAAGCCTGCAAGCCACGTTATGCTGGCTTGCAAAGTGATGTGTAATTGCTATTGGAATCCAGCCAGAGTGGGGATGTCTTGAACTTTTAAATTGTTTTCAGACGAGAATGACTGCCCAGGTAAGAATTGATTATTGAGACTACCTAAATAATAAACTGGAACAGCCATCTCAGTAACAGGTGCAAGTCCAACTAAAATATTGGATTAGTTTAGAAAAATGTATGGCTAATGGTACTTCCTGATATTCAGCCAATCAGGTTGCAGCAGTCTGAAAGCAGTATGCAACATCAAGGAGTGATGCCACTCTAGCATGGTGATGGAAAATTATGTTTTATTAAGAGGTAAATCGGTGGGGTTTTAGCCTGCCAGTATCATCGGACCGGGCCAGTGTCTCCCGACCCCTCCTCTCTCAGCCTCCAGTATTTATGCTGCAATAGCTTGTGTCGGGGGGCTAGCGTCAGTCTGTTATATCTGGAGTATTTCTCCTGTCTTATCCGGTGTCCTGTGTGAATTTAAGTATGCTCTCTCTAATTCTCTTTTTTCCCCCTCTCTCTCGGAGGACCTGAGCCCTAGGACCATGCCTCATGACTGCCTGGCATGATGACTCCTTGCTGGCCCCAGTCCACCTGGCCGTGTTGCTACTCCAGTTTCAACTGTTCTGCCTGCGACTATGAAACCCTGACCTGTTCACCGGACGTGCCATCTTGTCCCAGACCTGCTGTTTTCAACACTCTAGAGACAGCAGGAGCGGTAGAGATACTCTGAATGATCGGCTATGTAAAGCCAATTGACATTTACTCCGGAGGTGCTGACCTATTGCACCCTCGACAACCACTGAGATTATTATTATTTGACCCCGCTTGTCATCTTTGAACATCTTGGCCATGTTCTGTTATAATCTACACCCGGCCCAGCCAGAAGAGGACTGGCCACCCCTCATAGCCTGGTTCCTCACTAGGTTTCTTCCTTCCTCTCTAGGGAGTTTTTCCTAGCCAACGTGATTCTACACCTGCATTGCTTGCTGTTTGGGGTTTTAGGCTGGGTTTCTGTACAGCACTTTGTGACATCAGCTGATGTAAGAAGGGCTTTAGAAATACATTTAATTGAAATTTGATTGAAATTGAGGAAATGGATGCCCTTGCACCCCGAATGTAGGATGGTTTATGTACGAGCCGGGCGCTGGGGGGGATACGAGTGTATCCAGCTGCATAGATTCCAGTTGGACGCAGACAAATGACCTAAAAGGAAAAATAGCGCCATCTGCCGGCCACCCGTACAATGTGCACACATCAATAAAAGAACTCCACTACCACTACATACTGTAAAATAAGTTGTTTTCTCCTCATGTACACACTAAGACTTATTCAACAACATTTTTTGAAGGATGGATGCATACTCAGCACTGGGGATGAAGTTACAAGCACAGACCTTTTCTGAAAGAGGTAAGACAGAAACAAAAACAGTTTGGAGGGGAACTGGACCAAACATCTACATTTATTTATATACATATAAAAATAAGTACAAATACAGTTGTGTAATGTACAAAATTACAACAAATATTACATGAAGTATGGTTGACACAGTAGGACACACTAGGACACCAGGTCTTTGTAATGGTTTTTGTCTGATATCGTCAATACCTTGTCCCAGGCCTTGATGCTTCCCAGAAAAGTTAGCACGTCGCTCACCACGGGCCTACAGGAAATAGAAACCACCTTACATACATTATCAAAACACTACCCTGACCATATCACATGATTCTGCCTTTATCATAAAAGTATATATTTGAGGTAGGTAGGCAATGTTACCGTGTGTTGGGGTGGTCAGGCTGTTGTTTGTATACTGAATGGGCTGTCTGGAGGAGATGGTCACTGAAGGACTTCAGCTGAGAGGGACAGGAGCTCACGTCTTTAAACCACGCCGCGACCTGCTCAGCGAAAGAGATGGAGAGAGACGAGAGAGAGCAATACATTCTCAGTTCAATTTGAGAAAAAACTGAAAATGACACCACTAAACTTGAGCCGTCTCGAAGACGGCAGAGCAATTACTCCCCTAGGAAACACCTTGAACCCTCCGTAGACAACACATCAACATTAGACACGCAATTCACCTACACACCTTTTTGCATTTATGGACAGAGTCCTGAGATGGGGTCTCGTTGAGTAGCGTCATCATTCAGGTAGCAGTTCAGGAGTTTGTCCAACATCAAGCTCCTTTAGAGCGTGTTCAGGTAGCACCCCACCGGCCCACGTTACCTAAGAGCTGACACGCAAGATGGAAACACCACTAAAGCATCGGATGTCACAGAAATGGCAAGAGAGACCACGCAGTAAAGGCAGGGGAATTAGCTGCACAAGGCAACACGCAAGGAGCTGTGACGAAAGCCCTCCATCTCTTGACTGGGCTTTACTGGTAGATGTTGTTACGGGCTAACTAGCCACATGGTCAGTCACCACAGTGCACTATAAACCCTCTCTTAGAAAACGCAACGTGGAACAAGACCTTTAAACTGAGTGTTGTTTTACGTACCTTCGCGGCTGTCCAGAACGGCTGGTCTCTGAACCGCCACTGTGGAGAAGATTTGTCATCTAAAAACCTGCCAGAACACCAGGGCGTCATGGTAAAGTACTGTAAGCTACGGCATGACAAGCTTGGTATGACACATGAATTCCAGTAACTACTTAAATAAATCACAGATCCTCTAAGTGTTGAGATAACTGGTGGAGTCACTCACTTCTTAGGGTCGTGCGGAATGAAGATTTCCTCACGGACGGACCGAAGGACAGACGGTGAAGTGACGGAGTGAGAAAGTAAGTGTGTTTTCTGTGCGACTTAGAAAGTAGAGGGGTGAATATCTTACCCGTTTCCCCAGGGTGTCGCTTGACTCGCTTCCCAATCTGTTGCTCCTCCCACAGGTTATTCTCCTCTCCCTCCTGGTCTTCAGAGCCACTGTCATCACCATCACTCCCTCCAGTATTAACAAGCACGGAGTGAGCGACAGAGCCATATACAGAATTACAGAGAGAAAGACATTCACTTCCTCCTGTACCACCACAACAAGGACTAAAAAACAAAGTGCATAACGACAACTGGTTTCAGCACCCAGTCAAAGGAGGTGTGATAAACACGGAGTATACAAAACATTATGAACACCTGCTCTTTCCATGACAGACTGACCAGGTGAAAGCTAGGATCCCTTATGGATTCCATTTGTTAAACCCACTTCAAAATCAGTGCAGATGAAGGGGAGGAGACGGGTTAAAGAAGGATTTTAAGGTTTGACACAATTGAGACGTGGATTGTGTATGTGTGCCATTCAGAGGGTGAATGGGCAAGAAAGAATATTTAACGGCCTTTGAACGGGGTTTGGGGTAGTAGGTGCCAGCCACACCGGTTTGCATCAAGAACTGCAATGCTGCTGGGTCTTTCACACTCAACAGTTTCCAGTGTGAATCAAGAATGGTCCACCACCCAAAGGACATCCAGCCAACTTGACACAACTGTGGGAAGCATTGGAGTCAACATGGGCCAGCATCCCAGTGGAATGCTTGACATCTTTTAGAGTCCATGCCCTGATGAATATTAGGAAGGTGTTCCTAATTAGAGGTTACACCAGCCTCATCTTGGGAGTTGATAGGCTTGAAGTCATAAACAGAGCAATGCACAACGCACAACGAAGAGCTGCTGGCAAAACGCACGAAAGTGCTGTTTGAATGAATGTTTACGCGCCTGCTTCTGCCTACCACCGCTCAGATACTTGTATGCTCAGTCAGATTATATGCAACGCAGTACACGCTAGATAATATCTAGTAATATCATCAACCATGTGTAGTTAACTAGTGATTATGATTGATTGTTTTTTATAAGATACGTTTAATGCTAGCTAGCAACTTACCTTGGCATTTGCGTAACAGGCAGTCTCCTTGTGGAGTGCAACGAGAGAGAGGCAGGTCATTATTGCGTTGGACTAGTTAACTGTAAGGTTGCAAGATTGGATCCCCCGAGCTGACAATGTGAAAATCTGTCGTTCTGCCCCTGAACAAGGCAGTTAACCCACCGTTCCTAGGCCGTCATTGAAAATAAGAATGTGTTCTTAATTGACTTGCCTAGTTAAATAAAAGGTATTAAAAAAAAAGCGATGGACAAAAATACCGATTTCCGATTGTTATGAAAAGTTGAAATCGCCCCTAATTAATCGGCCATTCCGATTAATCGGTCGACCTCTATTCCTAATGTTTGATATTCTCAGTATTAGTTCAGCTACAACTCTCACGCCACTTTCTATAACCGACGCATATAACATCCTGGGGTTTGATTATAGATTGTCTGTTTATTATCCATGCATTAGCCTAATGTTTAGTGCAACATTTTAAAAAAGCTTAAACGGTCATCCAAGACAACAAATCAATAGAGCATTCTCTCCTCCTGTTCAATCCTCCTCTGTTACCCATCTTCTCTGCTATCCTCTCCCTGATGGTTTTGGACCGTGGGGCAAACTTGATCCTTCGTTCATGGTCATCTGGCTTATCATCATCATCTTCTTCATCACTGTGTTCCTCCAGGTCCTAGTGGTCTGGGGTCCGGGGGGGGCTCTCCCAGTCTCTGCCCAGGGAGATGTAGTCCTTCTGGGCTCTGGCCTTCTGACGCTGCTTCCTGGCTGCCTGGATCCTCCTCGCGTCCGGGATCACCACTACACACAACAACAAGGCATATAATTCAGAACACTGCTTATCTGTGTTGACCAGGGGTGGACCTGGACCTGAGATTACAATAAATCCTGCTATGCCCTCTGACGATCAAACAAACAGACAAAGCGTCAATACAGGGCTAAGATTGAATCATACTACACCGGCTCCGACGCTCGTCTTATGTGGCAGGGCTTGCAAACATTTACAGACTACAAAGGGAAGCACAGCCGCGAGCTGCCCATTGACACGAGCCTACCAGACGAGCTAAATCACTTCTATGCTCGCGTCGAGGCAAGCAACACTGAGGCATGCACGAGAGCATCAGCTGTTCCGGACGACTGTGTGATCACGTTCTCCGTAGCCGACGTGAGTAAGACCGTTAAACAGGTCAACATACACAAGGCTGCGGGGCCAGACAGATTACCAGGACGTGTGCTCCAGACGTGCTGACCAACTGGCAAGTGTCTTCACTGACATTTTCAAAATGTCCCTGATTGAGTCTGTAATACCAACATGTTTCAAGGAGACCACCATAGTCCCTGTGCCCAAGAACACAAAGGAAACCTGCCTAAATGAATACAGACCTGTAGCACTCACGTCCGTAGCCATGAAGAGCTATGAAAGATTGGTAATGGCTCACATCAACACCATTATCCCAGATACCCTAGACCCACTCCAATTTGCATACTGCCCAAACAGATCCACAGATGATACAATCTCTATTGCACTCCACACTGCCATTTCCCACCTGGACAAAAGGAACACTTATGTGAGAATGCTATTCATTGACTACAGCTCAGCGTTCAACACCATAGTACCCTCAAAGCTAATCACTAAGCTCAGGATCCTGGGACTAAACACATCCCTCTGCAACTGGATCCTGCACTTCCTGACGGGCCACCCCCAAGGGGTGAGGGTAGGTAGCAACACAGCTGCCACACTGATCCTCAACACTGGAGCTCCCCAGGGGTGTGTGCTCAGTCCCCTCCTGTACTCCCTGTTCATCCATGACTGCATGGCCAGGCATGACGCCAACACCATCATTTGATGGTCTGCATACCACTGCTGGCTTGCTTCTTGCTTCTGAAGCTAAGCAGGGTTGGTCCTGGTCAGTTCCTGGATGGAAGACCAGATGCTGCTGGAAGTGGTGTTGGAGGGCCAGTAGGAGGCACTCTTACCTCTGGTCTAAAAAAATATCCCAATGCCCCAGGGCAGTGATTGGGGACACTGCCCTGTGTAGGGTCCCGTCTTTCGGATGGGACGTTAAACAGGTGTCCTGACTCTCTGGGGTCATTAAAGAGCCTACAGCACTTATCGTAAGAGTAGGGGTTTTAACCCCCGGTGTCCTGGCTAAATTCCCAATCTGGCCCTCAAACCATCACGGTCACCTAATAATCCCCAGTTTACAATTGGATCATTCATCCCTCTCCTCTGTAACCATTCCCCAGGTCGTTGCTGCAAATGAGAATGTGTTCTCATTTGGTAAAATAACGGATAAATATTTTTTTTTTGCAGATGACACAACAGTGGTAGGCCTGATCAGCGACAACAACGAGACAGCCTATAGGGAGGTGGTCAGAGACCTGGCCGTGTGGTGCCAGGACAACAACCTCTCCCTCAACGTAACCAAGACTAGATTTCTTCAGATTGTGGACTACAGGAAAAGTAGGACCAAGCACGCCCCCATTCTCATTGACGGGGCTGTAGGGAGCAGGTTGAGAGCTTCAAGTTCATTGGTGTCCACATCAACCACAAACTAGAATGGTCCAAACACACCAAGACAGTGGTGAAGAGGGCACAACAAAGCCTATTCCCCCTCAGGAAACTAAAGATTTGGCATGGGCCCTGAGATCCTCAAAAGGTTCTACAGCTGCAACATCAAGAGCATCCTGTGACTGGTTGCATCACTGCCTGGTACGGCAATTGCATGGCAAGCGGTACCGGAGTGCCAAGTCTAGGACAAAAAGGCTTCCCAACAGTTTTTACCCCCAAGCCATAAGACTCCTGAACAGGTAATCAAATGGCTAACTAGACTTTTTGCATTGCATTGCGTGCCAGTTTATGTTCTTAATGTCGTCGTTCAGCCACGACTCGGTGAAACATAAGATATTACAGTTATTAATGTCCTGTTTGTAGGATATACGTGCTTTCAGTTGGTCCCATTTATTTTCCAGTGATTGAACATTAGCTAGCAGGATGGAAGGCAAGGGCAGATTAGCCACTCGTCGCCTGATCCTCACAAGGCACCCTGATCTCTTTCCGCAAAACTTCTGCTTCCTTTTCTAGCAAATCATGGGGATTTGGGCCTGGTCTCCCGTCCGACTCATTGATGAAAAACTCTTCGTCCAATTTGAGGTGAGTAATCCCAGTTCTGATATCCAGAAGCTATTTTCATTCAGAAGAGACAGTAGCAGCAACATTATGTACAAAACAAGTTACAAACAACGCGAAAAAGCAAACAAAATAGCATGGTTGGTTAAGAGCCGATAAGACGGCAGCCCCCCTCCCGGGGACATTTTTCTTCACCAGTTATAACACTGAATAATGAGTATGGAGATGTGAAGCAGGGGTCATTACTGACCCAATTAGAGCAATGTTAATCTCTGAGCCATTCTGCAATTATGCAAGCATGACATGCAAAGTTATAAAATAGCAAATTAGGTAGTGCCAGGCCTCCTAAATTATATGGTAGCTTCAGTTTACTAATTGTCAACCTTGGTCAATTTTCTGTACCATATAAAGACTGAAAAGGTATTTATTGAGTTAATTAAAAGTATTTTTCGTTATATATAAATGGGACCGCCTGGGATGGATACATTCTGGGGAAAATGTTCATTTAAAATCAAATTCATTCTACCCAACCATTACAATGGCATGTCCCTCTACCTACCTAGGTCTTCCTTAACTGCCCGAAGTACAGGTGCAAAGTTGCCGTGAGACAGGTTGTGAAGTTTATTTGAAATGTTTAACCCAGGATAAACAAAATCATGTTTTGTCCAATTGAACAGGAAGTCATTCAAATTGTTGTTGTCACTCAAGCTCCGTAGAGGCATAGCTTCTGATTGATTCAAATGTACTATGTGGCCAGAGAAATAGCCAAATCTCTTAATTAAGTCAGTAAGAATGGGAATAGAGGTTTCTGGATTAGAAATCAATAGCAAAATAGCATCCGCATATAGAGATACAATGTGGGTTTGTTTTCCAATCTTGACACATGTAAGACCTTCCTGGCTATGTACAGTGCATTTGGAAAGTATTCAGACCCCTTACAATTTCACAAATGTTGTTACGTTACAGCCTTATTCTAAAATGGATTAAATAATTGTTTCCCCTCACCAATCTACACACAATACCCCATAATGACAAAGCGAAAACAGGTTTAACATTTTTTGCACATTTATAAAAGATAAAAAAAACTGAAAAACCGTATTTACGTAAGAATTTAGACTCTTTGCTATGACCACTCGAAATTGAGCTCAGGTGCATCCTGTTTCCATTGATCATCCTTGAGATGTTTCTACAACTTGGAGTCCACCTGTGATAAATTCAATTGATTGGAAATTATTTAAAAAAAAAAGGTACACACTGGTCTATATAAGGTCCCACAGTGGACAGTGCGTGTCACATCAAAAACCAACCCATGAGGTCAAAGGAATTGTCCATAGACCTCCAAGACAGGATTGTGTCAAGACACAGATCTGGGGAAGGGTACCAAAACATTTCTGCAGCATATAAGGTTCCCAAGAACACAGTGGCCATTCTTAAATGGAAGAAGTTTGGAACCACCAAGGCCCTTTCTAGAGCTGGCCGCCCAGCCAAACTGAGCAATCAGGGGAGAAGGGCCTTGGTCAGGTAGGTGACCAAGAACCCGATGGGAACTGACAGAGCTCCAGAGTTCCTCTGTGGAGATTGAAGAACAACCATCTCTGCAGCATTCCAACAATCAGGCCTTTATGGTAGAGTTTCCAGACAGAAACCACTTCTCAGTAAAATGCACATGACTGCCCGCTTGAAACCAAGATTGAACTCTTTGGCCTGAATGCCAAGCATCACATCTGGAGGAAACGTGGCACCATCCCTACGGTGAAGCATGGTGGTGGCAGCATCATACTGTGGGCCTGTTTTTCAGCGGCAGGGACTGGGAGACTAGTCAGGTTCAAGGGAAAGATGAACAGAGCAAAGTACAGAGAGGCCCGTGAGTGAACCTGATCCAACATCTCTGGAGAGATTTGAAAATAGCTGTGCATCGACGCTTCCCATCCAACCTGATGAAGTTTGAGGAAATTTGCAGAAAACAATGGGAGAAACTACCCAAATACAGGTGTACTGAGCGTGTAGCGTCATACTCAATAAGACTCAGGGCTGTAATTGCTGCCAAAGGTGCTTCAACAAAGTACTGAGTAAAGGGTCTGAATATGTATGTAACTGTGATATTTAAAAATACATAAAAATGACTTGCAAAAATGTTTAAACCTTTTTTTGCTTTGTCTTTATGGTGTATTGTGTGTAGATTGAGAGGGGAGGGACAATTTAATCAATTTTAGAATAAGGCTGTAACGTAACAAAACGTGGAAAAAGTCAAATGGTCTGAATACTTTCCGGGTGCACTATGTAGCTAAGGAGAGGAGTTAATCTCAAAATGTATTCTTGATTCCTCATATCCTCCCTAGTCTTCTCAAAATTAATTTTTGGATTAGTTCTGAGGTCCCTCTTATCTTCTCTTCCAATGTGTTTTGAGGAGGCAAGGAAATGCATTTGATTCACCACTCCTTGTTAATGTCCTTTCTTCTACCTGCACTATGGAACTGGGCAGGTGAAAGCAAAATCCTGGAAGATGTTTTACATATTGCTGCGATCTGTCCTGTGTTTTCAGATAAATACAAAGTAAGGCACAATGAGGGAAGCCACATAACAGTACAGTGGGCTTCTTAAGTTAGTGACATTAGAAATGTCTTGGGCCTGCCTGTACTTATCCTTTTTAGTCTTTGTGTGACAGTCTATGGTGCTTACATAAAAATAAAAAGTAAAAGCCTACCTTTGTCGTCAGAGAAGCTGAGCACGTTAATTTGATTTCGTCCATCCTTGTTCTCTTTGCTGTGAGGCGATCTAGTAACCGCGATCGATCAATTCTGTGATCTTCCACTACGTCTTCAGCACCACTCGAGTCCGACTTGTTCTGCGACGACTTGAAGGGCTTTATGCTATCAGCGGTAACTTGTGTTTTACCCTACGTCATCACCCTCTCCGTTCTTCTGTTCAGCTTCATCGCTCGATTCTCCTTTCTTTTGCCTAAAATGTCTTCGTGGTTTTTTTGTTGAACATATTTTCTGTATTGCCATGTAAATAAATCACAATACGGTAAGTCGTAAATACATTTCGGATGTACATATATCGCAATCCTCTCGCAATGCATTCCAGGTCTTGTAGTTTGTCAGTGTCGAGGACTCGGTCGTGCTTGGGGTGCATTCACAATCCCAATTTTACCAATATTTGACATGATAGCTTAATGAAAAAACACAATGGGAGTCTGGAAAAACACTGATATTAAATATGTTTTCTTAAAATTGTTTCCTATTCCTTCTTTTTAGCTGATCTGACAAGAGGAATAGAGTACCACAGTATGAGTCATAATACCCATATGTCTAGTGATCCAACAGGGAAATGGTTCCAATAGTTTTCCCACCATTCATTTTTCCCATAGGGGATTTTAGAAACACTTAACATAAGGGCTGTGTTTCGTGTAGGCTTACCCTGGCATTTTGATAACTGTGTAAATCTCGCTTGGTCAAGGTGACTTTTATCAATATATTCCCCTGTATTTACCCCCCAGAAATGAAATTCTAATTAGATTAAAGAACTGCACATGCCATGATGATCTGAAAGAGACTGCTGAATCGAAGCAAAGGTAAGAACCTCTGGATTAACTATCTAATGTTAGCTAAATGTAGTAATTAATAAATTGGCTACATTTCTTTAAATGTACAATTCTGTGAACTATCATGGGGAAGTTTTAAATTGACACTACCTGTTAGCAAAGGTGTCAGTTAGAGATGACATGGAGGAGCTTACAGGGATTTGCAGTTTTGCAATGTCTACGTTGATGCTTATTAGCATTTTCGAATAGGAGTAACATTAGATAGTTAATCCAGCGATTCTTACCTTTGCCTCGATTCAGCAGTATCTTTCAGATCATCATGGCATGTGCAGTTCTTTATGATAGCCACATTAGCATTTAATTAGCATTTAATTTCTGGGGGGTAAATACAGGCGAATATATTGATAAAAGTCACCTTGTCCAAGAGAAATTTACATGGTTATCAAAACGTCACGCCAGGGTAAGCCTACACGAAACACAGCCCTTATTTTAAGTGTTTCTAAAATCCCTTATGGGAAAAATGAATGATGGGAAAAGGATTGGAACCATTTCCCTGTTTGACCGCTAGGTTTGACGGGTATTGTGACAGCTCCACTGTGGTGCTCTAAATCCGTCATTGGAAATGTTCTGTCCACATATGGGGCTCTGATCCTCTGTTACCCATGCACTGAAATTCAAAATGGATCAAATAACAGCAACTTCGAGGAGTGAGCCTTGTGTGTGTGTGTGTGTGTGGCTGGCTTGGGAGGTCGGTATGCCCGTAGGCATAAACATTCTGGATCAGTTTACCCTCTCGCAGTACCAGTCTTAACCGCACAATAGCTGACCGCTGAAACTGACCTTAGATCAGCGTTTAGGGCAAATCCATGCGCGCGCCCCCGACGCTGTCTCTCCACCTCCCAGTCCAGGTCAAACAGAGCCGTTCTCGCGCACCGTCCACCCACACCCGCCTGTCAGCCATGTTGTTCGTGTGACCCAGCTGTCAGCAACAGGTCCAGTTGACTAAACTAGACATTCTTCTCGGAATTACCTCATTTTGCCAATACGCGACGACTGCATAACGCCAGGGAGACTTTCATTGCAGACAGAAAAGTGGAGAAAGTAGTTGTTGTTTTTTGCCGGATGATTGTGAGAGGTAAGCGACGTAACGCGTTAGTCACCCGAAACTGCCAATCTGCTTTCCTAGCGAGTCCATGTTATTGCTTGAACATTGAGCTACTGCTAGGCGTACAATACAATATTGATTGAATGTAGTTAACTACTTAACTAACCACGTTATTACGCTTAGCGATTTTGATACACTGAAATATGTAACGTATATCAACCATTAGAAGTGTACCGTCACACGAACTTGTTTGAAGTTAGTAGAAGGAAAACGACCTAACCTAAAGTAATGTTAGTTAACGTAGCTACTAGCTACGCTTGCTCCCTCAGATTTCTCAAACAGAACTTGTTGAACAGGTTACAAACGTGTCTCTCTTGCTTTAGACAAGTAAATGAGATTGCAATAGTACTTAATGTACAATGTAGCACTCTGCGAAGTGGGTCAGATTCTATTGCTACTCCTATTCATGAATTAAACTATCCTCCACTTGAACTCAGGGACTCCACGTCAATCATTATTATACCAGGTCATTCCAAACGGAATCATTTTTGTTTTCTGGCAGCAAAGCTTGGTGTTGTGATTCTACACTTACCTAAAATCCCATGCCCGAGGCGGGCTCCTGTTAAAGCTTTCATTAATAGTGGACGTGGTATTAGAATTGTTAGCCTGTACTGTCCTGCCTGTATTCATTTGGGTAGTGCTGAATGGTCCGGACTCACCTGATGTCAGGATACAGATGATGAAGGTTGATTATTTAACACTCAAACAGACTGCAGCCAAACTACTTTCCATAGCTTTAGGGCCATCGAACAGGGATCAACAACAGAACTAGTGAGGGACAGGGATAAACAGAGCTGTGTCAGGGCACGGGCTGGTTGGCTGTGGTCCAAGGATCCTTGTGTAAAGTGCCGATTGCATCCCGGGCCCGGGGGACAGTGGTGGTCGCCCTATTGTCATCTCTCTCTCCACTGTCACAATTGATGTGGGATGTGTGCTCCGGCACAAAATGGCTGCCATGGCATGCATCAAACCTGATGGGTACTATGCCTACACATAACCCCACAGTGCTCGCCATCATGTATACAGTTAATAACAGAAAGTACTGTTATTTTAACAGTAACATTCTGTCTTAGGGTATACCATTGGAGAGGCGTGCAAGATATTTGCTGTACTTGTGCCTGTTTGGTAATGCTTTTCCCAAGCCTGAGTATATCCGTAGTTCGTAGAAGGAATGCGTTTTTTACATCCAGGAAACAATTAAATCCACTTGTTAGATGCTACCACCCTCCTCCAAATCCAAACCAAACATGGATGTCAATGTTGCGCGCACGCGCTTCGTT
The DNA here is from genome assembly GCF_013265735.2 of Oncorhynchus mykiss. NCBI lineage: Eukaryota > Metazoa > Chordata > Actinopteri > Salmoniformes > Salmonidae > Oncorhynchus > Oncorhynchus mykiss. The sequence continues at coordinate 26,261,352 of NC_048583.1, read as the reverse complement.
CTACTTCCTGTGCGGCAGCATGATACCAGGATTGCAAGGCTGATAAGCTAGACAAACCGGAGTGAAACCCTGACAGGTGTGCACGCTAAGCGAGACACCGCATGGAGCCTCTAACAACTGAATATCATTATTTCTTGGACACTGCTTGGCGACGCAAACAACAAGTTTTCAGTCAGAACCGCCTACCGATTACGTATTTACCTTTTGTCGCGGGAAAAGTGTCGCCAAACAGTCACGGGCCAGCAAATAACTCACAAGGTGGGTGAATGTTATACAGCTAGACCAGAGTTCTACTTTGGTTAAGGAAATGGGCTAGCCTACACATTGGTGGTGTATTGGTTGGTTTCCTGGTGAAAAGCACTGTTTCGGTCATCATTGGTGATGGAAGTGGCACTCGGTGTCATGGCCTCTAACCTACCTTTGTGTACAGATATAGCAAACAAATCCATCTGCCATTTAACACACAGCACAGCAGTTCACAGAAACAACTGTTCTGCCAAAAATGTAACTTTCCCGTTCATGCAGCAACAATGCACATTCCACCAAATAGTTTTATAGTATTTAAAAGAAAAATGGTGTCTCTTGTTACAGATCGAGCTTTGATGTCCTTTCGAGTACTCTATAACTCAGGCCTGTCCCTACTAGCAATCAGATTTCCAGCTGTGATCAGGAATATTTTTTTGTTAGTAGTTCCACATCCGCTAATCCTGATTAGCCTTAATCCAGACAGTCAATTCAGTTTAGAAGAGTTCAATTGAGCTAATCTTTTCTAGATCTTCTCTCTCTGAGCAGAGGACTTGATCTCCATCCTCTCTCTGTGGCTCGCTGGGGAGGCGGGGGCGCGGGTCCAATTAGATCAATTCTATGTGGATCCACACAGATAATGAAATCTTTATAATGTCTGGAGAGGTGTTCAACATGTTTCACGCTATAACGAGAATCTGAGCTGGCCTGTGTAGAATTGGAGCATGTTGATGGAACCCACCCAAAGGCTCCAGGATGAAGCAATGTAGGTAGAGCTAGGGCGAGACGTGCTTCGAAAGAAAAAAGTAAACATTAATCTAAGCCAATCGGAGATGTCGCAATATGGACACTGCAGGGCTTGGAGAGTTGAAAGTGGATTTGTCCATCTGTGTTCATTAGAGCTAGTGATATAATTAACTTCCATCACCATGGTGTCTGTTAGGTGAAAGAGCGCAGTGGTTGAAGTGGTGAACCATTAATTTCAAGTACAGGCCATGTTGCAGTGATTCTTTCCAAAGCCCCTTTTGTCATTTAAACTCATTATATCACCATGGTGAGATCAGCTTTAGGCCACGTCACTGCTAGACCTGTCTCTCTATATTTACCTTACATCAACTCTGTTCTTTCCTTCTCTCAGCCTGCATCCTTTCTCTCCATCTCCCTCTCAGAACTGTCAGTCTGAATTCCTGAGCTGTGACAGGATAGCTTGTGTGTGTGTCTGTTGGGGATGGGCATGAGTACTCGAACTGATGCCAAAGCTCGTTTTCTTGTTGGTGGAATGTGCTTTGTGGCTGCCGGAACGAGCAAGTTAAATTTTGTCTTGAAGACAATGTTATTTTGCTTTGACTCTAGTGTTCCATTTGTACAAGTGCATTTCCCGGGCACAACAAAAAAACAAACCAAGCCAAGAATCACACTCTTCTCCCTAAATTCCCTTTCCTTTCTGTGTCTCATTCACTCAATTGCATTTTGACCGTTCCCTCCACACACGAGTGCGCACACATCCTCCCGTTAGGCCTACAGAAGTAAATGCCTAAAAATGTATATAACTGATGGGATACACAAGCTACATTCCTTGCCAAATGATGACAGTTTTATCACAAATTCAAAATGGACTGTTTGATTGAAGTAGGAAAATATATGTTCCAAAAAAACGAGCAGCCATTTTAGAATATTTTCGTCCTGTCTATTTTTCACTTAAGCTACTTTGAGCTGCTAGTGCCATCTAAAGTTGGTTAGCCTAAGCCAGGTATTCCCACCCAGGGGTGTATGCCAAATAATACAGATTTTCAAGCAGTCCATTTATATTTTCCAGTGGGGCAATACATTTGGGTGAGTTTTTTTTTTCTTTTTTTTTCTTGCCTGAGTAGCCTCATTTCACTGCTAAAATTAAACCATCTAGTGTTCAGCGAAATAACAACACAATGTCAAATACAGCCTAGTAGCCTAGTCAAATAATTAACATCCAATCACATTAACTGTTATTCTCTCACAGCAATTCCACTAACGGTCCGTATGTGGCCAAACGTAGCTGCTGCTCATTTCATTTGCTCGAAAATAGCTTAAAAAAAATTAAACCCTGCGTCCATAGACACATACCAGCTCTACTGGTAGTACTGCTCCTACAAGAAGTACTACACCTGCCGACGACAAGTTGTTCTGTTTCCACGAGCACATCCAATGCTAGCATCAGTAACTCTACATTTGTTGATAGCCCAGCTAGCATGGACACTGACAGTTGTGAATCTGATGCAGCCGAAGAGCTACTGCCCCCTTACCTGGGAAAGCACCGAACAACAGACAGGAACGTTGGACCATCGAAGAGGCGCAAATATGATGAGAACTACATTGATTTGGAGTTATCTTATAGTGGGAGTAGTGCCTTCCTGTTATATGTGGAAAAGTACTCTCTCACAACTTTGCGCAGACATTTAGAAACAAAACATGCCAGTTTGAAAAATAATGGCAGGAGATGTTTTGAAACAATTACTGCTTCATATACAAGCCAGTGAATTCTATGTGTTACAGCTGGATGAGTCAGACGTGGAGGGCCTGGCACAGCTCCTGGTATATGTAAGTGACGTTTATGGGGGGTCAATTAAGGAAGACATCCTCTGCTGGAAACCAGGACAACAGGAAAGGATATTTTTTAAGTACTGGACAGCTTTGTGACATCAAATGGACTTTGGTGGGCAAGATGTGTTGTTATCTGTACTGATGGCGCAAAAGCCATGACGGAGACATAGTGGAGTGGTATCGCGATTCCACTTGGGTATACTGCAGCATCCACAGAGGCTCTTGTTGCGAAGGGAGTGCCTGACAGCTTGAAAGATGTTTTGGACACTACAGTGAAAATGGTTAACATTGTTAAAGCAAGACCCCTGAACTCTCGTGTGTTTTCTGCACTATGCAATGATATGGGCAGCGACCATGTAACGCTTTTACAACATACAGAAAGAAGTGTGCTGGTTATCAAGGGGCAAAGTATTGACACATTTTTTTAAAATTGAGAGACAAAGTTAAAGTTTTCTTTACTGACCATAATTTTCACTTGTTTCACTTGCATGATGAGTTTCTCACACGACTGGCCTATCTGGGTGATGTTTTTTCTCACCTGAATGATCTGAATCTAGGATCACAGGGACTCTCCGCAACTATATTCAATGTGGGGGACAAAATTGAGGCTATGATTAAGAAGTTGGAGCTCTTCTCTCTCTGCATTATCAAGGACAACAACACAGGTCTTTCCATCGTTGTATGATTTATTTTTTGTGTGCAAATAAACTCAAGCTTACGGACAATGTCAAATGTGATATAGCGAAGCACCTGAGTGAGTTTGGTGCGCAATTACTTTCCCGAAACAGATGTCACAAACAATTGGATTCGTTATCCCTTTCATGCCCTGCCTCCAGTCCACTTACCGATATCTGAACAAGAGAGCCTCATCGAAATTGTAACAAGCGGTTCTATGAAATTGAATTTAATCAGAAGCCACTGCCAGATTTCTGGATTTGGCTGCGCTCAGTGTATCCTGCATTGGCATATCGCGCTGTTAAGACACTGATGCCCTTTGCAACCACGTACCAACGTGAGAGTGGATTCTCGGCCCTCACTAGCATGAAAACTAAATACAGGCACAAACTGTGTGTGGAAAATGATTTAAGACTGAGACTCTCCAATACAAACCAACATTGCAGAGTTATGTGCATCCTTTCAAGCACACCCTTCTCATTAACCTATGTGAGTTATTCCCATTTTTTGATGAACAATTAATGTTTTATATGTAAGATGGTTAAATAAAGAGCAAAGTTATTGATTATTACATTATTTGGGCTCCGGTCCTATAAGAGCTGGACTACTCACATTTATTAAACATAAGAATAACTGCATCGTATAGTGTGTGTGTGGCAGGCTTACAATGATGACGAAAAACAACATTTGGGGGTACGCAGCTGGAGGTTGAATATTTGAAGGGGTACTACGGAACTATAAAAAATTTGGGAACCACTGGCCTAGGCTATTACCCCCCTCTAAATATAGACGGGTTCCACACTGAAAATAAACAAAAACATTTGTGTGATATTTTCATCAGAAAAGCATATATACGTACTCACCAAACATGTCGTGTCCAAGGACAGGCAGAATAAACTAAATAAAATGTCTGTATATCGAAAGACTGATTTTGGTTTGTCACCTTGAAAAAAGTTATTAAATCATCCCTTATTGGTGTCACTTGTTAAATCCGCTTCAATCAGTGTAGATCAAGGGGAAGAGAGGGGGGAGAGGGTTGCAACTCAATATTAGGAAGGTGTTAATGTATTGTACACTCAATGTTGATAAATGCTGAAATTATTTTCCAGCGTGGGCCTTGTTCAGTTATTTATTTATTTTCTAGACTACTCAAAATAAAATAATGTGTGTACTCATCAGTCAAATGCCCATCCCTAGTGGAGGTTTCTGTCTGTGTGAGCTCTGTTTCAGGGAGAGACTCTTAATGCTCAGATGGGAAATCGACCAGTGATAGGTATATGCAGTGACTCTGCATTGTTCCTACTCTCTCTCCTTCCTGTTAACTCTCTGGATCTCAGCCCTGATTGGGTGTCAGGTAAAAAAATAAACACTTGTTTCTGACAGAGAGGGGAGAATAATGACAGGGTTAACTCGTGTGGTGATGATGCCATCTCTACTGGCCCAGAGTTCCCACACTGTTCACACACTGTACCTGTATTTTATCTTTCATTCTCAACGAGGATGTAGTCAGTGTAGAATCATCTGATCTGATGCTTTCTTTATTTTTAACATGGTGCTGTCTGATCTGTCGAGACTCCAGTCTCTACTGTTGTGCTGCTCAGTGTTCACCTTTTTTCAGCTTGACCCACTCCTGATTTTACCACACGATGCAAAACACATGCAAATAACAGCAAGGCAGGGGGCTTGTGTGTGTTTGTACAGACAGAGCAGACTGCTGTATGTGTCAGCAGGCTCCACAGGGATCCCTGGGTGTTTGTTCACTGAAACCAATTTGCATCCTGTATTTCTGTGCACGGACACCTCTCTCACTGATACAGACATAGGCAGAAACAACCCCTAACCGCTTCCACCTTAAATCCTAAGTTATTTGGGAGGGCGAAGGAGAGGGACACATGGGTTCAGAGGGAAAGTGATATGAGGAGGGACTAGGGGGACAGAAGAGGGATAAATACCCACAGGAAGAAGGGAATAGATGGAGCAGATGGTTAGCACGCTCCCCATTGTGAGGCCATCTTGCTTGGCCACATTCTCCTGTACTACCCCCCCCCCCCTCCCTCCTATCGTCTTCCTCCATCCCTCCCTCTGTCTCTTTGCCCTACACTAATACCACACTTGTGTGCCACCAGTATACCCATCCAACCCCTTCACATCTGTGTTTGAAATTCAATGCTTGACAGAGGGACCTTACAGATAATTGTATGTGTGGGATACAGAGATGAGGAAGTCATTCAAAAATCGTGTTAAACACTATTGCCATGCAGTCCATGCAACTTTAATATTTTTTATTCCTGAACTTATTTAGGCTTGACATAACAAAGAGGTTGAGTACTTATTGACTCAAGACATTTTAGCTTCCAATTTAAAAATAACTTTAACCTTTCCAAAAACATAATTCCACTTTGACATTATGAGATATTGTATGTAGGCCAGTGGCAATCTCAATTTAATCCATTTTAAATTCAGGCTGTAACACAAATATTTTTGTAAGAAGTCAGTGGGTGTGAATACTTTCTGAAGGCACTGTAGAAGGTTCTAGGGTTAGGGGCTAAGGGTTGATATGGGGACTGGACAGGTCAACTCTAAGGCCTGGACCGCCAGCATCCTGAAGGGCTTCTGTAGAGTACATTTTTTTATTTGACTGTTTTATGGCTGAGTCATGTAACCGCCACAGAGGGCTGCCACAGGAAGAACCTCAGAGCTGCCAGGGACTTCCTGTCAGCTGACTGGCTGGACAGGAAATGCTGCTATCCGTGTGTGACTGGAAAGGAACAGGAAGGGTATAGTCATTGGAATTCTCCCTTTTCCTTGTATGGCCTCATTGACATGCCCTTCCCTTTCTCCATACTTTTCTGCTACTTTTCCTTGTGAGCTCTCCTCGGTGTTGCAGTATTGACCACTGTCAGCGGGTTGTGAAGGTGCTTGTGTTGTTTGTACACACCTTCCTTCATACACCTCTCTACCTGCCCTTTACCTGTGGGGACAGACAGACAGGCAGACATGCATGCAAGTGACGGGTGTTTTCATTCAGGGGGACAATAAGGGTTTCTTCTAAGAAATAGAAATGGAACACACACATCATGGTTGATCAGTATGTATACAGTCTACCATGATCTCCTTCTGACCAGTGTAATCACTATTATGGCTATTTTGTTGTTTATGTTGTATTTATGTGTTGGCTGCAGTTTTTCTCTTTTACGGGTGTCATGCTTGTGATGTAGCCTTGGTGGGATGTGTGTGTCCACTTGCAAGCAGGATAAAAAGGGAATTGATGGAAGTTTAGGGAACAACGAGAGGAAGCTATGTAGCAGAGTTGGGACGTGGCCCTGGTGTCTATGTGTTGCAGTAGAGTTGGGACGTGGCCCTGGTGTCTCTGTGTTTGACTCCCTGACTGAGGAACAGGAGAAACCCTGTTGAAACCTGCTGACCAATGAGAAACGGGGCAGCTGCTACACTCTCTCTCTCTCTCTCTCTCTGAGTTGGTGTGAGCAGCGCTCTGCCCTCCCTCCATTATTAATGAGCGGAAGTTTCGCTTGTTTTGTGTGTGTGCAGACACTAATGTGTGTGTTTTGCAGATGACTGCGAGCTAGCCGGCTGAGTAGAAGATCGGGAGACCCCCCCCCCCCCCCCCCCGCCCCCTCTGCCACCTGCAGCCATGAATGGTAAGACCACGTCTTTATTACTCTGTGTGTGTGTGTGTGTGCTGTGACGTTCTCCTGCTCTCTCAAGGGCACATTTAGCTGGGTTTTTTTCCTGTCTTTTTCTGCTGAGCCTCTTTTCTTGTCCTCCGGTGCAGCAGCAGTGTGAAGTGTATCGCTCACTGCAGCACGACTCTTGTCTGTCTCTGTCCAGCTCCTATATCTGCTGTACCTGATGCTGTAGCAGTGTTGTATCTAACTCTACACCCCTGTTCATAGATCCTATCAAACACTACGCCCGAGTGGCGCAGCGGTCTAAGACACTGCATCTCAGTGCTAGAGGCATCACTACAGATACCCGAATCCAGGCTGTATCACAACCGGTGCATAATTGGCCCAGCGTCGTCCGGGTTTGGCTGGTGTAGGCCGTCATTGTAAATAAGAATTTGTTCTTAACTGACTTGTCTAGTTAAATAAAATAAAAATGTAACCTGTCTAAGCCCCTGTTCATAGATCCTGTCTGACTCGATGCCCTGTTCAATCCTGTTCAGTGTAACTTAAATTCATTTCAACTGAACATTTTATTCACATTTTGTTCTGTTCTGTGCTCTGATTGAAACAGGGAAAAACGGCACTGAGATGACGGATCTAGTTTTAAGTCAGTCGCATCACAGCAGTGTTTCCCTTCACATTTTGTTTCCAGCAGCGATGGCAGAGTTATACATTTACATTTTGAGGTGGCAGCCACGATATGGCAGCAGCAGTGCGCCGCTGCTAAATGCATATAGGGGAAACGCTGCACAAACATATTCTACCTACTTGGTCAAAATCAATAGACTGAAACAAAATTGGCCTGAACTGTACTGTAAGACCATGGCCCAATTACAGTGAGCCTACTGTGTTAAATGGTGCAGGGCTGGAATTGATTGTGTCAGGGACAGTCCCAGAGCCTGCCAATGTAGACCGAGATAAGAGTGAACTGGTTTATCTTTATTTATTTATTACCGTATAATCAGTGGTTTTAAACACAGACACTAGAAGTGATGTTAGTAGTATTGATGTGGACAATAAAGAAGTGATAACTCAAACGGGATACGAGATGTGCTTGTTTTAATGTTTGGAATTTCTGTTGATTACTACGGCTCCCCCTTATGCCTATCAGTGTGTATTTTACAAATGCCGCATCTCTATGGCAAGACTCAGCCCTCACCCAACTTTCATCAAACTCAGGCTTGTAGTGTTTAAGATGTAACGTACGAACAGAACGGAAGGAGACCGATTCATAGTCCCCCTCTGTTTTCATTGTGGGGGACTGTAACAATGTTTGTCCTCCATCTTTTTAAAAGAAGAAACAAGCGAAAGCTAAAGGGGACTGAGTGGTTCTGTCTTGTATGACTGCTGGGTTTCACAAACCATGAATTTAAAAAAGGCAACAGTAAATATAGTACCCCACGAATGATGCAGCGCCCCCCTTGGGCCAATAAGTGTAATTTTGTAAATGAAGGATCTCTATTGCAAGACACATCATTCACCCAAGTTTCGTCCAAAATTGGGCAAGAGCTGTCAGATATATCGCGTGTGCCTAACGGACGGAGACAGATCCACAGTCCCCTCCCTGATTTCATCGTGGGGGACAATTGAATGTCTAAATTACATCCTTGTTCTGTCTATTGATACAGTCGCTCTTTGGTCATATTAAGAGGCTTTGCCTGGTGTGTGTTGATTGCGTGTCTTTTAGCTTGAGGTTGTCTTGTGAAACCTCAGCTGTTTCCTGTGTTGGGAGTTGTTGCTCAACCTTTGTGTGTGTGTTGCTACCATACACCTCTGTTTGCCTTGTACCTATAGATTCGTAGGCCTTTTCCCACAGAGGGCTGAGATTGGTATCTGAAAATTATTTATCTCTCCTCTCTTTTTCCAGGCGGCCGCAATGTGTGGGCTATCTCTCCAGAGGAGAGGGACAAACATGATAAACAGTTTGACACCCTCTCTCCCGCGACAGGCTTTGTCTCAGGTACCAAGACGATGCTTGCATGCACACCAATATTTTAATCTCTCCCTACTGTAATGTCGCTCACTCGCTCTCTCACTCTTTCTCTTGTTTGCACTCCAGGGGAGCAGGCCAGGAAGTTCTTCCTGCAGTCGGGTCTTCCCTCCTCAGTGCTGGCAGAGATATGGTGAGCTTCCTTCTCTGTGCTGGGAGAAATCTTGTAGGCAGCTGCTCTCCAGTCACCCACACTTGATTGTCCCAAGGAAGTTATGACCCTCTCTCTACCCCCAGGGCCCTGGCTGACATGAATAAGGATGGGAAGATGGACAGGTTGGAGTTCTCCATCGCTATGAAGCTCATTAAGCTCAAACTTCAGGGCACACCCCTGCCCTCATCTCTACCAATCATCATGAAGCAGCCGCCAGTGCCCGCCCCTTCCTCAACAGGCGCCATGTCCTCACGCTATGGTATGTTAACACTTCTATTCTATTTTTATTTCGATGTTTTATCTTATCGTTCTAATAATGTGTGTTTCCTCTGTCTCTCCAGGAATGGGCTCCATGCCAAACCTGTCGATGATGCCTGGAGCCATCGCCATGCTCACCCCCATCCCCATGACATCCAACTTCGCAACCATGACCCCTAACCTCTCAACCATGACCCCTAACCTCTCAACCATGATCCCTAACCTCTCACCCATGACCCCTGTGACTGGCCTTACTCCTATGGTCCCAATGGCAACAGGCATGGTCCCTCTGGTTGCCACGTCAACAATGCCCCTGCTGCCGTCCCTGGGCAGCCCTGCTCTCCCCAATGGCACTATGGGTATCCTACAGCAACTTCCACCAGGACACATGGGGACAGGTAAGAGGAGGACAGGCTCTCTCTTTCTCTATCTTTCTCTCTCTTTCCTTCAACCTCCACCCTCTCTCTCTCAATCTGTATGGAAGTGAATAGAGAGTAGAAACTGCTGTGTCACCATTCTCAATAACTGAGTGGATATCATGGTGTATTTGCAATGTAACCAAATGGTAAATCTCAATTGAAATTGCTAAGGACTTTTATAATGCGTGTGTGTGTCAAGGCCTGCCTCTCTCTGTGTCCTACACCTCCTCTCCTCTGGGTTTCTCTCCTGGGATGAACAAAGCTACGTCACTGCTGGACCTAGGCTCAAGCAGGTAACACACACACTTTATAGGATCTGACCTACATCTCTACCAATTTAGATGCCAATGGACTGTTTCTACATGGGCTAACTCTATAATATGCTCTCTCTCGCCATCCATCTTTCTCACTCTCTCTATCCAACTGCGTCTCTCTCTCTCCACACCAGCTCCAACTCTTCATCCACCACCTCCCTGGCAGGTAGTTCTCCTAAGACGGTGCCCTCTGACTGGGCCGTGCCTCAGGCCTCGCGCCTGAAATACAGACAGCAGTTCAACAGCCTCGACAAACACATGACGGGATACCTCACAGGTGGGTGCTGCTGGGAAATATAGGCAAACAGATAGGCAGCCGTCCGACAGGAGGGTGGCTATGGGTAATGTAGTTTACCTAAGGAACCTCAATGGAATTAAGTAATTGACTTTACTGTGTTATCCTTGTCAGTTTTCAAAATGCATGTACTGTGGATAATGCAGCTATATGAGAGATGGGGGTAATGTTCACGTGGTAGTTAGGAAGGGAAGACACGCGAGTCGATTAAGATGCACCTCGTGATGGGTGGAAAGCCTGGCATACCTGTGTGTGTCATACTTGAACCGAAGCATTTGTGGAATGCGGGGTGTGGTTGTCGGAATTTGTGTCCACTGGGTTGACGACTTTGCCTTTAACATTCCTAACTTATGCCCTTGTTGCCTTGTTGTGGAAGACTGCTGCTCTACTGGCTGTTCGTGTGTGTGTGTGTGTGTGTGTGATTGTTCTACACCTTCTCCTTTCCTCTCAGCTACCTCTTGACAGACCTGTTCTGGGGAAACTGCCATTGTATCTTAAGACTCACTGTCGGAAACCAGTGTAGGATCATTTGGCAACTGTTTCTGAATCCTTTTAAATCATTCTTATAATTTGGAGGTTGTCCACAAAGGCTGCAAGTTATAATACTTGACGTAATCGACTGAGATTGCTTTATTCTGTGTGTGTGTGTTTGTTTTTTCAGGTCAGCAGGTGAGGAATGCCATGGCAACCACTCTGCTCACTCAGACACAGCTGGCCACCATCTGGTGAGTACACCTCCATCATCAACTTACAGTTGTACCTGTATAAGAACGTTTGACCTTTGCAGTAACGTGCTTCAAAGGAGGAACCTAATAATGTGTGTGCGTGCGCTAATCTCTCGTATCTCTCTCTCTGTCAGGACCCTGGCCGATGTGGATAAGGATGGGAAGCTAAGAGGAGAGGAGTTTATTCTGGCCATGCATCTAGTGGACATGGCCAAGACCGCCCAACCCTTACCTCTCACACTACCCATAGAACTAATACCACCATCACAGAGGTAAACACACACATACACACACACACACACACACCCCTACCTAACCCTTACCTCTCACACTACCCATAGAACTAATACCACCATCACAGAGATACACACACACACACACACAAACAAACCCCTACCTAACTCTTCCCCTCTCTCTTTCTGGAAGGGGTGCTGTGAATGGGACCAGTTTATCTCTCTATGCTGGCATCACTGAAGAACTGGAGGCTGAGCCACCACAGAAACCCAAAAGCAACTGTATGTACACACACACACACACGCCCACTCACTCTTCTCCTGTATGACTACAACACATACATTATGCATCTGTACACATCTAATGACTATTGACTTATGACACTCGTCTCCCTATCCACTCTCTCCCCACCCATCCCTCCCTCCTTCAGTATCGTTTGAGGATAAATTCAAGGCCAACCTGGAGCGAGGGAACGCGGAGCTGGAGAAAAGACGACAGGCTCTGCAGGACACACAGAGGAGAGAGGAGGAGAGACGCCAGCAAAAGGAGAGAGAGGAGCGAGAGAGGAGAGAGCGGGAGGCCAGAGAGCAGGAGGAGAGGAGAAGGAAGGAGGAGGAGAGGAGGCTTGAGCGACAGAGGGAACTGGAGATACAGAAAGAGGAGGAGAGGCTGAAGGAGATTGAGAGAAAAGAGGTGAAGAGGCATGTTCTATAATGGGCCAGGGCTCTGTATGTGTGTGTGTCCACGTGTGTGTGTTTGACTGCGTGTGTGTTCCCCAGGCGGCGCAGCGTGAGTTGGAGCGCCAGAGGAAAGAGGAGTGGGAGAGGAGGAGGAGAGGAGAGCTGCTGAGCCAGAAGAGTCAGGAGCAGGAGGACATCGGCAGACTAAAAACTAGGAAGAGGAACCTGGAGATGGAGCTGGAGGCTGTGGTGAGGCTACACTAGGGCTGTTAAGGTGACCGTATTACTGCCACACCGGCAGTCACGAGTCATGACCGCAGTCACGGTAACTAGGCTTCTCCAAGCTCTGATGCTGCTGATGGTCATTAGTAACTTACCAAACGTGGTAACTGCCTGGTACTCAGCAACCTATTGTCCCTCTAATAACGCTGACGTCAATGCAAATGAAACTGAACATCCAATCAAACATGAGAGCCTATGATCTCATGTTACTCAACATTTCATTAGGTTATGCATTTGCGTGAGAAAACAGAGTTTTGATGGCCTCTTAAAAAGAGGATGCCATCAGAATTCTATAGGCTAGGCCTACTGTATTTATTTCTCAACTCTCCTAATATTAAGCACATTGCTTATATTTTCAACAGAAGTATAACCTACTTGGCTGGTAATAAAATGAACCACAGGAAAAGTGTCCTCCATTCACTATTTAAATGCTTAGATGACATGTATTTTTCCCCCCTGTTCCGAGACAGATAATGGTCCATTCTAAATCGAAACTAATTTCACACGTTTATATTATTTCAAATATCTGAAGACAAGATTAAATCAAGAACAGTCTGATGGGTGACAATATTAACCTATCACTTGTGAATGATGCCCAGCTTGTGTGCAGTAATGCAAGAAACAGAGCATGCCTTTTTTTGTGCAACTCTTTCAAGTCATAGCCTCACACCTCTTGTAGCTTAGCCCATAGGCCTATATGTTTCGATAAGGTTTGTATCACAACTAAAGTGGCCAAATAACTTCTTGAAATGAAGCACATTAATCTGCTTTACAACCGGTGTAGAGCCTAACTGGCTCGTAGGCTGCACGTGAGTTTCAAGTTTAGGAAAGATCACTTTCACCATAAAAATACACCTTTATTATAAAGCATTTCATGCGAAATCGCATTTGCGGTCACTTTTGAGAATGGTGTTTTCCCGCTAATTGATTGCGTTTTGGAACATTCGTGCTTTTAGCCTACTGCCGTGTGCGCATGGCTGCGCTTATAATGTGACGAAACAGCCTAGTAGTTTAGTAACATTTTAAGCTAAACGTTCTGATCTGTTGCGTCAGGCTCATTGCTTTCGAAAGGTTTTTTCGGGGTGAGTAGTTGTATTAATTTGGGATCTATCGCATCCCACAACTGTCCCAGACTATGTTTGGAATATTTATTTCTCGCACAGAAGGACAAGTTTGATCAATAGAATAGGTCGACTTTTGTACTATAGGGGATAGTAGATTGACATAGGCTAGTGCTTTTGCTGTTTGTTAGGGCTACTCATCTTGTTGGCTGATGAAAAGTAAATGTGGATAGTTCTTCTAGCATCTTCAATATGTACCTCGGAATTCAGTAAGAAGGACGTGCATAACTGCGTCCCCGACATGTCGGTCTTCACTTGTAGCCTACTTTGGAGCTGAGATGGATGCCTGTGAGAAGAACCCGGATCACGTGACCGGCATTGGCCAATAAGTATTTAGATATCTGAGAGAGCCATGTGAGTGAGAGGTGCTTCAGAACACGCAGCCTGTAATCCGAAGAATTTCATTATTATATTCAGCCCAATATTGGCCTCAAAAGGCATGGATTTTTTTAAGGGTGCATTACGGCCATACTAGGGGGATGCCGCCTGGAAATTCAAGGCATTATCAAGTGCTTGTGAAATTGTGAATGAGAGACTGATGAAGCTTGTGTAAGAAGCAAAGCAGAGCTCATGCTTTTCATGCACATTTTTTCAAATCATCATTAGAGTCCCATTATGCAGCCTTAGAATTTATAAAAAAATCTAAACATATCGCCCAACTTTTGTAACTAAAGTTGCATAAATGACTCTTAATTAAGCATATAAGAGGACCTGTGTCTTTTGTTAACTGCTCAACACAGAAAAGCCCCATGTGCGCACTCCCTCAGAAATCATTTGGAGAAACCATCCTTTCAATTGTATTCTTCATACTATGAAATAATATAAAATAATACCACGGAATTGTAGGCTAATCTTGTCTGCTAAATGAACTAGTGCAGCCCATATGGCATAGCCGGATCAGGACCTAACATAAGGACATCTCAGAGTATGCTATTCTGTTCTTCTGAAATAGACAACATTTTCTTCATATCATGTTTCTTTAGTCCTGTCTAAAATAAAATCATGCATTTATTCTGATGGTGTAGGCTATATTACATGGAGATGTTCCAAAGGTCTGCATCAGTGGCTTGTATTCTATGTGTGGAAGCCAGGAGATGCTAAATGTGTTTTGTTAATTAACGGTCAATTACCGTGAGACCGGCAGTTATTTCCTTGACAATCGACACCTGATCATTTCATGACCTCCACAGCCCTAGGCTACAACGTGCGCACACGCACGGCTACACTCACTCTCTTTCACTCTCTCTCCCATTTTCACTCACTTAAATTCAAATGAGCTTCATTGGCATACTCAAATCACTCTGTTTCTCCATTGGTGTCATAGTTCCTAATCTACCAGAATCCCAATGGTATCTGACCACATCTCTCTCGTAGGGTAACAAACACAGGCAGATCTCTGAGCGGCTGAATGATGCTCAGCGCAGGAGGACGATGCAGCGGAGCGAGCTGGAGCTGACCAACCAGAGACGAGACACAAGCAGACTGGACATCAACTCCCTGCAGAGACAACTAGAGGTGTCTGTCTCAGTATTAACTGTATTCTCAGTTACTGTTTGCCTCATTTCTTCCCTCGTGTTTCTGGTGTGTCGTTGTCTTCCCCACCCCCCCCTCCTGATGATGCGTTTGTTCCTGTGCTTAAGGAGTACCAGAGGAAGCTGTCCCAGCTGACTCCAGAACAGCAGAGGCTCAGTGACAAACTGAGGAACATGGCCCTCAACAACCTGCCAGGTATGGGCTGGGGTTAGGTTAGGTTGAGACTGGGGCTAATTTAGGCTGTGGTGGAGTGCTAGACTAGTGTTTATGGATTGTTTATACAGTAGGACTAGGTTATATGGCTAGACTAGACACATTTTCCCGTTCAGTCAAACAAACAATCTCACATGACTGAATAGGAACCTATGTTGGAAAACCATGGTGAATTCTACTGAACATTTTCCTCCTGTCATTCTCAACTCTTCTTCTCCAGTCTCCACCATGTCCACGCTGAAGCGCAGCGCCAGTGAGAAGGACGGAGTGTGTCGGAAACTGAAGCAGCAGCTGGATGCTCTGGAGAACGAGACGGCTGCTAAACTGGCCGACATGGACCAGTACCAGAACGACATACAGGTACGGACATTTAACATTTTAGGTCAGCTGGATGTCCAACACCCACGTCACGGTGAATATTAACACTCACTCGCTCAAATGTTATGGTAATATGTTGAAGTATTTATTTCAGCTTTATTTAGCCAGGTAGGCAAGTTGAGAACACGTTCTCATTTACAACTGCGACCTGGCCAAGATAATGCAAAGCAGTTTGACACATACAACAACACAGAGTTACACATGGAATAAACAAACATACAGTCAATAATACAGTAGAAAAATCTATAAACAGCATGTGCAAATGAGGTAGGATAAGAGAGGTAAGGCCATAAATAGGCCATGGTGGCGAAGTAATTACAATATATACAATAAGTATAACTTTCGACCTGAAGTGGATATATGATATTAACGTGATTTGATTTGAGACAGGGCTGGAATAATTCACTATTTGTGTGGCTAATATGATTGATAACCAATCTGCTTTGCTGCTTCTCTCTGTGTCTAAACTACCACTACAACACTGGCCTTTTTCTCCTCCTTTTCTTCCTCTCTTTCCCTCCCTCCCTCCATCCTTTCCTGTCCCCCTTCCCTCTATCTCCTTCTCAACTCTCTCTCTGCCCCCTACATATTCCCTCCTCCCTCTCTCCTGGCCTGTCTTGCTGCAGTATGGGGATGCTGATGACTGCCTGCTTCATGGTCTCCTCTCTCTGGTCAACTGCCTTAGTAACCTCTTCTACCTCCTTAAGGTGCTCTCTCTCTCTCTTTTCTTCTCTCTCTCTCTCTGTATTTGTGTCTAGACTCTAAACCACTATTCCCTGAGTTCTCCAACCCCTCTCACCCCTGTGCTTGCTGTGCCACCTTGTGGGTTTGTAGTTTGTGCTTCATGTCAAATCCTATGTCGTTTACCTCTCCCTCGTCACAGGTCATTGTGCCTTTGTTATTCTGAATACGTCCCACCCCGTTTAGTATGTGAAATGTGCCCTCTTATTGATGTTGTGCATATGGTAAATCAGGATCTGAGAGAGAGCCAGCGGAAGCAGCAGTCGGCTCTGGATAAACTACGGAGCATCAAAGAGGACAAACGGAGAGAACTGGAGAGACAGAGGGCGCAGGAGGAGGAGAGGAAGAGGAGGGAGGAGGAGGAGGCCCAAAGGTGACTTGGTCTCTCCTCTACGCACACATATACACGAACACACACACACACAGTGTATTCAGACCCCTTCACTTTTTCCACATTTTGTTACGTTATAGCCTTATTCTAAAATGTATTCAATAAAACATTTTCCTCATCAATCTACAGACAATTCCTCATAATGACAAAGCGAAAACAGGTTTTTAGACACTTTTGCAGATAAAAAGTATGCAGACCCTTTGCTTTGAGACTCAATCTGTTTCCATTGATCATTCATGAGATGTTTCTACAACTTGATGATTTGGAAAGGCACACACCTGTCTATATAATGTCCCACAGTTGACAGTGCATGTCAGAGCCAAAACCAAGCCATGAGTTTGAAGGGATTGTCCGTAGAGCTCAGAGACAGGATTGTGTCGAGGCACAGATCTGGGGAAGGGTACCAAAAAATGTCTGCTGCATTGAAGGCCACCAAAAACAGTGGCCTCCATCGTTCTTAAATGGAAGAAGTTTGGAACCACCAAGACTCTTCCTAGAGCTGGACGCCCGGCAAAACTGAACAATCGTGGGAGAAGGGCCTTGGTCTGGGAGGTGGCCAACGGCCCGATGGTCACTCTGAGAGCGCTCCAGAGTTCCTCTGTGGAAATGGTTTTCCTTCTGGATGTTTAGCCCATCTCTGCAGCACTCCACCATTTATGCCTTTTTACGCCAGACGGAAGCCACTCCTCAGTAAAAGGCACATGACAGCCAAATTGGAGTTTGTCAAAAGGCACCTAAAGACTCTCAGACCATGAGAAACAAGATTCTCTGGTCTGATGAAACCAAGATTGAACTCTTTGGCTGAATACCAAGCGTCACGTTTTTTTCGGAAACCTGGCATCATGTTTTTCAGCGGCTGGGACTGTGAGACTAGTCAGGATCGAGGGACAGGTGAACGGAGCAAAGTACAGAGAGATCCTTGATGTAAACCTGCTCCAGAGCGCTCAGGACCTCAAACTGAGGCGAAGGTTCAGCTTCCAACAGGACAGAGACCCTAAGCACACAGCCAAGACAATGCAGGAGAGGCTTTAGGACAAGTCTCTGAATGTCCTTGAGTGGCCCAGCCAGAGCCTGGACTTGAACCTGATTTGAACATCTCTGGAGAGACCTGAAAACAGCTGTGCAGTGATGCTCCCCATCCAACTGCAGATCCTCTTAAGCTCTGTCAGGAAGAATGGGAGAAACTCCCGAAAATACAGATGTGCCAAGCTTGTAGCGTCATACCCAAGAAGACTCGAGGCTGTACTGAGTAAAGGGTCTGAATACTTATGTAAATGTGATATTTCAATTTAATTTGAAATACATTTGCAATCTTTTGCTTTGTCATTATGGGGTATTGTTTGTAGATCGATGAGGGAAAGTAAACAATTTGATACATTTTTTAATAAGGCTGTAATGTAACAAAATGTGGAAAAAGTCTTTCCAAATGCACTGTATACGAGCTCAAGCATGATTTGTTTTGACGTTGACCTCTTTCTCCCTCCCTCCCCTGTCTACCCAGGCGCATTAAGATGGAGAAGGAGCGTG